>NC_138884.1:48742147-49160477 GCF_965194825.1 Balaenoptera physalus | reverse complement strand
TCCAGGCCCATGCAGCACCAGCCATCCTGCCAATGTTGCCTCAGTGTGGCACTCCCCAGGGACTGCCCCCAACCCACACCTCTAGCTCCAATTAATCTGCCAAAGCAGTCTACGTAGGGGACTCTCCCACACAAGGCCACTTTTCAAGACCAGTAGAAGTAATTGTTTCACTTAATTCATGGAAACTAAATCCAAAGAAAAGGTCATAAGAATGTTCAACAAACTCAGGAGAAGAATGGAGGAACTCAGTGAGAATGTCAGCAAAGACTTAGAAAATGTAAGAGAGAACCAATCAGAGTTGAAGAATACTGTGACTTAAATAAAAAATACACTACAGAGAATCACAGCATTTTAGATCATACAGAAGAATGGACAAGCAATCTGGAAGATAGAATAGTGGAAATCACCCAATCAGAATAGCAAAAAGAAAGAATTTTTGTAAGTGAGGAGAGCTTAAGGGACCTCTGAGATGACATCAGTATACTAACATTCACATTGTAAGGGTTCCAGTAGGAGAAGAGAAAGAGAAAAAGGCAGAGAACTTATATGAAGAAATAAAACCTTCCCTCATTTGGAGGAAAAAATAACCAGACATCCAGGCCTAGGAAGTGCAGAGAGTACCAAACAAGACGGACCCAAAGATATCCACACCAAGACATATTATAATTACAATGGCAAAAGTTAAAGATAAAGAGAGACTCTTAGAGGCAGCAAGACAAAAACAACTAATCATATACAAGGGAAACCCCATAAGACTATCAGCTGATATCTCAGCAGAAACTTTACAGGCCAGAATGGAGTGGCATGATATATTTAATGTGCTGAAAGGTACAAACTTACAACCTATAATACTCCATCTAGCAAGGTTACCATTCAGAATTGAAGGAGAGATAGAGAGTTTCCCAGATAAGCAAAAACTAAAGGAGTTTAATCACCACTAAATGAGCCTTACAAGAAATGTTAGAGTCTTTTTTTTTTTTTGGCTGCACTGGGTCTTCATTGCTGCATGCAGGCTTTCTTTAGTTGCACTGATCAGGGGCTACTCTTTGTTGTGGTGCACAGGCTTCTCATTGCGGTGGCTTCTCTTGTTGCAGAGCACAGTCTCTAGGTGTGCGGGCTTCAGTAGCTGTGGCACATGGGCTCAGTAGTTGTGGCTTGTGGGCTCTAGAACGCAGGCTGAGTAGTTGTGGCACACGGGCTTAGTTGCTCCACGGCATGTGGGATATTCCAAGACCAGGGCTCAAACCCGTGTACCCTGCATTGGCAGGCGGATTCTTAACCACTGTGCCACCAGGGAAGTCCCTCCCATAGGTTTTGGATAATCATGTTTTTGTCGTCATTTGTCTTTAGGTATTTTTTGATTTCCTCTTTGATTTCTTCAGTGATCTCTTGGTTATTTAGTAACGTATTGTTTAGCCTCCATGTGTTTGTGTTTTTTACGTTTTTTTCCCTGTAATTCATTTCTAATCTCATAGCGTTGTGGTCAGAAAAGATGCTTGATATGATTTCAAATTTCTTAAATTTACTGAGGCTTGATTTGTGACCCAAGATGTGATCTATCCTGGAGAATGTTCCGTGCGCACTTGAGAAGAAAGTGTAATCTGCTGTTTTTGGATGGAATGTCCTATAAATATCAATTAAATCTATCTGGTCTATTGTGTCATTTAAAGCTTCTGTTTCCTTATTTATTTTCATTTTGGATGATCTGTCCATTGGTGTAAGTGAGGTGTTAAAGTCCCCCACTATGATTGTGTTACTGTCAATTTCCTCTTTTATAGCTGTTAGCAGTTGCCTTATGTATTGAGGTGCTCCTATGTTGGGTGCATATATATTTATAATTGTTATATCTTCTTCTTGGATTGATCCCTTGATCATTATGTAGTGTCCTTCCTTGTCTCTTGTAACATTCTTTATTTTAAAGGCGATTTTATCTGATATGAGTAGAGCTACTCCAGCTTTCTTTTGATTTCCATTTGCATGGAATATCTTTTTCCATCCCCTCACTTTCAGTCTGTATGTGTCCCTAGGTCTAAAGTGGGTCTCTTGTAGACAGCGTATATATGGATCTTGTTTTTGTATCCGTTCAGCAAGCCTGTGTCTTTTGGTTGGAGCATTTAATCCATTCACGTTTAAGGTAATTATCGATATGTATGTTCCTATGACCATTTTCTTAATTGTTTTGGGGTTGTTTTTGTAGGTCCTTTTCTTTTCTTGTGTTTGCCACTTAGAGAAGTTCCTTTAGCATTTGTTGTAGAGCTGGTTTGGTGGTGCTGAATTCTCTTAGCTTTTGCTTGTCTGTAAAGCTTTTGATTTCTCCATCAAATCTAAATGAGATCCTTGCCAGGTAGAGTAATCTTGGTTGTAGGTTCTTCCCTTTCATCACTTTAAGTATATCATGCCACTCCCTTCTGGCTTGTAGAGTTTCCGCTGAGAAATCAGCTGTTAACCTTATGGGAGTTCCCTTGTATGTTATTTGTCATTTTTCCCTTGTTGCTTTCAATAATTTTTCTTTGTCTTTAATTTTTGTCAATTTGATTATTATGTGTCTCGGCGTGTTTCTCCTTGGGTTTATCCTGTATGGGACTCTCTGCGCTTCCTGGACTTGGGTGGCTATTTCCTTTCCCATGTTAGGGAAGTTTTCGACTCTAATGTGTTCAAATATTTTCTCGGGTCCTTTCTCTCTCTCTTCTCCTTCTGGGACCCCTATAATGCAAATGTTGTTGCATTTAATGTTGTCCCAGAGGTCTCTTAGGCTGTCTTCATTTCTTTTCATTCTTTTTTCTTTGGTCTGTTCTGCAGCAGTGAATTCCACCATTCTGTCTTCCAGGTCACTTATCCGTTCTTCTGCCTCAGTTATTCTGCTATTGATTCCTTCTAGTGTAGTTTTCATTTCAGTTATTGTATTGGTCATCTCTGTTTGTTTGTTCTTTAATTCTTCTAGGTCTTTGTTAATCATTTCTTGCATCTTCTCAATCTTTGCCTCCATTCTTATTCCGAGGTCCTGGATCATCTTCACTATCATTATTCTGAATTCTTTTTCTGGAAGGTTGCCTATCTCCACTTCATTTAGTTGTTTTTCTGGGGTTTTTTCTTGTTCCTTCATCTGGTATATAGCCCTCTGCCTTTTCATCTTGTCTATCTTTCTGTAAATGTGGTTTTTGTTCCACAGGCTGCAGGATTGTAGTTTTTCTTGCTTCTGCTGTCTGCCCTCTGGTGGTTGAGGCTATCTAAGAGGCTTGATGGAAGGGACTGGTGGTGGTTAGAGCTGACTGTTGCTGTGGCGGTCAGAGCTCTGTAAAACTTTAATCCACTTGACTGTTGATGGGTGGGGCTGGGTTCCCTCCCTGTTGGTTGTTTTGCCTGAGGCAACCCAACACTGGAGCCTACCTGGGCTCTTTGGTGGGGCTAATGGCAGACTCTGGGAGGGCTCACGCCAAGGAGTACTTCCCAGAACCTCTGCTGCCAGTGTCCTTGTCCCCACGGTGAAACAGAGCCAGCCCCCGCCTCTGCAGGAGACCCTCCAACACTAGCAGGTAGGTCTGGTTCAGTCTCCCCTGGGGTCACTGCTCCTTCCCCTGGGTCCCGATGCACACACTATTCCATGTGCGCCCTCCAAGAGTGGGGTCTCTGTTTCCCCTAGTCCTGTCGAAGTCCTGCAATCAATTCCCACTAGGCTTCAAAGTCTGATTCTCTATGAATTCCTCCTCCCGTTGCCGGACCCCCAGGTTGGGAAGCCTGACGTGGGGCTCAGAACCTTCACTCCAGTGGGTGGACTTCTGTGGTATAAGTGTTCGCCAGTCTGTGAGTCACCCACCCAGCAGTTATGGGATTTGATTTTACTCTAATTGTGCCCCTCCTACCGTCTCACTGTGGCTTCTCCTCTGTCCTTGGATGTGGGGTATCCTCCTTGGTGAAGTCCAGTGTCTTCCTGTCAATGATTGTCCAGCAGCCAGTTGTGATTCTGGTGCTCTCACAAGAGGGAGTGAGAGCACGTCCTTCTACTCTGCCATCTTGGTTAATCTCCCCTCTACTAGTTATCTATTGCTGCATAACAATATTACCAAAAACTTAGTGGCTTAAAGCAGCACATACTTGTTATCTCACAATTTCTGTGCATCAGGTGTCTGAGCACAGCTTAGTTAGGTCCTGTGCTTGAAAGTCTCAGAAGGCTGCAATCATGGTGTCAGTTGGGGCTGCTGTCTCATCTGAGGCTTGACTGGAGATGGATCTGCTTTCCAACTCAATTTGGTTGTTTACAGAATTTAGTTCCTTGAGGGCTGCCAGACTGAGGGCCCCATTTCCTTGCTGGCTGTTGCACCCTCACCTCCTTGCTTTGTGGCTCTTTCCATATGGCATGGAGCTTACCGCATGGTAGCTTACTTCTTCAAAGCCAGCAAGACAGAGTCTCCCAGCAAGGTGGATTACAATGTAATGTAATGTAATCACATATAATAATCATATACATCCTATCCATTTACTGAATTCAATTCGTTAGAAGCAAATCATAGGTCCTACCTTTACTCAGTGAGAGAAACTAACACAAGGGTATAAACACCAAGGGGCAGAAATCATGAAGGCCACCCTAGAGTCTGTCCAGCACACTCATGCTGTATGTAATTTCTTGGAGACTGTATTAGTTTCCTGGGGCTGCCATAACAAAGTACCACAAACTGGATGGCTTAAAAAAACAGGAATTTATTGATTCATAGTTCAGAGGCTAAAAGGCTGAAAACAAGGTGACAGCAGGGCTATGCTCTTTCTGAAGGATCTAGAAAAGGATCCTTCCTAGCCTCCTCCTACCTTCTGGTGGCTCCCTGAAATTCTTGGTATTCTTTGGCTTGTAGATAATCACTCCAGTCTCTGCCTCCACTAATACATGACCTTCTTTCCTATGTGTGTCTCTGTTTGTCCTCTTCCCTTATTATAAGGATATCAGCCATTTGATTTAGGGCCCACTCTAATCCAGCATGACCTCGTCTTAACTAATTACATCTGCAGAGACTTATTCCCTAATAAGATCACATTCTGAAGTTCTGTGTAGACATGAATTTGGGGGTGACACTATTCAGCCCACTACAGAGAGTATGAGGAAATGCATATTTTAACTCTTGGTCTATTTATTAGGTAATTTATCTCGCACTGTATTCTCTCTCTCTCGTAGTTCATTTATTTTCTCTTTCTCTTCTTTTTGGTTTTTTTTAAATTTCTAGATTCCATCCTGACTTTTTTTTTTTTTGTAGTGACAAAAATTGCAGACTCACTAACCTTCTCCATTGTCTGTCTGTACCACAGACACTGTAATAGTTGTGTGTTTTCCCTGCCTTCCTTAGAGCTAGTGGTTGCCATGACACAGAGTACTCATCAATGAGTTATTGGCAAAAATCTGTTTAGGGGTGGGGAGTGATCTGAGATTGCTGGCTCCTTTCTTCCTTTCCTCATTCTGCTTTAGCTCTAGCAATCGCCAACAGGCTGGAGGCTGTAAAGATGGCATGCCAGCCTGGTGTCTTCTTTAGTTCCACTTCCCCATCAAACTAGACATTCCACTTTTCCTGAGGCTCCTCCAGGCCCAGATCTTGCTATTCAGATCACAGTTTTTCAGGACTGTTCCTCTTTCTTGGTGAGAAATCTGTGTCCTGCTCAAGGCTAGAGAAGGCATGCTTTGGTTCTCAGCACTCAGCCTCTTCCCACATTTCACTTCATTGCTTGGTAAACCTGCTTCCTGTTTTGTAATTTAGGGCTGTATCATTTCCTTATTTCATTGAAAATGAGAGATTTTTTTCCCCCCTTCTGCATTGTTTCTCAATTTTTTTTTTTTTAACAATTAGTAGGTATCAAGGAGGGGAATGAAATAAAAATGTCTTTATTTTTCCATCTTTAACTACAAGCTTCTACTAAACTATCTTCAAGAATTTTAACATAATTATTTAACCTTACTTAATATTCAAAGTTCAGAGTAAAATGATATATTTCTAATTCTCTCTATTTGATACAGTCAATTTTGTAAATTTTTCTCTTTTCCTTATCAGTTTTGCTAATACAATATGGAATTTAGATCCAAAGTGTTACTATATGAATATTTTATATCTCCTTTTTAAGAATTATTTATGATATTTGCATTCAGTTTATAAGCAGATTTTCAATGCTTTTTTTCAGATATCACTCTTTTATCTAGTTTCATTGCTTTCAGACAGTCATTTCATACCTTCATTTCTCATTGGCTCTCATATTTCAGTTGTTGGAGAAATATTTAAGGCATTCATTCTTAAAACTCATATAAAGATTGTCTGATAGGACTTGCATATCTGAGAACGTCTTTCTGTTGCCTTTGTACATTATTAATTACATGGATGACTGTAAAATTATTTGGTTAAAACTTCTCCAGTCCCAGATCAGTCAGTATAGGCTAGGATTTATTATGTTAACAAATGACCCCCAAATTTCAGTGACTATAATCTTCAGGTTTTATTTTCAGTCATGCCACTATGGCGTCACCTTCATGCCAGCACCTGAGCTGATGAAGCATCTAGAATATTGTTGATTGTCCTGACATAGGGCAAAAAGAACGTGGCAAAGTGTGTTCTGGCTCTTAAGTATCTGCTGGGAAGTGACACAGTCATTATGCTTGCATTTTATTGGCCAGAGCAAGTCTCATGGTCAAATCTGCTGTCAATAAGGCAGGAAAGTATGACTGTCCCCCAGGGATCAACAGCAAATACTTGTAAACAATAATGCAATTTACTACACCCTCCATATGTCACAGAGATTGCCCCACTATGCTGGCATTTTCATTCTAAAAAAAAAAAAAAAGGTCAAATGAAGACTATTACAACTGAAATATAGGAAATAGGAATAGAAATAGGTTTAGGGGAAGATAATTTCAGTTTTAGAGATTGAGTACAAAATATCTAACAAGTAATTGGATATGAGACTAAAAGTATTGGGAATGGTCTAGGTTGGGGATATCAGGTTATGTAATCAGTGTATAGAACTGAATTCATAAGAATTACTGACAGGACCAGTGGAATGACAGTGTCAACTTAGAAAGCAATAACTGTAAGGATCAAGCAGAAGAAATAGATTTGGTAAAAGAAACAGAAAGAATGGGTAGAGAATTTGAGAGGAATCCAGAAGCAGTGCCATATAAACTAAAGAAGAAAGTATCAGGGAGAGAAAGTATTGGGTTGGTCAAAGGGTTCATTTGGTTTTTTCCATAAGATGGCTCTAATAGCATCTGGTTGTCTTTAACTTCATTCGAAACAATTCTGTTAGATTGTACGTGACAGCTGTCATAACAGGTGGCATTTAAAAAAAGACTTATCAAAATTGGTGAATTTTTGTGTAGCCATTTTAATATTGAGGATGGAAGAAAAAAGCAACATTTTCAGCATATTATGCTTTATTATTTCAAGAAAGGTAAAAACGCAACTGAAACGCAAAAAAAGATTTTTACCGTGTACGGAGAAGGTGCTGTGACTGATCGAATGTGTCAAAAGTGGTTTGCAAAATTTCATGTTGGAGATTTCTCACTGGGCAATGCTCCACAGTCGGGTACACCAGTTGAAGTTGATAGCGATCAAATCGAGACATTAATTGAGAACAATCAACGTTATACCACTCGGGAGACAGCCAACATGCTCAAAATAGCCAAATCAAGCATTGAAAATGATTTTCACCAGCTTGGTTATGTTAATCACTTTGATGTTTGGGTTCCACATAGTTAAGCAAGAAAAACCTTCTTGACCATATTTCCGCATGTGATTCTATACTTAAACATAACGAAAATGTTCAGTTTTTATAACAAATTGTGATGGGTGATGAGAAGTGGATATTGTACAGCAATGTGGAATGGAAGAGATCGTGGGGCAAGTGAAATGAACCACCACCAACCACACCAAAGGCCGGTCTTCATCCAAAGAAGCTGATGTAGTGTATATGGTGGGATTGGAAGGGAGTCCTCTATTATGAGCTCCTTCTAGAAAACCAAACGATTAACTCCAACAGGTACTGCTCCCAGTTAGACCAACTGAAAGCAGCACTTGACAAAAAAGCATCCAGAATTAGTCAACAGAAAACGCATAATCTTCCATCAGGTTAACGCAAGACCACATGTTTCTTTGATGACCAGGCAAAAACTGTTACAGCTTGGCTGGGAAGTTCTGATTCAACCGCCATATTCACCAGATATTGCACCTTCGGATTTCCATTTATTTAGGTCTTTACAAAATTCTCTTAATGGAAACAATTTCAATTCCCTGGAAGACTGTAAAAGGCACCTGGAACAGTTCTTTGCTCAAAAGATAAAAAGTTTTGGGAAGATGGAATTATGAAGTTGCCTGAAAAATGGTAGAAGGTAGTGGAACAAAATGATGAATACGTTGTTCAATAAAGTTCTTGGTGAAAATGAAAAATGTGTCTTTTATTTTTACTTAAAAACCGAAGGCACTTTTTGGCTAAATCAATATCAGCATTTCCAAAATAAGGATAGAGAACCTCTAGTTTAAAATGGAAATCATTTGATGTTGCACTAGGAGATGATTGGTGATTTTGGTGAGAGTAGTTTCAACAGAGTGTTAAAGTCAGGCAACTGATGACTATTAGGGATTTGAGTGGAGAAATTGAGTATAAATGGAGTATAACTGGCCACCCCTTTGAAAAATTTGGAGGGAAAAAAAAAAAGGTTGGGAGATATTCCCCCACATTTGAACAATGAAGAGACTTGGAATTAAAGGACCAAGGATTTTGTGTGTGTGTGTGTGTGTGTGTGTGTGTGTGTGTGTATTCAGTCTTATTTTATAAACTGATGGATATGCAAGATGAAATTGCATGGAATTTAAAACCAAAATCAATCAACATAACTATGTTTAAATAGTGTAAAATCCAGGTACCTATAGTCGGTCTTTAATGTCATGGTATGTGATTAGTCTGGGTCCTTCAGACCAATACAAACAAAACCAGTAGGAGATATATATATGTATAATATATAATATATATATTATATATATATATAATCTATAGATAAAATGAAGAGATTCAATATAAGGGATTGATTCACACAGCTATGGAGGCTCAGAAGTCCCAAGAGCTTTAGTCAGCAAGCTGGAGATCCAGGAGAGTCAATGGTATAAGTTCCAGTCCAAGTTCCGGTCCAAAGGAGGAGAAGACCAATGTCCCAGTTTGAAGACAGTCACACAGAGAGCAAATTCTCCCTTACTCTGCCTTTTTATTTTATTAAGGCCTTCTACAGATTGGATGAGGCCCACCTACTTTGGTGAGGGCAATCTGCTTTACTCAGTCTACCAATTCAGATGTTAACATCATCCAGAAACACTCTCACAGACACATCAAGCATGTTTACCCAAATATCTGGGTACCTCATGGTTCAGTCAAGTTGATACATAAAATTAGCCATTAGTATATTATTAAATTAAATTTGGTTTATTTAAAGAAAAACTAATATTTGCTATTGCATCGATTGATGCCATATAACCTCAACTGATTTTATATAACCTCAATTTAAATTCAGAATGATTTAATTTCTTGACCAGGCAAGAAAATAGAAATCTATTTATTAGTGATTGGTTCTATCTGAAAACCCAAGCTACTGAGAAAATTTTAAAAATAAAACAAAGAAGCTGTAGGTTGTGTTTTGGTTGATTTGTTATTGTGTCCCTCTATTCCCATCCCACTGGCTGGAAATTTCAAAAGTACAGTAAAAAAGGAACTTGATTTTTAAAGGCACATAATGATAGCAGAAATGTCAGGAGATAAGAAAGAACAAAAGAGGAAGCACAAAACATTTCAATGATGGAGAAGATCTAGAAAATATTAGGTCCATGTTTTACTTTATTTGTAGTTCCTCCCCCAATATAATAATGTCTTGAAGATAGTGCACCCCCAAATTAGCAAGCATTCTGATTAAGATAACTAGACTCAGTAGGCAAATCTTAAAGAAAACAAATATGTTTTCTAGTCTTATTGTGACATATAGGAAAGAAGCAGGAAAAATAATAAACTAAATTAGTGTTTCAATAAAAGAAAATAGTGTGCATTTGGAATCATCAATAATCCAGCTTATTTTATTCATCCTTTTTATTAGCATACTTTATTGAGTTATGATAGTTCTTAATTGCTTGATTCAAAACTTTTCTATATGAATTGGAAAATTTTTGTAATGAAAAATGATGTTGATAAGTTTGGAACAATAAAGAGCCAAAACAGACACAGTCATTGTCCTCATTGAATTTACAGACATAAGTCACTTAATAACATATAAAACTATAAAATTGCATCTGTGATGAGTGGTATGAAGGAAGCTGAGTGGTTCTATGAAAGTGTTTAATGGTGGGATTTTGTGACTTAGGTAGTTAGTTCAGTGAAGGCTTATTTAAGGTAGTAAAGAACAGAGTGACAGGGAATAGACTGTGCAAAGGCCCTATGGCAGAGGGAGCATGCCAAGACAGAGGAACTGAAAGCAGGCCAGGGTGACAGCAGCAGAGAAATTGCAAGAAATCATGGTGTGAGCTGATGCTAGAGAGGTGGTTGGTGAACCAACCATGCCAGGTCCTGAGAGGCACTGAGATTTTTAAGTGGGAACAATGGATTGCAAGGGATCCAAGTGAATGTGGGTAGATCAGATAAGAGGTTATTGCAGTTGTAATAGTGAGCCTAGGGTAGTGCCAGAGAAAATAGAAAGAAGGTTAATGTTTAAGAGATACTTAGGGAGTAAAATTGTACCTGGCAGTAGACTTGATGCAAGAAATGAGAGAAACTGAAGTGCTAAGGATGTGTTAGCCTTTTGAGGTTTCGGAGTAAAGCAATAGAACAAAAACACCATGTGGGGAGAAAGTTTTAAAATAAAGTTCTTGCACAAGTCAGAGGATTATTTATAGCAGTTGAGGACAAGAACAAATGCTTATTGTATTTCAGTTTATACGAATTGTTGATAATGATTTGTGTGTCTCACTAGAGCAGAATGAGGTATTTCTGTACCATCCTGTATATGCTCTGCTATAGTTCTTAAGACATTATAATTTCAGGTTTACATCTGTCTCCTTCACTAGATGGTGAACTAAATGAGGGCATACACTAGGTCTTATTTATATCTCCTGCAGGCAATGAAGTTTATGGCCTAGCAGTCCCTCACATATTTGCAAAGTGAAATACTTAGGTCAAGAATCAAACTTTAAAATTTTCTATTTTCCAAATTATTTTTAGTGTGATTATACATTTAGAAACAAAAATCTTTATATAAAATTTATCAAATTCAAAATTCCAGGTTAATAACTTCATGTACTCATTTGCATTTTATCCATAAAACTAAATGTGGCTTTAGCCAAATGGCCACATTTACTGATATGATCAGATTTAACTGTTGGCTGGATTTTGAATAATACTAACAATCACAAGCTAGTACAGAATACAATCTGAAATTTCCGTATAGGAGGTTGATTAATTTTACATCACCAGCATAGTACTTTTTAGCATGATTAAAAGACATGTGGAGGGACTTCCCTGGTGGTGCAGTGGTTAAGAATCTGCCTGCCAATGCAGGGGACATGGGTTTGATCCCTGGTCTGGGAAGATCCCACATACCGCGGAGCAACTAAGCCCACACGCCACAACTACTGAAGCCCAGGAGCCCTAGAGCCCACGCGCCACAGTTATTGAGTCCACGCACCGCAACTACTGAAACCCGCACGCTCTAGGGCCCGCGTGCCGCCACTACTGAACCCGCCTGCTGTAACTACTGAAGCCTGTGAGCCTGGAGCCCATGCTCCTCAATGAGAAGCCCGCACACTGCAACGAAGAGTAGCCCCTGCTCACTGCAACTAGAGGAAGCCCGCATACAGCAACAAAGACCCAATGCAGCCAAAAAAAAAAAAAAAATTAAGAAAAAAAAAGACGTGGAATAAATTAATATCTATTTCTTGAACTCCTTTATCTTCTCATAGATGTGTCAAAGACCAACTACTTTTTTCATTCTGGTCAGCAGATGGCACTGTTTTACTTTATTTAGCTAATAGAGGTGTTTTTGTTGTTTTGGTTTTTTTCTCCTGAGTCCTTAGACTCTTACAATTTAGACTCAACCTATTAAATTACACAGTATTTTTGAGAGTTAACTTTACACTTTTTGATCTAAAAATAAATATTATAGAATGGAGCTGGTCCAGATTAAAAAATAATTCACACTTTTTTTTTTCAGTCAACTTGAACTTTCTTAAATTCTTTTTCTTTTTTAAAAATTGTTCTCATTTTTGTAAACAACAGGAAAACCCAGTTTATTTTACTTTGTTCCTTGGCTTTATTTCTGAGAAAGGTCAATGTTGAACAGTACTTCTGGAAATAAAGTTTAAATTATATTTAAACTAATGTGGCATAGTTAAAAGTTTCATCGGGCTTCAGTTTCTCACCTGTGGGATTAATCCTTTCAACTCTGAAGTTTTTGAATTTAAGAGTGAGTCGGGAGATCTTGGTTTTATTCAGAGTACCCCCAAATATACACTAAGTGACCTATAATAAGCCATTTGAATTTTCTGCCAAATTTTTTAAATGAGTTTAATAAATCTAGTCTGCATACTACTATATTTAACTTGTAAAAACATTGTCAAGGTACTGTTTTAAAAGTCTGAACTCTTTATAAAGAAATATTGATATAAGGAATTGAAAGTTAAGAGAACCTTCAAACTTTAAGTAGAAATACAAATCATTAACAATGAAGTGTTCAGAAACCCCTGTTTCTATTATAATCATGATCATTATGATGAGCAAAAGCAAAATTGTTAGTATTCAGTTTCCTCATGTGGTCATGTTACTCTTCAAAATCTGAAGAAGCTTTACCTTGTATCACTTACTTAAGTAAAAATACAAAACAATACACCAAGCTACAACCTAACCTCCCCTCCCCCCCCCCCGACAAAAATAAAACACAAAACAGTACCTCTTTTGAATGTATGTATAAGAAGAACAAAAAAAGTCTCTAATTAGGACTTTCTAAAAGCATTTCTCCCCAATTAGAGTGCAGTAATGACTCTAAATGGCACTGTCTGGAGGACAGCTCGTCAGTTAATTATAAGGAGTTCTCTAAATTGAGGAGTGAAGAATGATACTAAATTTCAACCAGTGCAGATAAATATGGCTTGCCATTATTCACTTGATGTTTTAGACAGTCCATCTAAAGAGGAAGAGGTGGAGCAGAAATATTATTAACTGTCTTTTCTAAAAGAACAGAGATTATGAGAATAAAACTGAATATTTATCCAAGACTATATTCTTGTCTGGAGTACGTTTTTTATAGTCATTCGATTCCCATGATCCCCAGAGACTTTCATTTGCTCGCCCTGTTTATTTTCCATTTGGCTCTGTCAAGCAAGGGAAAACAATATGGCATTTCTATTGTTGTACCTAATAGCCTGGGAAAATGGACACATATTTGAAAAATAATAGTTATGTAATTTAAAAATATGTTGATTGAAGTTTCAATTCCTTTTAATTTTTGTGTTCCAGCATAATTTAGCATTCTGTATCCTGGTGATAAACATCTTAAAAATTCTATAACTTACTTATGTTTATCTGTGAGATAATTCTACCTGTTCAACTTTAAATTCTTAGTGTTAAATGCAAATGTAAAGAAAATAATTGTTTAAATAACAAATTGTCAATACATATTATTTATCCTAACAATTTTCCATATATTATTTTCTACTATTTTTTATTTTCTTCCACTTACATTTCAATATTTTTCATGAGCCAAAGTTATGCTTTGCTTATTCATGTTCCTAGAATTCTCAATCATGTTAAAAACAAATATGGGTTTTGTTTATTGTCACAGATATTCTCTTGATCGTTATTCTCCACAGTCACTTTATTCATGAATTGTAAGTTGGGGACCAGACTCTGCTTAGAAATAGCCCTTCGTGTTTGCTCCTCTATTCCCAGAGGGGTTTGTTGCACATGTCTCGATCCTTTTCCATCTGGCCTCTGCACAAAGGGTTTACCGGACTTTAACACAATTCTTTGTTTTACAGAGGACCTTGAGTTTATCTGAGAGTGAATACATATGAAACAATAACCATGTTGCTGGAGAACCTGATCTGACCTTTTTTATTTTTATCCCCGAACCCTAAGATGACAGAGAAACTACACTTAGCCAGCAACAAAGACTAAAGAAGCTAAGGGCTGTAATGATGACAGATCTGAAGCAGAGCTACAAAAAAGTGAATATGAAGGGTCTGATTTTTCTGGGTACTGTCCATTATTACAGTGCTTATGTTTACATGGCTTCGGTAAAAACAGAAAAAGCTTGCTACATTTTTATCACTTTTTTATCAATATTTTATCTTTTGTCAATATTTATTTATTGTTTATTTTTACACATCTTTATTGGAGTACAATTGCTTTACAATGTTGTGTTACTTTCTGCTGTACAGCAAAGTGAATCAGCTATATGCATACATATATCCCCATATACCCTCCCTATCGCACCCCTGTCAATATTTATATCACTGAAGAAACTTTGTGAGATTTTTAGTTTGTAAGACATTAACAAGAAAGGGCTACATTTGCATACTGATCTATCCATGCACTTCATTGCAGTGTCTTTTCTTCAAAAGAAAAACGTTTCTAATTAAAGTGTTAATGAATTTAAAAATGTAGAACTCTTCTTTCTTCGGTGTAAATAAAATCATAATAAGTTTCCTGAAACCTCATACTTAACTGAAAATCCTCCTTTTAAAATGCATGCTGCTCACAGTGTTTAAGTCAACTGATTTTCTTACTCTGTGTTCATGTTATCCATTTTATTTTCTCTGAAAATATTCACTTTTATAAGGAAATAGTTAAGAATCAAGAATTTTGTGGTAATTTTGTCTAGTAATAAACTGGAGAAACACAAAATCTAAATAAAGAATAAACACCTAAAGGCCAGAAAGAAAACACACATGCACACACACACACACACACACACACACACAGAGCCTTACACCATGTAGGTGCTTTGTTTTTAATAATTTATTCTAAAATGTATTATACAAAGCTGTCTCAAAGACTTTATTTGGGTTTAAAAGAGTTTTAGATGTTGATACAGGTTGTTGATTTCAAATAGAAGAATTACTGGTATTGAAAGATGGCAACTGAAATCTGGAACCGAACTAGGTACAGGTTACTTTGTGAGGATCAAAGAAAAAGATTTGAACCCCATCTCCCTGCCCCCCACAGTACACCAATGTTTTTTATTAAAACATATTTTTAGGTTTGTTTTGACATATCCTTTTCAAACAGCTTGAAACACATTTTTATAACATAATTTTACATTTGAACTTAAAAAAATTACTTTGAAGTAGAATATAAAACTACATTTTAAAACATTTCCCTCTATAATTGGCCTATGGAAGGGAATAACCTTTGAACACGTCTACTCATCTTATTCTTCAAGGGCAAGGTGCTTTTTTTTGGTAGCCACTGTGACCCTTCCCCAAAGTGCTCACATAGAATATCCCCTGTATTTGTCAGCCATGCTGGATCTTGAAGTAATCTGTGAGCGAATCCTTACAAATGGGTCCAATCTGCCAAAGGCCAAGTGGCTAAAAAGAAGCAAACAGCAAGTCCGGCTTGCTTCATCTTTAGGAGAGGAAATTCACAAGCTTCTGTAGCTTGCAGTGTTAGGAAAACCAAGTTTGTCATTAGTACGATATTACCACTTCCCCACTCTAAGCCGGCTTACGAGAGTCCACTCACAATTGCCGGCTCAGCTTGCCTCCACTGCCAGAACTACAGGATGCCCCGAACTGTCCGCTGCGTTGATTAGGAACAAACAACAGAGGGGCAAGCTGATGATCGCCTAGCAGCTCTAACTTTACCAAAGCGTGCTCATTGGGTCTAAACACTTTGTTTGTTAGGACTGCAAAGATATAAGTAATGCCCTTTACAGGAAGGGGGGGGGGGGGAAACCCTAAAATCTTAAGGCGACCAGTTCAAGGTCACTGAGGGAAGGCAACCGAGGCTGGGCTCTTCAATTCCTCGGTCCTTTACTGGGCCGGAGCCAAACACGACACCATCCAGGAGTTTCAAAGCTGCGTAGTAAAAGAGCTAGCGTGGGCAGTCCTTTTGTACTCCAGCTTGTGTAAAATTAACGCAGCCTCCCGTTCTTCCGTCGCTGCCTGACGGCATCCAGCAAACGGGTGTAGGGTTAAGGAGAGCAGAACCCAGCTGTCCTTTCTTAGCTGAGTCTTTTGACTAATTGGGACCGAGGAGGGTGAGAACCACGGGAGAGGGAAACGGGAGCAGCTGAGAGCAGGACGGGGGAAAGGAAGGAAGCTGGGGTGTGTGCCTCTTGGAAGGGAAGGGAGAGAGGGACAAGAGTGAAAAGGGGGGCCAAACTCAGGCTAAGAGAATCGGAGCCCGCTGCCTGCAAGAGGGGGCGAAGCCAGCTAGTAAGAGAAGGGTAAAAGCGGGAAGCAGAGGGAAGGGAAGGAAGTAAGGAAAGAGGAAGGAAAAGCAAGAGGGTTAAGAGGAAGAGCGGCTGCAATTTCTGCGGCCGGCTCAGTAGGAGGAGCAGGAAGGGAAAGAGGAGGATCCAGAGTCAGTCAGTCAGGCAGCCAGCGGGAGGTGGAGAAAGCAGGAGGAGGAGGAGGGGGAGGATTAAAGATGGCCACCAACAGCTGCGGGAGACGGCAACAGCCCCTCACTTTCCGGGATGGTCCCTGCGGGGCGGCCCGGCCTTGATGGAGAAGAGAAGCCCGAGAAGCGCCGAGGCTGAGGCGGCGGCGGCGGCGGGGACCCAGCGAGGAGGAGGACGCGGGGGAGCAGGGAGCGGGGCAGGAGAAGGGAGAGGCGGCGGCGTCGCTACCCCGGCCGCCTAGCGCCGCTGCACGCCTCGGCCGACCGGCTCCCGCACCCCCCGGCTGCAGCATCGATCCCGGCCCGAAGCCCCGTCCCCCTCAGCGGGGCTCCCGGGCCCCACCGTGGACGCCGCGCCCGCCGCCCCCTCCCCGTCGCCAGCGCGCCCCCGGCGCGGAGCCCGGCCCGCCGCGGTCCCGCTCCGGGTCAGGCCAGCCCGCGCCCACCCTCCCTCCGGTGAGTGCCCCCTGTCCGCCACCTCCCACCCCCAGCCCTGCGCCCGGCGCGCCGCGGCCGCTTTGTTCGTAAGGGGCGGAGGCGCTGCCCACTCGCGGCCCTGCGCCCGCTGCCCCTGGGGACAGGCCGCGGCCCAGCTGCCGTCCTCCCCCGGGACCGCGCTGCTCCAGAGCCACCGCCGCCGCCTCCAGGGCTGACGGCCTGGCCTGTGCCCTCCACCGCGGCCTGGAGAGGGCGCCGTAGCGGACGGGTCGGGGTCGGGGTCGGGGTCAAGGGCTGCGGTCGGTGGGGAGCGATGCTGGGGTGGTTCGGGGGATGGGGGAGGAGGGGGCTGGACGTTACCTCCTGTAAGCAGTGGGGGCGTAACCTGGCGATACAGGAATCGGGGTCCGGTCCGGGTCCCTCAGCCAGACCCCGCGGGGTCTTGGCTTCCGGAACCCCCCGCCCCCGGGCGCCGTCGAGCGAGGCCTCCATCCCTCGGGCGCTGTCTCCGCCGACTGCGGGCCTCTCCTGGCTTATTCCCGAGCCCTGCTCTCCCCCCCCTCCCCCCCACGCCCTGTGCTGGAAACCTTCGTTTGTGGAAGCAACCAGAGATGCTCTCGCGGCGTGTGTTTGCCCTTTTATTCTCTTGTACGGGGGATGTGGTGGCATCGCGAACGTTCACGGTTACCGTGGGATTTAAACAGCAGATGTGACCTTTCCGACCAAAAGCCATTCGGCGGACCTGGCCAGTGTGTGATCCTCAGGTGCAGCGTTTCATTGATTTTTACCATTGAATTCCGAGATCTACGGTATTAGGTTTTCCTTTCACTGAAATAATCAGATAAAACCGATTGAAAGGATGTTTACTATGTATGTGAACCCTTGCCTCGACTTCCAGTGCCTTAAAAATCATTGTTTCCTGTGGGAAAATGGTGCTACTGCATGCGAAAAACTATTTTTTGTTCAGTGATGGGCATGAGTTGGTTAGTGCCAAGTGGTTATTGTAGTATGAAAACGAAACAATTAAAGGAAAACAAAACCTTTTGCTTTGAGATAGCAGCATATTTCCAGGTTGGAATTATTTGATAGCAGGTTTGGAACAGTTTCCACCAGCAGACGGGGTAACAAATAAACAACATAAAACAGAAGCAAAAATATGTTTGATTAAAAAAATAAATAGATGTGCTAGTAGTGCGTACATCTAGGAAAATATAAATCTCGCTTGAAAAGAAAAATAAAACTTTAACATGGGACGCTAAGCATAGGAATCAGGTTTTTTTGATATTTAAAATTATATATCTCATTAGACTGACTTGGGAACCCTTCCTATGATATTTGAGCATCAGTGGTGCATGTTACACTATGAACCATTCATTCTCTGGCTGGTAGAAATACAGGTTTCGACTCCTAGTGTCTTTTTCTGAGTTGAAATTGATTCATGTAAAAAATGTTATGCTTCTAATTTAAAATTTCTGCAGAAAGGAGATATGAATTAGAAACATGATGTTCTGGTCTTACTTGCAAAAGAAAAGTTTTTTTAAAAAAAGTAGATGACAGTGTGCTGTTTCAATATTAGTTGGAGTCTCTACTTTGACGATTCTTAAAATCCACTGCTCAACTTGGTAATTTTAAGAGTTTACATCAGACATTTTTAATTTCATGCATGAGCTTCAGAGGGTCCTTGAATCCTTGGGAATCATATGAATGTAGCATATATTTGCATTTTTTTCTGGGTAAAGGGTCCATGGAGTCAACACATTCTCAAAAAGATCTGGCTACGCAAAGAATTATGAACCACTGGATATATAATTAAAGAATAAATCTCCTATATTAGGAAAATTAAAATTCTTAGGATTAGATTTGATAATTTATATCTTTCACTTCCAATTATGCATAAGAAATGTTTGTTATTGATAGTTTAGCACATAGAAGTCATATTTCATGCATTCTTATTGAAACCTCAGGAAAATGTTAATCCCATTTTACAGATGGGGAAATAGATATCGAGAGAAGCTTGTTCAAAGTCACAGCCACTGGCGGGCCAACATTTGAGCCCAGACTGTGTAAAGCCAGAGCCAGCACTCCTAACAACAAGGCTACAGTTGGCTCTAAGTCAATGACAGCATTTGCTTGATGTTAATATTAGTAATTGATGTTTTGTTACAGTTGAAAAGTGGATCTGACATTGTCATAACACAAAATATCATGGGATTTTTGAGCCACTGACTCTGAGTAGGAAGAGACCTTAGTAATACTAACCTCTCGTAATGATACTAGTCTGGAATGACAAAGTAGGGCCATTTCTACATTATTCTTGGCAGGATTATCCCAACCCTGTTTTTTTTACTTCCTGTGATTACAAGTTCACTTTTTTTTTTTTTTTTTTTACATTTTTAATCTTTTTCTATTTATGTGAGTTGTCTATTTCCACTGAGTTCCAGTTCCCTCTTTGTATGTGTGATGCATTTGTCATCCATAAAAGAATTAAGAGATAAATGACTTCTACTCTATAATTTTTTTGTCGTCAGGTTTATTGGGTGTAATTTACATGTGGTAAAAGTTTTGGCAGATGTATACAATTGGCTGATCACCACCACAATCAACATATGAAACATTTCTATCACTCCAAAAAGTTCTCTCATGCCCCTCTGTGGCGAATCCGTTCCCTCTACCTCCAGGCCTTGGCAACTGTTAATCAAATTAATGTCCCTGTTGTCTTTCTAGACTATCACATAAATGAAATCGTACAGTATGTATTCTTTGGTGTCTTCTTTCATTTATCGTAATCCTTTTTTTTTTCAACATCTTTATTGGAGTATAATTGCTCTACAATGGTGTGTTAGCTTCTGCTGTATAACAAAGTGAATCAGCCGTAGGTATACACATATCCCCATATCCCGTCCCTCATGCGTCTCCCTCTCACCCTCCCTATCCCACCCCTCTAGGTGATCACAAAGCACCGAGCCGATATCCCTGTGCGATGCAGCTGCTTCCCACCAGCCATCCATTCTACATGTGGTAGTGTATATACGTCCATGCCACTCTCTCACCTCCTCCCCGTCCACCCCTCCCCCTCCCCGTGTCCTCACGTCCACTCTCCACGTCTGTGTCTTTATTCCTGTCCGCCCCCTAGGTTCTTCAGAACCATTTTTTCTTTTAGATTCCATATATTTATCATAATACTTTTGATCTTCATTACGTTGTTGCATGTATCAGTAGTTTGTTAAATGGTATGCTGATAAACATTGTAACGGCCTGCTCTCCAAAAAAAAAAAAAAAATCCCTGATTGGTAGCATCTGCTAATTATTGCAGTGTATATACTCTCATCGCGGCCCGTGTTAAGCTACCTAAATCAGCTTGCAAAACTCCTGAAAATTAACAGTGGGCTTTCGTAAGCCGTACCAGTCAGCCCTAGCACGCCACTAAATTTGTTCCTTTGTATTGTTGAGTAGCATTCCATTATATTGAGGTACAACGATTTGTTCATCCGTTTATGAGTTGGACATTTGAGTTGTTCTCCGTTTTGGACAATTATAAATAAAGCTGCTGCTGTAAACAATTATGTACAGGTCTGTGTGTACGACAGATGTTTTCAGTTTTCTTGAGTTGTACCTAAGAGTGGGATTACTGGGTCCTATGAAAAGTGTATATTTATCAATATTGGTAACTATTTGAACTGCCAAACTGTTTTCCAAAATGACTACTGTTTTGCATTCTTATCTGAAGCAATGTAAGAAAATTTCAGTTGCTCTGCACCCTTGTTGGCACTTAGTATTGTCAGTTATTAGAATTTTAGCTGTTTGTTATATCTAGTGGTCTCCTTTAATGTTTTTGACTTCTTAATTCTTACTTTCAGTAGTATTTGAACCAGCGTAGGAAGTTTATGACGGGCATTGCTAAATAATTTTTTTTTTTTGGCTTGGTCATCGGTCATGATCTCAATATGAAGGCAGTAGCACTTAAAGGATGTTTCTTTGAGTTTCTTATTGTACAGTTGGCTTTCATTTATTAAAATTGCTTTTATAAAAGAAAGCATCATTAGAGAATTCTGATACTTAGCTCTTAACATTTTTTAATGTGGTTTTAGAAAAAGCTAGGTAAAGTTTTGTTTCTTTAAGAAAAATTTAGAATTAAAAAATTCTCAAATGATGAAGCATTTCTTCGATTTTTAGTTGGACTTAGAGGGAAAACAATAGACTGAAATAATTCAGTCAAGTAGTCTTTGAAGTCATCCCAGATCTTGTAAGGATCATTAATCCATGAATAATTGCAGCATTACTTTTCAATATTTAGAAAGCCAATTTTCAGTTAATATTACAATGTGTGTTCCCCTCTGTTAAGGTGACTTTTGAGCAGAGGTTTGACACATTTAAGGGAGTGAGAGAGTTTTAGATCTGGGAGAAAAGCAGGTGCTGAGGCCCTGAAGCAGGAGGGTGTTGAAATGTTTAGAGAACAGTAGGGGGTTGGCTGGAGGGAGGTGAGAGCTGAGGTCAGGGTAGTGGAGGCCCACGGACCCTGTAGGCAGTGTAAGGACTTATGATCTCAGTTTAAGCCTAGAGCGTGTCCTCTGCATGGACAGAGAAGTGTTCTGTTTCCTGCTTGAAGTTTCTGAAGTGTGCCACCCTCTCCTGCCTGGAAGCTGGTCCTTTTACCAGGAGTAGTGCTTGGTTGTCCCTCCCCTGTGTGTTCCCTTAGCACATTTTGTCATACCTCTACTTAACAGCTGCTTTATTTATCTGTCTCCTCCCCCTAGATGGAGGTCATAGATTTTTCTTTTAAACCTCTGAATTCCTGTTTCATTGGATGAATGCTTGTGGAATTATGGAATTGCTGAAAATGGTGTTAATCATTAAAAACTGGGTAAGAGATAACCCAAGAGTATTGCTCACGTAGACGTGGATTCTGTCTGTTTTGCTGACCGCTATACATTTAGTGCTGGGGCAATGAGCTGTGCATAATAGGTGCTCAGTAAATACTTGGTGAATGACTGAATGGACATCCATGTGCCAGCCTCTCCTCTCTCTTTCCTCTGCTTCCCTTAAACATTTACCATGGGCAAATCCCTTAACGTGTTTCCCTATGGCCTTCCTTCTTCTAACTGCATGCTCAAGAAATGCCAAATACTTAGGAAATTCACTCATTCATTCATGCTAAACAAATGTAATAATAAAGAAATGTAGATAATTTCTCTCCAAGCTAAATAGGGTTCATTGAACAATGTTTTTGTTCATTCACACTTCTGTTTTCCTTTCTTTAATGGGAATTTTTGAGGTTACTTTATAACTGGGCCCCTGAATCTTTAATAAACAAGACACTGATTATTTAATAAACAAGACACAAGGTCTAGAATATCACTTCTGTAAACAACTGAAGCAGAAGCCCTGCAGAGTGAGAAAAGTCTAGTATAGCAATAAAGTCGATATTTTGTAGTGTTTCATTTGGTTGAATAGGCAGTCGTAGCTGCTGTATTTATTCGACTGTACGGATGCAGAGCTTTGGGGTTTTGTGCTCACCACTGAGACTGTAGAAATGTCAGGCTCCAGCACAGACACCCTCAACACTGGAACATCTAGGTTATCATCTTAAGCCTAGAATTGTTAACCGTAACTGCGAATCCCTCCGTCCTTACATCTCAGGCTTCCTCATTCTGTCTGATTCCCCAGTACCTGCATGTCTTTGAACCTGCAGGAGAAGGACATTGGGAGGTGCTAAGTATTGCATCTGCAGAAGCTGTAAGACTTGAGGAAGAATATTTAAAGTAATGTTTTTTAGTGATATGAGTCATTTTCCCTCCATTTTTGTTTAGCCAAAAAATTATTGTGTACAATAGATTGTTTTGTGTGTGACAGATCATAAATATTGGATTATTGATCTTCATAGTGTTGTAATCCATTGTGACAAGTCTAGCAGTGATATGCCTTGTAGTTCTTTTGTATATGAAATACTTTGTATATCTTAGCCTGCTTAATGTAGATACTATTTGTATTTTGACCAACTACACTGTGCTTTCACTAAGTGCGGAAAGGTGGTTTTGGGTTTGGGTGTTTTTTTTTTTTTTGCTGTTTTAATGGTTATGTGTGAGTAGGGCCTTGGTTTTACTTCTCTAGTAGAACAGTCTTAGTATTAAATTTGCACATTGGTTTCCTTAAGTCAAGGAAAATTATTAACAACTTAGATTTAAGTTTCCTTCCATAAAGTTTGTTTTTAAATTTTTGTCACCTGCTTCGATTTGTGTATAGTATATTAGTATGTGGCTTGGCACAGTGTTAATGCAATTAGTTATTTTAAGTTTAATGTATCATTGTTTTGTGATCAGGTGCTGTAGTACCCGCGCAAACTTGAGACTTTGACATGTACTGTGGCAACCCTTTTTATCATTATGCCAACTCAATAACAGATACTTTTAAGTCTTAAGAGAACTGAATCCCTACTCAGTAAAGAGAAGAGACTTAGGCGGTACTTTAGTTACGCATTTTGGTGAGATTGCAAGCTTAGATGAGTAACTTTAAATCAACTAGATACATGTGAAGCCACAGTGGATTTAAAGCACTGCTGTACTGATTTTGGAGTTTAAAAGACTACTGAATGAGGATTTTAAAAAAATAAATAAATAAGCTAATTACGATTGTTTGATTCTTTTGTGTGTGGCCTAATCCCTTTAAAGTATTTGTTATTACTACTTATAAAAGATAAGTGCCTATTTATAATGGTACTTCAGAGGCCCCCCAAATTAAGAGATTTGAATTCTTGTTCTGCCTTTGCCCCTTGAAAGCTGTGTTACTTTGGGTGGGTCACCTGTCCTGTTTGCCCTCTGGTTCTTCATCTGTTGGCAGTCCTTTCTACTCCAGGTCCCTTACATAATAGTGATCATTGAGTTCTGACACTACTTCTTTTAGCTTTCCTTGTTTCTTAAGCCACTGGTACCTATGTTGTGAGAGGTGTCATGTTACAGCTTGATCTTTGACATACCTTTGATAGGTATATCTTCAACACTTGATGAATCTGCCAGGCCCAGCTTCCTCTTCCTGTATAATGTTTCTTCCTAGTTGTGTGCCTCTGTTCTCGAGCCAGTATGGACTTCAGGGAGACCAATTAATTTAATATTAGCCTAAGAAAAGTAGGAATCTGATACACAGTCATTATCTGATATTAGAAAGTCATACCAAAATTATTTTGTGTTTGCTATTTTTTCTTCAGGGGCGACAACTAGTTTATCAGCACAGAATCTTTTAGGTTTATTGCCTTGCTCTAAGTAAAGCATCCACTAAAAAAAAGCATGTAAGTAAAATTTTGCTTTATAAATTAAATAACTTAGGAGGTGATTAATTATTGTAAATATATAGGACTCAACACTTTGAAAAGAACCCCACGAGTGTCTTCTCAAAATATCCAGATTTCTTAGTACATTTTGAGTGTTTGAGTTTAGAAAAGCAGCTTACTAGTTTTAATTTCCCTAACATTTGTTCAAACTGCATTACCTTACTGATATATTTTTTAAATTTTGAAGAAATTATAAACTCACAGGAAGTAGCGAAAATAGTAGTCCCACGTACCCTTCACCTATCACTCTTGACCAGTGGTAATATCTTACATGACTATAGTACAATACTGATTTATACTTTATTACTAAAAGCACAGTGATCTTGCTAGCCTTGAAAACTGTTGACAAATACAAGAATGTTGATATTTTTGTTCTCCCCAGAGAGTGAAGAGGTTAGATTCTATTCTTTGTTTCCATGGGCCAGCAGACCAAGGGTCTGTTTCTTCCCTTAATTTTCTGTGAAAAGGGCAACAGGTAACTAGGCAAACGGCTGATTATTTTCTACCAAGTAGGTCATTCACAGCCCCGATCTAGTCAGGTAAAATTCAATCACATGGCATTCTTTTTGCTGTGCTCTTTTTTTTAATCACTACTATATTTGCTTATTGGGAACTTTCATTCTTAACAAGTAACAATATAAAGAAAGAAATATTGGACAGTTAGTCAAGGGATGGTATTTATTAAGTACCTGCTATCATTTTGTTGAATAGAGAGGAGATTTCAGAAATAGAAGGGGTGTTTTTAGTATAGTTGTATAAACTGCTGTAGAACATTACTATATATTGTATAATATATTTCAGCAAATTTTATTCTCTCTCTAAATACACATAGACATGTAATTGGCCTTCAGTAAGCACTGAGTGAATGAATGTAGAGGTAATAAGGATGTTGTCAGAAAATTATGTAAGTCTTAAGAAAATAAATGTTTACTGTCACTCCTAGGAATTCTAAGACTTCATTATCAAGTGAAAGAATGATAATATATTTTTTTTATGTTTCCTTATTCTCTTTGTCCTAGAAATCCCTCAGTAAATTCATAATCAGATCTTCTTGATTAAAGCCTGGGTTTCTCTGACTCTAAAGCCCAAGTTCTTTTCCTGTGGCACACTGCTCATTAAAACACAGTGATTTAGATGATAAATGCCACAGTTAAGTAAACAAGTATGAAATAAAAATAAACTCAGTATTTTTAGAAATATCATTGTCAATTGATTGCCTAATAATTTTATTTAATCTGATTTATTTGTTTAACGCCTAGTGACTAAATTAGACCAAATATAAGGGATTCAGTTTGCTCTGGGAACCTACTTCTTATTTCCCAAAATGATAATACACTGTAAGTGGATTCTCAAATGATGCTATAATGTAAATTAATAATTCTATACTTTTTCCTAATTATTTATTAAATGTTTTATTGTGTGCTGTCCTGAGTGCTCTGGTAGATACATGGATGTTTAAGACATGGATAGTTCTGCTCTCAGTAACTTTATAATATAATGGAGATAAGATGGATGCATAAATAATTGAACAGTATGTGATTAGTCTGTCTGAGGGGTACAGAAGTTCTATGGATACTTAGAGAGTAGAAAGATTACTTTTAGTTGAAATGCTTAGGGTAACCCTAAGATGAGGTTTGATCTGAATATCAGGTGGATTCGTAGAAATTCCTTGGTGAAAACTGTGAGATTTACTTATATCAGAATTACAGAAAATTATAAAATCAATCGATTTCACCATCAATGAATCAGATGAGGTCTCTTGGGAAAAAATTAGTCTGAATTTATTATTTAAGTAATGAGGAAAAGGAATACGGATAAAGTAAAACATTTAGAAGAAAACATATTTTTAACATGAAAACCTTAGTTTTGCTCCTGAAGCATTTTACAACTAGGTCACCATGAAAATTGTACTAAATATGACTTCCCTAGCATGTATTCTTTTTAAAGATAACTTGATCTGTTGGACTGATGACAGACGTGCTTTATGTATATCATTTCATTTGCTAAGTCCAGAAATAAATTAGATGAGTTACCTCTTTGGTCAAGATGAAAACTGATTTGTTGCTGTTTTATTATTTCTGAAGTCTGACCAGTGTTTAAAGTATTTTTATTATCTCGGAGTGAAGTAGGATTGAAAAAATTATCTTGACATTGTGAACTTCAAAATTGCTAAGAGGTAGCTATTGGTGGCGGGCTTAAAGCAAAGGCTGGAGAAGGAAGGGAAAGGACTGTGGGTGAGTGGAAACACCATGGGGGGGAACAAGGAGAGAGAGAGAAAATAAAGAGTTCCCTGTAAAAGGGACTTGTTCTGCCCAGGGTCATTCAGTCTAGCAGATGCTGACCTGTATCTAGTCAAACCTGGAGCATTTCCGAAAGCTCGTTTCTTCGTCAAACTTATAAAAGAGCAGAAAATGTTGAGTTTGCTTCAGTTATACAATAAATATTAATGAAAAATGGTGTCATAACATGCATTTGTGTTCTCTGCCTCCTCTTCCACAGAGACCTAGATTTAAATCTGAGTCACCAGAGTAAATAAGTTCAGTGATTCCCAGCTTGAGTTAGGTTACATAACCACCACATGCGTTGGCATAGGTGTTTATACCTTAAGGAGGGTATGGGGAATCCTGACACGACATGGCAGCTGCTGAAAAGGCATTAAGACCACTGTAGCACCAACATGCACTTGTGTAGTTCGGAGAGGGCAGGGGGAAAATGTGCTGAATAGCCTTTCTGAGATGATAATACTAGTGATCTCTATTCATAGCTAGGGGTATTGTGTCTTTCTTAGAAAGCTTATTCTTTTTTCTCTTTATGGGTTTTCATGAACTCTGATTTTTCTCAGCCTAATGCATTCATCAGAAATGAGCCATTTTTTGACTGTTGTTTGCCAGCATTAAGAGATCTTTAAAAGGTCCCCATATTCTAGCCTTTCTTCTTGCTACTCTGCTTGTTGACACCCACTTTAGTGCAGAATTTAATAGTTGCTTTGCATATCCTAATGTCATCCAACAAAGCATCATTCCAGTCCAGTGAAGTTCTGCTCAGCGAGTGCTATTTTAATGGAAGAAGACTGGTTGCATTCCAGGACCTAATTGTTACTTTGGTCGTGTTATTTAACATTAAGCAAGCATACATTATAGATAGTAATCACACCTGGGTGTGCTTTCTTGTGTTTTGTTAAAGTTTAGAAATGCTCTTACATGATTAACATAGTGGTGACACTGATTTGTATTAAAAAATTTTTTATCTCATTTTTCTAAGTAGCAGAGGTAAGTACTATGCACAGGTTTTGAGTTAAGACTTTTGCATTTTGTCATCTATTATCATTAAGAGATCAATAAGAAAGTCCTGTTTTTATTTAAAAAAAAGTTTAAAGATGGCAGAGTGACTAGTAAAGAATGCTATAGCTTATTGGAGTTACAGTTAAAACTAAATTTCGTTATTATTTTCCTCTTGGGACTTCAAATCACTAGAAAATGTCTATGAACAGCAATTTAGAAGATAAATTGGCCAGATGACTGAAATAGAGAAGTCCTACCAATGTAAACAAGTAGTAAGGTGAATTTTTAAAAGATAAATATTAAACATAGTGTTTGAGGAAAATGTTATAGTAATATTAAGTTAGAATAGAGGGAAATAATTACCTGGTGAAAAGTTAAAAGCAAATGAAATTAATCCATCATGTGAGCTGCATTTTGTCTTGTGTTTATCGACTAGTAGGGAGTGTTTTGGGGGAAATGGGACTTAAGACTCATATTATACTTGGTTTTCTTCGAGTAAGGTCCTGCCTGGCAGTTGTCATTCCACAGTGGCTTTATTACACTGTAAGATGAGTACATTTGACACTGTTTTACTAGCCATCTGAATCCTTGATTTTTTTTTTTTGTTTGATTTTTTTCATTCAACAAGAGAATATTAACTGTCTACTTTGGGTTCTGAAAATAGTAGGATGATAAGATACTATTTCTCCATTCAAAGAGCTAGTAAACTAGTTTAGTTTATGAACAGATAATTATTAAATAATGTGGTAACGACATCTGCTTTGAGGTTTTATTGGCTTTCCTTTCTAGCCACAGTATTTGGAGTTCCTTATTATCCATTGTACTTGTTCTTACTGCAGCCCTCTTGCCTTGTAAGGGGCCTGAGGTAAATACACACACCTTTTTCCTTGAATCTTGGGCTATTTTGCAGTTATTTGTTAGGTCCATGATGATCCCATTTGTAACTTGATCTTTAGTTAGGAATCAAGGTAGAGAAAGCCAGTAGGGGAAACATCTTTAATGAGGATATACTATTAATAACAAAGCTAGACTTTGGAGAAAATGATGGGAATCCCATTTTTTGGCAATAGATGGAATTAGAAATTTAATCATGTTTCATAAAGAAGAATTTAGTATTGCTCAAAAGAGATACGAATTTATATGATTAGATGTATATACTTTATTGCTTTGATGTACCTTATTTGTTTTGTGTCAAGAAATTTCTGCTTGAACTCTTGGGAATGAAATGGTCATTTCTGTATGCTATAATAGAATATAGTTACAAAATGTAATTGTTTTTTTTCTCTAGTTTTAGAAATTATAATCTGATGATTTAAAAAAAAAATTTTGGCATGTAAATGTCCAGGATTCATATGATGTTATTTTGATATCACTGTATTACAAAGTTTCCAATTCATACCATTTAGAAAAATTTTCTCATTTATTTGTTTTGTTTCTAAATTATGTTAAGTTTGTATACTTTTACCATATCTCAAGATTTGATAGAGTTTTGTTGTATTTGTGATATGACAGAGCATGGCCAAGTTTTAGAGTAGGGCTGAGCTTACTGTTATACAGGACAGACTAGAATGAGTCCACATTTGAAAGACTGCTGCATGTTAGAGCCAATCTCAGCTAAACTACAGGCGTTTGAGAAAAAGTTCTCTTTGGTAGCCCATGTCAGGGATAGAACAGGCAGAGAACAATCTGCACAATCTATTGCTAATGGGAATTCAAGGTGAAGAAGCACATAGAATTGAGAGAAAGAGAGAGAGAAATTAATGAGTGAGTTCATAAATTTATACATATATTTATGTGATTGGCTGCCAGAGAATTCTGTCTGGGTACTGGACTCCAGATAATGGCCTGATACCAGTCCTTGGGATTGGGACTGGTAATCGAAAGTAGGCATCCCAGTACTAGGAAGACACCAGGCAGGGACCAGACTAGGAATCTCCAGAAGTGTTAGAACAGAAGCCTAGTTACAATAACTGAGGTATAAACAGGGCTAGAACAGCAGAGAGGGTAAGAGTAGAACACAGTGAGTATCAGAACAAGTTAGGATCCCTAGTAATCTAATCTGGGATGTAAGGCTGGGTGAATTAATGTTAATAGTGACTTGATCCAGAATTGAAGATTAGGGCTGAAACTGCTTAAGCATCCCTTGTCAGAAGTCTATATCTAGGATATAAGTGACCGGAGAAGCAAGGCACGTGGAGAGCACAAAGAGACTAGGCTTGAAAATTTTTTTTATATACTATTGTCTTTTAAGGACAGAATTCATTTCCATTGTTAATCAGTAATCATTCACTTTGCTTTGTTGGCACTAGTATGGGATCACGAGATGCAGAGAACTGCTGACATTTCAGAGTAATGTCTTAACACGGAACTGGTGCTAAAATGAACAGACTGAAGCTTTGGGGTAAATGTGCTTTCTTGCAAAATAGGAGGATATGAGAAAGCACGTTAGGCATGAGAGTTCTAATGTCACAATTCTGAAGGCAAAAGTACACTATGTTAGTTTAGTTTTTGAGCGGGCTAAGAGGAAGCAAGGAAAATGTACGATTGTGATAATTTGACGTTAAAATGAGAACCTTCCATACCTTTTTACTTCCTAGAAGAAGTCAGTAGCATTTTGGGGTTTCAGTCAGCTGATACTCACCAGCTTAAGGGGGACCAAAAGGCATTTTTGGAACCCATACTGGAAATTGATGAATGGAATGAGTGGGGCTTGAACAGAAGAAACCAGAGCAGCTCTTGGGAGCTCATCAGCAGGAGTTTTTATACCTTCTTTCCAGACCCCTGCCATTAATGTGACTTCACTGTAAAGATTTATTCTCTGCCTTGCCTTTTCAATTTTTATATTCCAACAAGAAATGATTAGATTAGCCCTTTTCAGCTCAGGGATCTGTCTCCTAGAGCCAGAGGACCCACGGTTATGATGTACAGTCATAACCCCAGGAGTCTGCCCTTGTGTGGTGGGGACCATCCCCATAGAAAGAGAAATGGAAAGCCGGGCAGCCCTCCTCGGGGGTGTCTAGAAGATCTCACTCATTAGTGGTTTAACTACCCCTTTTCCTTCCCTTCTCTTCTTTCCCCTCACTTCCCTCCCCACTTGTATAAATGTCGAGATAACCCTGCTATATCCCATCCATGGAGGCAACTTTTCTAGTGGGAGAAAATCTAAATGCAAGCTGAAGTGCCACATTCAGAGGCAGAGGGCTACTGATTCGGGGTGATATCATGCTGCCCCTGGTTCCACTGTGATTCTATCTTGATATTTTACAACTTAAATTTAAATCCTGTTAACTTGCCATCTTCATGATTGGGAGAAAGGAAATAGAAAATGTATTTAAAGGGAAAGATGGGGGTACTTACCAACTACCAGTGACTAGTAAGGAAATTAATGGTGGCTACAAGCCTTAATATTGTATCAGTGCACACACCCTGACCTGTTTCGCTTCAGATTTCATACCTTCTGCTAGCATCTCGGCTTATCAGGGTTCTTTTCCTCACAGCCTGACCCAGTCCTTCATTCTTTTTTTTTTTTTAATTTTTATTTATTTTATTATTTATGGCTGTGTTGGGTCTTCGTTTCTGTGCGAGGGCTTTCTCTAGTTGCGGCAAGCGGGGGCCACTCTTCACTGTGGCGCGCGGGCCTTTCACCATCGCGGCCTCTCCTGTTGCGGAGCACAGGCTCCAGACGCGCAGGCTCAGCAATTGTGGCTCACGGGCCCAGCCGCTCCGCGGCACGAGGGATCTTCCCAGACCAGGGCTCGAACCCGTGTCCCCTGCATTGGCAAGCAGATTCTCAACCACTGCGCCACCAGGGAAGCCCCAGTCCTTCATTCTGGAAAGCGTCTGAGCTCCTTGTAGCTCTCGCTGTATGGTATTGTGATAGGCTTCCACTAACCTTAACACTACATAGTACTACCAGAACTTAATCCAGTGGATTCCCCTGAGTTCTTCTCATGGTCTTCCTAGCCCCCAAGGGTAGAGTAGCAACCTCTCTCCCCCTTGATAGTCATGGACAGTCATTCTTAACCCATCCTGTAGCCTTCATTTTTGCTTGTTTTTCTACTGTCATGAAGAAATCAAACTGAACATGATAAGCTCAGATTTCAGTGGAGTAAAACGGTTATTTTGTCTCCTGGTAGAAGTATTTTTTGTTTTTTTTTTTGTACTAAAACTTCTAGGTCAGCAGATTCCAGAGTTCATAAGATAAAAAACAAAACTTTGAGAGCAGAAAAGACACCACTCCACTATTACTGTTTGGTTCCCACATCCAATATATTCTGGAGATGGGAGACAGCATATTTTGGTAGATGGTTCAGAGCCCATTTTGTATCCTGCAGGACAGCACCCCAAATTCAGAAGTTTTTAGCTCTGGCAATAACTCTTACATCAAGCTTCTGTAATCATTGCTTCCTACTGTGGGGACAGCTGTGTATGAATAAGAGTCTATTTGATAAGATTAATCAGGCCATGTGCATCTACCCATTGCCATTTGAAGTGAATTCCTGGATCAGGGGCCATGTGATTTATAGGAAGCATTCAGTTAATTCTGCATAGTGGTGCTGGCAGAGGCAAATTCCGAATTGATGACTCTTACAGCAAGGATCGGCCATCACCATTTCTGTAATCCAAGGGGCTTGATGCCTGCTAAGAGGTAGTGCCTGCGGGGGACTCAGGCAATTGGCTTCTCAATAGTAGAGGCAGTGAGGTCAGTCTTAGTGAGTCAATGTAATTGATCCCTTGCATAACTGCTTCTCCTGCCAGCTGCTTGTGGTTATTTTCATGAAACCACTGAGCAAGGACTAGGCTGGCTAGAGAGGGAGTGTGACTTGATCTATGATGAGGGTCATCTTGTCCACCCGATTATTAAGAGGCTTTATATTTTGATTTGTTTGCATTGATTGGCAACGGCAGGGTTCTGGTGAGGAATTTTTTTAAATTGCGGTCCTGTTGTGAGAGATTCATTCAAATAGCCATTCCCTAAATCTCCCTATTAGTTTTTTCTCTGATCTTTTTCTTCAAGGCCATTGATCATGGCACAGAAAAGGGAAGGGACTGTAGGCACTCCAGCTACTCTAAGAAGTGTCTACAACAGAAATAATAATATATTCTGTAAGTTCTCAAAACTTAAGCAAGATTTCAAGTCACATCCAATGGCTGTGTTAAATTTTAACCTAGTTTTGTCTTACTTGACTCAAATCTTTTCCCCTTTTGATTTCATGTTTTACAGTTCCTCAATCATAAAAGCCTCATTTAAAAACTTTAAAAATTTTTGGTTAATAGAATTTTAAAATGTCATATATCCTGTATTTGTGATGGCGTGTGTGTGTACGTGTGTGTACCTATATATACTCATTTGAGCAGAAAAAATGTCTAAAGTGCATACCAGACTGTTAAAGACTATCTTTGGGGCATGGGTTAGGGAAAAAGAAGAGTTGGTGTTGTGGTGGAGAGCAGTTTTATTGTTTTGCTTCAAAAGATGTGTTCTACTTGACATTTTATATTCTACTAAGCATGTATTTTTATTAATACAAAAAATGCCAACATATAATCTTTGTTTCTTATAATGTTAGGAGAGATAATTTTGGGATGATTAAGGACTAATAAATAGTACTTACATATAAAGCTATCTGTGCTGCCAACAAAAGCGTATGTAATTTTTGTTTAAATTGAAGTATAGTTGATTTACAATATTGTGTTAGTTTCAAGTGTACAGCAAAGTGATTCACCTGTGTGTGTGTGTGTGTGTATAGATATTTCAGGTTATTTTCCATTATAGGTTATTATAAGATATTGAATATAGTTCCTTGGGCTATACAGTAAATCTTTGTTGCTTATCTATTTTAAGTGTATGTAATGTTTAAAATTTTTTTAGCATATGTGTTTGACAATCAGATGTTTATTGAAAGTCACTGCATTAATTAGTTTTTTATGTAATTACACTAAAGTTGAATCTCTTTGCTTTTCTCATCAACATAAAGTTTCCACTTAAAACTGTAATTGACAAAAGGTATAATATATCCTAATCTGAAATGTCTAGAATTCAGAGGTCGAATTGCAATAAGGAATTGCAGAAGAGAGGCCCTCAACACAGTATTTTCCTTTGCTAATTTTAGTTTTCATGCCTGGGCATCTGATAGGACCTGGATGCTATGAAGGGCTCTTAAATTATATGGATATATTTTCTAGTTTTTAGTATTTGCAGACCATTTTGCATTGTCTTCAGACTACTGGTTGATGATGACTTTGTCACCTTTCAAAGAACCATCCATTATCTAGCTCCCTCTTTCTCTTTTTAAATAAACCTATTCCTTGAAGTATATACATAAATAAAAGTGAAGAAATTGTAGGTGTACAGCTCAATGAATTTTCTCTAAGTGAACATTCTGTACCATTAAAAAAATGAAAAGGCTAGCCAAAGACTGGGAAAAATATTTGCGAAACATATATCCAACAAAGCATTTGAACCAGAATATCTTAAGAACTCTCATAATCTAATAATAAGACAAAGAACCCTGTCAAAAAATGGGCCAAGGATTTCAACAGACATTTCACCGTAGGTATATGAATGGCCAATACATACCACATAGAAAGATATAACTACATAGAAGGATGCTCAACATCACTAATCATCAAGGAAATGGAAAACTTCCCTAACATGGGAAAGGAAGTAGTCACCCAAGTCCAGGAAGCACAGAGAGTCCCATACAGGATAAACCCTAGGAGAAACACACCAAGACACATATTAATCAAACTAACAAAAATTAAATTCAAAGAAAAAATACTAAAATCAGCAAGCGAAAAACAACAAATAACATACAAAGGAATTCCCATAAGGTTATCAGCTGATTTTTCAGCAGAAACTCTGCAGGCCAGAAGGGAGTGGCAGGATATAATTAAAGTGATGAAAGAGAAAAACCTACAACCAAGATTACTCTACCCAGCAAGGATCTCATTCAGATTTGATGGAGAAATCAAGAGCTTTTCAGACAAGCAAAAGCTAAGAGAATTCAGCACCACCAAACCAGCTTTACAACAAATGCTAAAGAAACTTCTCTGGGTGGGAAACACAAGAGAAGAAAAAGACCCACAAAAACAAACCCAAAACAATTAAGAAAATGGTCATAGGAACATGCATATCAATAATTACCTTAAATGTAAATGGATTAAATGCTCCAACCAAAAGACACAGACTGGCTGAATGGATACAAAAACAAGACCCATATTTATGCTGTCTACAAGAGACCCACTTCAGACCTAGGGACACATACAGACTGAAAGTGAGGGGATGGAAAAAGATATTCCATGCAAATGGGAATCAAAAGAAAGCTGGAGTAGCTATACTCTTATCAGATAGAATAGACTTTAAAATAAAGACTGTTACAAGAGATAAGGAAGGACACTACATAATGATCAAAGGATCAATCCAAGAAGAAGATATAACAATTATAAATGTTTATGCACCCAACATAGGAGCATCTCAATAAATAAGGCAGATGCTAACAGTCATGAAAGGAGAAATCAACAGTGACGCAGTAATAGTAGGGGACTTTAACACTCCACTTACACCAATGGACAGATCATCCAAACAGAAAATAAATAAGGAAACACAAGCCTTAAATGATACGATAGATCAGATAGATTTAATGGATACTTATAGAACATTCCACCCGAAAGTGGCAGAATACACTTTCTTCTCAAGTGCACATGGAACATTCTCCAGGATAGATCACATCTTGGGTCACAAATCAAGCCTCGGAAAATTTGAGAAAATTGAAATCATATTAAGCATCTTTTCTGACCACAACGCTATGAGATCGGAAGTTAATATCAGGAAAAAAACTGTAAAAAACACAAATACATGGAGGCTAATCAGTGCACTACTAAATAACCAAGAAATCACTAAAGAAATCAAAGAAGAAATTTAAAAATACATAGAAACAAATGACAACGAAAACACGAGGACCCAAAACCTATGGGATGAAGCAAAAGCAGTTCTAAGAGGGAAGTTTATAGCAATTCAGTCTCACCTCAAGAAACAAGAAAAATCTCAAATAAATAATCTAACCCTACACCTAAAGCAACTAGAGAAAGAAGAATAAAGAAAACCCAAAGTGAGTAGAAGGAAGGAAATCATAAAGATCAGAACAGAAATAAATGAAATACAAACAAAGAAAACAGTAGCAAAGATCGATAAAACTAAAAGCTGGTTCTTTGTGAAGATAAACAAAATTGGTAAACCCTTAGCCAGCCTCATCAAGAAAAAAAGGGAGAGGATGCAAATCAATAAAATTAGAAATGAAAAAGGAGAAATCACAACTGACACTGCAGAAATACAAAGGATTATAAGAGACTACTACAAACAACTATATGCCAATAAAACGGACAACCACGAAGAAATGGGCAAATTCTTGGAAAGGTATAATTTTCCAAGACTGAACCAGGAATAATTAGAAAATATAAACAGACCTATCACAAGTAATGAAATTGAAACTGTAAATAAAAATGCTCCAGCAAACAAAAGTCCAGGACCAGATGGCTTCACAGGTGAATTCTATCAAACATCTAGAGAAGAGCTAACACCCATCCTTCTCAAACTCTTCCAAAAAATTACAGAGGGTGGAACACTCCCAAATTCATCCTCAAAGCCACCATCACCCTGATATCAAAACCAGTAAAAGATATCACAAAAAAAGAAAATTATAGACCAGCATTACTGATGAACATAGATGCAAAAATCCTGAACAAAATACTAGCAAACAGAATCCAACAACATATTAAAAGGATCATACATCATGATCAAGTGGGATTTATTCCAGGGTTGCAAGGATTCTTCAATATATGCAAATCAATCAATGTGATACACCGTATTAACAAATTAAGGAATAAAAACTATATGATCATCTCAATAGATGCAGAAAAAGCTTTTGACAAAATTCAACACCCATTTATGATAAAAACTCTCCAGAAAATGGACATAGAGGGAACCTACCTCGACATAATAAAGGCCATATATGACAAACACACAGCAAACATCATACTCAGTGGTGAAAAACTGAAAGCATTTCTGCTAAGATCAGGAACAAGACAGGAATGTCCTTTCTTGCCACTCTTATTCAGCATAGTTTTGGAAGACCTAGCCATGGCAATCAGAGAAAAAAAAAGAAATAAAAGGAATAAAAATTGGAAAAGAAGATAGAAAATCCTAAGGATGCCACCAGAAAAGTACTAGAACTAATCAGCGAATTTGGTAGGGTTGCAGGGTACAAAATTAATGTACAGAAATCTCTGGCATTCCTATACACTAACAATGAAAAATCGGAAAGAGAAACTAAGGAAACAATCCCATTTACCATCGCAACAAAAAGAATACAATACCTAAGAATAAACCTGCCTAAGGAGGCAAAAGACTTGTACTCAGAAAACTATAAAACACTGATGAAAGGAATCAAAGATGAAATAAACAGATGGAGAAATATACCATGTTCTTGGATTGGAAGAATCAGTATTGTGAAAATGACTATACTACCCAAAGCAATCTACAGATTCAGTGCAATCCCTATCAACCTAGTAATGGCATTCTTCACAGAATTAGAACAAAAAATTTACAGTTCATATGGAAACACAAAAGACCCAGAATAGCCAAAGCAATCTTGAGAAAGAAAAACGGAGCTGGAGGAATCAGGCTTCCCGACTTCAAACTATACTACAAAGCTACAGTAATCACGACAGTATGATACTGGCACAAAAAACAGAATTATAGATCAATGGTACAGGATAGAAAGCCCAGAGATAACTGACACACATATAGTCACCTAATTTACGACAAAGGAGGCAAGAACATACAGTGGAGAAAAGACAGCCTCTTCAATAAGTGGTGCTGGGAAAACTGGACAGCTACATGTAAAAGAATGAAACTACAACACTCCCTAACACCATACACAAAAATAAACTCAAAATGGATTAAAGACCTAAATGTAAGACCATACAGTATAAAACTCTTAGAGGAAAACATAGGGAAAACACTCTTTGACATAAACCACAGCAAGATCTTTTTTGACCTACCTCCTAGAGTAATGAAAATAAAAACAAAAATAAACAAATGGGACCTAATTAAACGTAAAAGCTTTTGCACAGCACAGGAAACCATAAGCAAGATGAAAAGACAGCCCTCACAATGGGAGAAAATATTTGTAAATGAAACAGTGGACAAAGGATTAATGTCCAAAATATATAAACAGCTCATGGAGCTCAATATCAAAAAAACAAACAACCCAATCAAAAAATGGGTAGAAGACCTAAGTAGACATTTCACCAAAGAAGACATACAGATGGCCAAATGGCACATGAAAAGCTGCTCAACATCACTAATTATTAGAGAAATGCAAATCAAAACTACAATGAGGTATCATATCACACCGGTCAGAATGGCCATTATCAAAAAATCTAGAAACAATAAATGCTGGAAAGGGTGTGGTGAAAAAGGAATCCTCCTGCACTGTTGGTGGGAATGTACATTGATGCAACCACTATGGAGAACAGTATGGAGGTTCCTTAAAAAAACTAAAAGTAGAACTACCATATGACCCAGCAATCCCACTACTTGGCATATACCCTGAGAAAACCATAATTCAAAGAGAGACATGTACCACAATGTTCATTGCAGCACTATTTACAATAGCTGGGACATGGAAGCAACCTAAATGTCCATCGACAGATGAATGGATAAAGAAGATGTGGCACATATACACAATGGAATATTACTCGCCATAAAAGGAAACAAAATTGAGTTATTTGTAGTGAGGTGTATGGATGTAGAGACTGTCATACAGAGTGAAGTAAGTTATAAAGAGAAAAGCAAATAACTGTATGCTAACACATATATATGGAATCTCAAAAAAAAATGGTACTGATGAACCTAGCGGCAGGGCAGGAATAAGACATAGACGTAGAGAATGGACTTGAGGACGTTATGGGGGGAGGGCAAAGCTGGGGTGAAGTGAGAGTAACATCGACATACATACACTACCAAATGTAAAATAGCTAGCTAGTGGGAATCAGCAATATAGCACAGGGAGATCAGCTCAGTGCTTTGCTACAACCTAGAGTTGTGGGATTGGGAGGGTAGGAGGGAGGCTCAAGAGGGAGGGCATATGGGGATATATGTAAGCATAGGGCTGATTCAGTTTGTTGTACAATAGAAACTAACACAGTATTGTGAAGCAATTATACTCCAATTAAGATATATTAAAAAAAAAACAACATGGAGATACTACTATACACCCACTAGCATGGCTAAGAATCAAGTCTCACAATGTTAAGATTGATGAGGATGTGGAGCAACTAGAAGTTTCCTCTCATACATTGCTGGTAAAAGGGTATAGCTACTTTAGCAAATAGTTGGTTAGTTTCTTACACAGTTAAACTTATTCCTTATGAGCTGTAAATTCCATTCCTAGGTATATATCCAAGAGAAATGAAAGCATATGTCTGCAAAAAAGCTGGTTTTCATAGCAGCATTATTAAAAATGGTTTTAATTTGCTTTTCATGAGTAAGTAATGATATTTACATCCTTTTATCTGCTTGTTTACCATCTACATCTGGTTTATTTTAGAAGTATTGACATCTTTTGCTCTTTTGAAAATTAGGCTGCTTGGGAATTCCCTGGTGGTCCAGTGGTTAGGACTCTACACTTTCACTGCCAAGGGTGCGGGTTCAATCCATGGTTGGGGAACTAAGATCCCACAAGCCACAAGATGCGGACAAAAAATAAATAAATGAATAAATAAAATTAGGCTGCTTATTTTATTATTATTGAGTTTTAAGAGTTCTTTATATATTTTGGAAATACCGGTCTTTTAGCTGGTATTTGTTTTACAGATACGTTCTCCCATTTTTAAAATAGTGGCTTCGTTTTTAAAACAGTGTCTTTTGAAGAGCAAAAGTTAATTATGATGAAATCCAGTTTCTCAGTTTTTTCTTTTACGGTTTGTGCTTTATATCCCATAGAACTTTTTGCCTAACCCAAAGTCACTGATTTAGCACCATTTTATTATAGAAGTTTGATAAGTTTAAGGTTTTACATTTAGGTCTATGATCCATTTTGAGTTAAAGGTTGTATGTAATGTGATGTATGGGTTGATTGAGATTTTTTTGTTTTGTTTTGGATTTTTGTACGTGGATGTCCAATTGTTTGTTCTAGGACTATTTGGTGAAAAGCTTTTCTGTTCTCCATTCAGTTGCTTGACATCTTTGTCAGAAATCAGTTGACCATGTATGTCTACGTCTGTTTCTGAAATCTTTCTTTTACATTGATTTACTGTGGCTTTATAATAATCTTGGTATCATGTAATACGAGTACTCCAATTTTGTTTTGTTTTGAAATTGTTTTGGCTATTCTAGTTTCCTGGCTTTTCTATGTAAATTTTAGAATCATTCTGATGGTTTCCAAAAAAAAAAAAAATCTGCCTGAGTTTTGATTGGGGTTGCATTGAATCTGTAGATAAATTTTGGGGAGGAGTGATAATTTAACTATGTTGAGTCTCCCAGTCCATCAACATGGTATATCTCTTCATTTACTCACATCATCTTTGATTTATCTCATCAGTGTTTTATGGTTTTCAAAATACAGATCTTGCATATAGTTTGTTAGATTTATCCTTAAGAATTTCATGGTTTGGTGGTGGTATGATAAATGGCAATATAGTGGGTTGGCCAAAAAGTTCATTCGGGTTCTTCCATAACATCTTAACGGAGAAACCCAAGCAAACTTTTTGGCCAACGCAATATAAATATGTAATTTCCAAGTGTTTCTTTGTTGATATGTGGAAACATGATTGATCTTTATATATTGGACTTTGTATACTACAACCTTGTTAAATTCCCTTATCATATCTAGTAGGCTTTTTGTTGTTGTTTTTGTTTTTTGTAGATTCTTTGGGATTTTCTGTCTATATAGACAGTCATGTTGCCTGGAATAACGAGTCTTATTTCTTCCATAGTAGTGTATGCCTTTTATTTCTTTTTCATACCATATAGCCCTGGCTAGTACTTCCAGTATAATGTTAAAGACAGAAAACATTCAGCCTTTCACCATTATGTATGATGTCAGCTGTATTTGTTTTATTTATTTATTTATTTATTTTTAGTTTTGGCTGTGTTGGGTCTTTGCTGCACGTGGCTTTCTCTAGTTGTGGCGAGCTGGAGCTACTCTTTGTTGCGGTGCATGGGCTCCTTATTTCAGTGGCTTCTCTTGTTGCGGAGCACAGGCTTTAGGTGCATGGGCTTCAGTAGTTGGAGCGCGCGGGCTTAGTAGTTGCAACATGCAGGCCCTAGAGTGCAGGCTCAGTAGTTGTGTCGCACGGGCTTAGTTGCTCTGTGGCATGTGGGATCTACCCGGACCAGGGCTCGAACCTGTGTCCCCTGTATTGGCAGGCAGATTCTTAACCACTACGCCACCAGGGAAGTCCCTGTATTTGTTTTAAAGATGCCATTGTTCAGCTTAAGTTCCATTGTATTCCTTGTTTACTAAGAGTTTTTAAAATCATGAATGAATGTTGAATTTTGTCCAATGCTATTTTTGCATCTATTGGAATCATCATATGGTTTTTCTTTACTCTGTTGATATGGTGAATTATATTGATTAAATTTTGAATGTTGAACCAACCTTATATTTCCAGGGTAAACTTCAGTTGGTCATGGTGTAATATCCCTTTTATATATTGCTAAAATTCTGTTAAAATTTTTTGCATCTGTGTTCACAAAGGATATTGGATTTCTAGTCTTCTTTTCTTGTAATGTCTCTGTCTGGTTTTGGTATTGAGGTATTGTTACTTTGGGAAGAGCTTCCTCCAGTCTCGATTGAGCTGGTTAGTGTAAACACACATATTAGTTTGCTATCTTTTGTGAAAAAATGGCAGGGGTGGGGAGTGATAAAACGCACTCATATCTGCTTAACTTCACAAAAAGAAGGGGCAGTAGAGAACAAAAATTTATGGGAGGGAATGGCACTTCTTAAGGCTATATACCTTTTTATATAGTTTTGACTTTTCAAAGCATATTATCTTCCATATGGAAAATAAAGATGGGAATGGGGAAAGTCCTAAACCACCAGAAGAAATGAACCTGATTGTACTATAAATTAGTACTATACTTACATTGAAGGGGAAGAAAGAGTGACTGTAAGTAATTTTTTAACATAATATTTGACTGTTTACCCTCATCCTGGGTAGCGGTAAGAGAGAGGGATTGCAAACAAATCCTGAACTCTTTCCTCTAGAGTTTATTTTTTGTAGTGATATGGACAAAGCAACTCTGGGTCATTTTTACGTATATTATGGATTGAGTAAATGTTTTCAGGTTGTTGAAGCTAGGACCTGAGGAAGGAGGGACATACAAATATACATTGGGAGAAGGGAAAAATGAATCCTGTGGGGATGGATTGGAATTGAAGGTATCAGTGTAAATTTATTATTTTTGAAACCAGCATGTATATGTGCACATGTATATGTGTGTATGAACATATATATATATATATATATATTTATATGCATATGTGTATATGCATGCATGTATTTCCTAGTAGTTCTGTCCAAGAAAAAGGCAAAGAGCAGTGGGCACACCTAATCTCCCAATCTCGATCTCTAATAGTATTCCCAACACAAAGGGACTGGAGTTCCTCAGAGGAATGGCTGATTGCAAGGGTATATACCAGGTGAATCTGTACCTTTTTTTTAATGCTAGAAAATAAAATGTTTTTGAAAAATATGGGAGCATGTCACAAGCCTGTTGGAGGTCCTACTGGTCTAGTCATCAGATAAGTATAGTAATGAATTATGAACCATTAAAAATAGAAATCCATTATCCATAATGATAATAAACTAATAAATAAATGAACAAATAAAGAAGAGAGCTCTCATGCTTACAGTAGAATTCTGAATTCTAGAGTTGGAAAATCATCATTTTGCAGCTCTTATTAGGCAGGGCAAGAATCATAACAAAATCTAGGGGGGGAAATATTGATGAGGAGCAGGGTATTTCCATAGAGTTAAAGTGTCTCCCCACCGCCTGTGTATTATTTGCAAGGTTTAAAATAGGGATTATGCATTGGTGAAATCCAACAACAACATGGGTACCACGTGAATCTAGATATGATGCCCTGAGGGGATATATCGTCATCTGTGTAGTGTTCTGGCCAAGACTCATAACCTGAATCTGGAGGAAACAATAGACAAACCCCACACGAGGAACATTCTACGTAATAAAAAGGGGAGGAGGCTGTATTCTTAAAACAAAACAAAACAAAAAACAATGTCATAAAAGACAAAGGCTGTGGAAGTGTTCCAAATTATGGGAGGCTTAAGAAAGATAAGCCTAGGTATTGCATTAACTGCAATACCTGACCCTGGACTGGATCCTATACTGGGTGGGGGGAAAAATACTACTATAAAATGATTATCATTGGATTAATTAAAATAATTTGGAGTACTGATCCTAAATACAAATATTGTAGCAATGTTCAAATTACTGACAACAACTGTACTGTGGTTATGAAAGAAAATATCTCTAAGGAAACACACATTGAAGCAAAGGCACAAAGAACCATGATATACATAATTCATCCTCAGTTGCTTTAGGAAAAAAAAAGACAGCTCAAGTGTGTCTGTCTGTGTGAAGGGAAAGAAAGTTCATGAGCACAAATGACAAAATAAAGAAGGTACCGTTAACAATTGGTGACTTTGAGTATAAGGGTGATTCTTGTATTCTTATATTTGTAACTTTTCTGTAAGTTTGAAACTATTTCCAAACAAAATAGTTAAAACACTTAAAAATATCTGTCCTTTATTTTTAGACTTTCCTTATTTATAAAGAGCTCAGTTCTTTATCTGGAACAAGTTTGGAATGAACATTTTAATAATATTTTCCTATGTGTGTTGTGGCTCTGCAAACTAACCATTGTTGAATATGGTAACACATGGGAAATAAATGTCACCCTGTGGACAGCCAGAGACTAAAACCTAATCTGGCAGGGGGTTGGGGGGGGGGTGGGGAACCATTTATTATAGTGGTTACTTAAAGTTTATGGAAGTATTGGTTACAACATCTACTGAAGTCTTTGAGTTATTGTTGTTATCACTTAACTATTGAAGAAATATTAGAATGATTCTTTTACATCAATAATCTAGCTATTGTCTCCTGATTATTTATTTTCTTTTGTAAACTCAGAAAGATTGTCATATTTAGCCCTAAGAGTGTAACTATTCATTTCTTCATTCAAAAAATGTTTATTGAATGCCTACTATGTGCTGGACCCCTTCCTAAGCATTGAAGATGTAGCACGAAACAAATCAAAGCTCTTGCCCTTGTGGATTTTATGTGTTGGGGGGAGGAAATACACAAACAGGAATAGAAGTGAAATAAATGAATATTAGTAACATTGGAGAGAAATAAATCGGGGAAGTGTGTTAGGGATGCTGGGAGCAGAATAGTTACAGTTTAAAATAGACCAAATAGGAAAGAGTTAACTCAGACATTTGAGCAAAGATCTGAAGATAGCAAGGGAGTGAGGCAGGTGGAGATAATCATCTCAGAGTAACTTTGAGGCAGAGAGAACAGTAAGTGTAAAGGCTCTGAGGCAGGAGTATGCCTAGCCTGTATAAGGAATAGCAAGGAGGTCAGTAGGAAATGAGGTCAGAGGTAATGGGGGCTAAATTATGTAGGTTCTATTTTGCTATTTTAAAGATTTTGGTGTTTATGAGATGAGAAGCCATTGGGAGATTTTGGGCACAAATGTTACATTATATCATTTATGTAAGATTATCAGGATCACTCTGGCTGCTTTGATGAAAAAGGACTGAAATAGGGCAAGGGTAGAAGTTGGGAGGCCAGTTACTAAACTATGGAAAAAATCCTAGTGAGAGATGATAGTTACTACTACAGTTTCTACGTAGATGATGAGAAGTGGTCAGATTCTGGATATATTTTGTATATAGAGCCAGTAGTATTTGCTGATGGGTTAGAAAGAAGAGTCGGAACTTGAACTTCAGCGATGATGGAGAAAAGGAGAAATAAGCAAAGGAAGCTGAGGAGTGGCCAGTGAGATAGGATGAAACCAGGAGAAACTAGGAGAGTCTTTGTTCTGGAAGCCAGATAAAGAAAGTGTTATCAGGGCTTGATGAGTCATGCCGATTGCTGCCGATAGGGCAAGAAAGATGAGATCTGACTGGCTTTTGGATTTTACAATATATATGTAAGTAACTGGTGACTTTGGAGTTTCAGTGCTGTGTTCAGGAGCAAAAGTCTAATTGGAGTATGTTCAGTTTGAACTGAAGAATACTTGAAGACAGTTAAGGACAACTCTTTTCTGACTTTTCGCTGAAGAGGGAATCAAAGAAATTGGCCATAATCTAGAGGGGTGGGGTCAAAAGCTTTGCTGCTGATGTTGTTTGTTTTCTAATGATTGGAAATATACACACACACCCACCCACCCCAGTGGTTCTGCTTTATTGGGAGGACAGAATTAAGAAATTGATGACATAGGAAAGAGAAGTGGGACTTACTAGAACAATTTCCTTGAATAGTAGGGACATAACATCTAGTATTAAAGTGGAAGAGTTAGACTTTGATGTGGTTTCAGAAAGTTTAAGCACAGTAGAAGGGTACAGATTCAGGTAAGTGGGTGAGTGTGGTTCTGGAAGTTCTCTTCTGATTGCGTACATAGGAATCAACGCCAGCATTGTAGAGTGATTTCAGATTTTATGTGGCTTTCGATTTTTTTTTTCTGTGTGATGCTGTTCATCAGGTGATCTGCCAAGAGTCCTGAGAAGCCATAGGAGGGCTATAGCCCTGCTTGTTAACTTTTGTTTTTCAGATATTTAGCTTTTTGTTACTCTCTCCAGTTTACTTAACACTTGGGAAGAGATTCCTAAAACTCTTTTGGGGATATCTGGAAAAAAATTTTTTTCTCATTGATCTTCAAAGAGTATGATTCAAAGGTCCTTAGAATTTACCAGCACAATTTTCATGTTAGGTATAAGAAAACCAGCTTAAAGACATAGTTAGGCCAAGGAGGTACAGCTAATTGTCTAGCCAAGCCTGGAATACAGGTCTTTGTTTTTCTAGTTTATATAATTTAGTTTTGAAATTCAGTTTTTATACCTATGTACATATACATTCATACTCAACGTTTTGACAATAAAGCTAACTTATTCTAAATTGGAGGCAACCAAAGCATGAAATAAAAACACTTAAAATGTCAGGGTCAAAATGTAACTCTGTCTAAAATGTGATTTAAATTTTGATTTGTATCAAATGGATACCTGAAATTATATTATGTTGCATATTGTAATTAGAATGCACTGAAATCATATCAAAGCATTTGCCCTTGGCTAAATTTATATTAAAAGATTACAAAACAGGATCAGTAATATACCATTTTAAATTTCTGGTACTTTAAGACATCTGTAGATTGTAATAAATACAAAAATGGGTTGAGAAAAGCATTGGTATTCTAGCCCGCTCTTTCCAGTTCTGTCTGGCTTCCTGCTATTTCTGCTTCTTTATCTCAATACTTGGCTGTACCTGGTAATTCAAAATGGATAAAACCAAATAATCAGCATCCAAAATACATATATAATTTCTATGAAATAATAAGTAAAGGGCAAAAAACTGAGGAGGAAGTGGCGAATAGAAATAAAGAGGCATTTCATGAAAGAGGAAACATGAGTTAGCCAGTAAACCTGAAGAAATGCTCAGTATCATTAATCAACAGAAAAATGCAAATTAAGACTACAGTTAGATGATTTTACACCCCCAAATTAAGAAGTTGGCATTACTAAATGTTGGAGAGCATGTACATCAATATGAACTACCTGGTGCTGATGAGATTATACATTGCTAAACACACTTTGGGAAAAAGAAAAATTGGCGACCTCATGAAAAAATTGAAAACACATATATTCCTCAACTCCTAGGCAAATACTTAAGAGAAACTTTGGCACATGTGGAACAGATGTGTATGAGAACTTTCATAACAGTAATGTTCATAATAGCAAAATGAAACAAAACCTGGGGAGAAAATAAGATGCTATCATAAAGAGAATGAATAATTCAGTCATGGTTTATTTACACAATGTAGAATTATTCTGCCCTGAAATGAATGAACTACAACTATATGCAACATTTAGTTGCATATGTATCATGAATACATCTTGAAAACATAATATTGAATGAAAAGAAATGAAAGTGTTGTTGAAGGATATGTACATATGTGATATGCTTTCTAAAAATCAGAGGAATGATAAACACAAAACATAGGATAGCAATTACAGAGGACTGAAGAGATGAGAGAGGTGGGGTATAGGACAGGGAAGAGCAAATCAGTAAAACATTACCAGTAACTTATATTTAGGTTCTTGTGTTGGGTGACAACCAACATGTTTTACGTAAGTTGGTAGTTAATATATTAAAAAAACAGTGCAGGTATATTCTGATGTTATGATTTAGGAGACATGTCATCACTTCTGCCTACTCTCTCACTGCCACTTGAATCCCTAACATCACTCAGAATTTCACTAGAGGGATCTTGTTTTAAAATCTTATATCTCATTAAGCATGTGTCTGCCATCTGACAAGCCACTCAGAAACAACTTGGATGAATAACTGAATGAATGATTTGGGAAAATAATTCAGAATTTTTCTTAGAAACCACCTAAGAGGTAGGTTTTTTTTTTTAAATAAATTTATTTATTTATGTTTTTGGCTGCATTTGGTCTTCGTTGCTGTGCATGGGTTTTCTCTAGTTGTGGTGAGCGAGGGCTACTCTTCGTTGCAGCGCGCAGGCTTTTCATTGCGGTGGCTTCTCTTGTTGCGGAGCACGGGCTCTAGGCGCGCGGACTTCAGTAGTTGTGGCACGTGGACTCAGTAATTGTGGCTTGTGGGCTCTAGAGCGCAGGCTCAGTAGCTGTGGCGCACAGCCTTAGTTGCTCTGTGGCATGTGGGATCTTCCCGGACCAGGGCTTGAACCTGTGTCCCCTGCATTGGCAGGCAGATTCTTAACCACTGAGCCACCAGGGAAGTCCCAGAGGTAGACTTTTTAAAATACTTTTTCATAAGTAGTGAGATAGACAGCAGAACTAGGTTATTGCAAAACTAGGTTTTTGAATGAAAACTAACTGTATATTTGAGGGCAATATTATTGATGTTTGAACTATTGTACTAACATGATTACAGAGATTAACAAACATGACAAAAACAAATAGTTGATCAGTTGATCAGATTAACAAACATATGACAAAAACAAATATTGATGTTTGAACTATTGTACTAATATGATGACAGAGATTAACAAACATATGACAAAAACAAATAGTTGATCAGAAAAGCAGAATGTTGTTAAAAGATGAATCTATTCTTAGGCATAACTTTTTAGACTTAGAAAGCCCATGGGGATTAATCCAAGCTCCTCATTTTTTAAAAAAAATTTATTTTATTTATTTTTGGCTGCATTGGGTCTACATTGTTGCACGTGGGCTTTCTCTAGTTGCGGCGAGGGGGGGCTACTCTTGGTTGCAGTGCGCGGGCTTCTCATTGCGGTGGCTTCTCTTGCCGCGGAGCATGGGCTCTAGGTGCGTGGACTTCAGTAGCTGTAGCACGTGGGCTCAGTAGTTGTGGCTTGCAGGCTCTAGAGCACAGCCTCAGTAGTTGTGGCACACGGGCTTAGTTGCTCCATGGCATGTGGGATCTTCCTGGACCAGAGATCGAACTCATGTCCCCTGCATTGGCAGGCGGATTCTTAACCACTGTGCCACCGGGGAAGTCCCCAAGCTCCTCATTTTTGAATAAAGGAGCTTTGGAACCGAAGAAGTAATTGATTAAGGGCATAGAACTTGTTGAGAGCAGAGTTAAGAAAGACCAGAACCTATATCTCATCATTCATGTGCTGGTGTTTTCATTTTGGAATATTGAATGGTAAATGAAAGAAACAGTTAAATATCCTATATGAGACATGCTAAATAACTCGAGGTTGGATTATAACCATTGAGTGAGGAAGCACTGTTTTTTATTTTGACTTAGAACATATCAATTCAGCTCTATACCACATTTATCTTCAACTACTCCTAGAGAAATAACATGATTTTTTTTTTCTTTTTTGCTCATATTTGGTTCTCCAAAAAGATACATTGTGATCTATGATGTACAAATGAATACTGGACTAAAGCAGAAAGAATTAGGTTCTGAACCTGGCTCTGCCACTAAATAACTGTGTTGTCGTTGATTCTTTGCATAACTTTTCCGGGTCTCGGCTTCCTCACCAGTAAAATAAAAAAGCTGAACCAGATGGTCTGTAGAGACCAGTTTTAAATGACTCTATATTCTCCTTTGAAGTTTGAATAGCAGATTTTATCTGTCTTAAATAAAGTGTTGTCATGTGTTCCAGTATGAAGCCATTGGCAAGAAATAAAGAGGTAAAGAGAATTAGTAGGAAATGAACAACTCATAAAAAACATTCTGAAAATAAACTGGGTTTTCTTTTTTTTCTTCTTTCATCACAGGTATAATACTTCTCCACGTCTGCTTCAGGAAGAAAGTGCCTGCCACTCCTATTGTTTCTACGCAGGTTCATGCCAGCCCAGAACATAGAATCAGGTCAGTTTTAGGATTGTTTTGTTTGTTGAACAAGAAGCCAGGAACAGAATCATGATAATCTTTGCTGCATTGTGGCATTGTAACTGAACTGTGACTCAGAAGGGCTGGGTTTTATCCTTCTTTACCACTGATGGCTGGGTAAACTAGACAAACCTTCTTTCCTGGATGGCTTTTAGTTTTTTGCACCAAAAGAAAAAAAAAAAAAAGGATATATTGGAATATATTTCAGTTTCAATTCTGGCTTTAAAGCATCATACTTTTATTGTAGACACCCACATAGAATAAAATCATGTTATTAAAGTTTTTCCTTTTTTTCCTGGAAAAATCTAGTTGTAAGCACAGGCTTTGGAACTTTTTATCGTATTATAGTAACTTTGAGTGACTAGTTTGAATAATGAACTACGTTGTGAGGCACTTGAGAGTACTATGGCTACTTAGTTGCCTGAGTTTTAGTATTTTACTTTGCTCTATTGTTACTGAAAAGTTTATTTTTAAACAACAGAAATTAATTTTCTCAACAATTCTAGAGGCTGGAAGTTCAAGATCAGGGTGTCAGTGTGGTTGGATTCTGTTACAAGCTCTCTTCTGACCTGTAGATGGTCACTGTCTAGCTTTGTCCTCACAAGGCAAAAAAAGGAGAAAGAGAGGGAGATCTCCCTTTACCTCTTCTTATCATATCAGTTTAGGGCCCCACCCCTATGACCTCATTTAACCTTACTAGCCTACTAAAGACCCTATCTCCAGATACAGTCATGCTGAGGGTTAAGGCTTCAACATATGAATTTTGGGGGGACACATTTCAGTCCATAGTAGCCACCTAGTAGTAAAATTGCTGGGTTGTATGAAATCTGCACTTTCAACTTTTCTAGATATTTCCAAATTGATCTCTAAAGTGGTTATAATAATTTACACACCCACTAGCAAGTATATAGATGATGGGATTTTTTTTTAATATAAATCTGACTCTTTTTTTATTTTTAATTAATTAATTAATTTTTTTTTTTTTGGCTGTGTTGGGTCTTCGTTTCTGTGCGCGGGCTTTCTCTAGTTGCGGCGAGTGGGGGCCACTCTTCATCGCGGTGAGCGGGCCTCTCACTGTGGCGGCCTCTCTTGTTGCGGAGCACAGGCTCCAGACGCGCAGGCTCAGTAGTTGTGGCTCACGGGCTTAGTTGCTCCGCGGCATGTGGGATCTTCCCAGACCAGGGCTCAAACCCGTGTCCCCTGCATTGGCAGGCAGACTCTCAACCACTGCGCCACCAGGGAAGCCCCAATGATGGGATTTTTTTAACTAGAAGAACTAAAAAATCCCAAATGGAAGATAGAGGGTATAGTCTTTTCAAATTGCAACTTCTTTTTCCTGTTTCACCAATGTCTGGAAAGTCTTCCAAATAGCTGTTTAAACCTTGGTTTCTGTCAGTCAGTTCGTTTGTTTGTAGCCATGGTACTACGTGGAGTGCTCTGTTCTCCTCTTTTTTTTTTTTGAATTACTAGTCATTCGATAATGTTCTTCAGCTGTAGAGAGGGTATCTTTTTGACCATGTTAGTTCTCTATTGATTGCATGTGACTCAGTTCAAATTAGCTTAAGCAGAAAGGGGAAGTTTATCAGACTTTTGGGCACACCAAAGGATCCAGGGCAGAAATGCAGCTGGGTTGTACACGGAGAACCCAGGAATCAAATGTAGTCAGGTCTCTCTCAAGCTCTCAGCGGCATGCCTCTCCTGTGCATCTGTCTCACTCTCTTTGGCTTTCTCCATGTTTCCATTCTTTGTCATGGGAAGCGTGGTTGCCACCACTGCCCATGATTTATATCTTGTAATTCAGACTCCCAGAGAAAGGCTTACTCTTAAGTACCTAATCCCAAATATTCCAGAAAAAAACTCTGATTCCCTGGACAAGTTTGCAGTGGCTGTCTTGCCATCTTTGTTTCAAGGCCTGTTCTCTGAAAAGGATCTGACTTATTCCTAGTAAAATGCAGATGACCAATAATATAGTATTACTCCTTCCAGGTGTATTTGTTAAGCTAAAGGTGTTTTTCTAAATGTTAAGCTAAAGCTGTTTTTCCAAACTGTGTGGAAGTGAAATCCTGTGTTCTGGTATATAAAAATGATTAACCTAGATGCAAGAAAAGTATTAGGAATTGAAAGGTAGTGTTTTAGGGTTCAGGGAGTGGAAGAAAATGAGTAACTCTGTAGGTAGAGGAGGAGGGCAGATAGTCAAATATATACTTCTAAGGGTAGCAGTGTTACAAAGATTGAATACAGCAAGTAAAAGAAAAGCCTTTCTATTTGCCTTTTTGAGAAAAGATTTGAAGGTAGGAGAAAGAACCATTAGCCTTAGTCCCATCTCAACTACTAAGTATGATTTTGGATAAATCACTTATTCTCTGTGTACCTCGGTTTACTAAATCCTGGCTCCTTATCAGCTGTGTCCTTAACTCCTGGACATCAGTTTCTTCATCTTAAAAATGGAATTGATGATAGTGGTGCCTCAGAGGGTTCTTGTGAGGAATTAATATATGTTAAGCGTTCAAAACAGTTCCTGGCACATCAGCAGCAGCAGCGTCCATTTTTGAAATGCGTCAATTAGATTATATGATTGCAGGAGTCCCAGCTAACTTAAAAAAAAAAAATCTGTGGTCTAAGATTTTCTGATACGACCTTATGTCTTTTTTCAGAATAAAGACTTAGAAGCTTTGGCCATCTACTTGAGTCCTGCATTGAGGCTAATTTTGGTATTGCCAATAAAAGTCATTTTGAATTCAGTGTATGTATTAGTTCTTTTTGCTACATGTATTAATTTGTTAAGGTTGTCACAACAAATTACCACAAACTGAGTGGCTTAAACAGCAGAAATTTATTATCTCAGAGTCTGGAGGCTAGAAGTCTGAAATCAAAGTGTCAGCAGGATTGGTTGCTTCTGAGATCTATGAGGGAAGGATCTGTTCCAGGCCTCTTTCCTTGACCTGTAGCTGGCCGCCTTTTCTCCATAGCTCTTTGCATTGTCTTCCCTTTCTGTGTGTCTGTCTCTTTGTTCAAATTTCTCCTTTTTATAAGGATACTAGTCATATTGGATTAGGGCCCACCCTAATGAGCTCAGTTTAACTTGATTACCCCTGTAAAGGTCACGTCTCCAAATAAGGTCACATTCTGAGGTGCTGGGGGTTAGGACTTCAACATACGAATTTTGAGCAGGACACAGTTCAAGCCATAGCACTACATAACACATTACCCCAAAAGTTAGTGACTTAAAACAACAAACGTTATTTCACGGTTCTTGTGGTCAGGAATCTGGGTGCCGTTTGCTGGGTCCTCTGGCTCAGGGTCTCTTGCAAAGCTGCATTTGACACGTCCACCAGGGCTGGTCTCGTCTGAAAATCCTAGAGGAGGATCTGCCTGCAGTTCGCTCACATGCTTGTTGGCAGTACTTAGTTCCTCACTGGTTGTCGGGCCGAAGGCCCCAGTTTCTCACGTTGGCTGTTTGCCAGCAGCCTACTAGTTCTTGCCGTGTGAGCCTTTGGTTTTTGTAGTGTAGTCTTGGAAGTGGCAACCCATCACTTTTTCCCTGTTCCGTTCACTAGGAGTGAGTCATTAGGTCCAGTCCACACTTAAGGAGAGGTCCAGTCCACACTTACAGGGATGTGTATCCCAGGAGGGGAGGTTATTGGAAGCCATTTTGAAGCTCCCTGCAGTAGACTATAAGAATGAAGAAAGAAGAAAATACGCTAAGTGGAAAAATACATAAATTATTTAATATTCAGGAAGCTTTAGTCTTAAACTCTAAGCAGAAGTTTATCACTTTTGTGCCATATAGCTTTGTAATCAGAAAGTTACCCCCTCACCCTTAAAAAAAGGAAAAGTGTAACTCTTATCATTTCCTTTTTCTTTTTTTTTAAAACAAAGAGGAGTTAATTTTGTTCCATTTCATCAAATTTGTTATTTTTTTAATCCTATGTAGAATTCTTCAAGTGGTGCCTGACTTTTCACTTTGCTGAGTGAAACCTGCTATTTCTCATAAAATATCCAAAGGCCGACCCTCATTTCTCTAAAATATTTAAGAGCAAGAGGTCGTAGGTTATTAAGAGTACTTTAATTTTATCAGCTTTTCTGTGGTCACTTTCTACAACTAAGTTATAAAGTGTGAGAAATCATCAGACATTTGTGAAGATATTTAGTATACCAAATTGGCTAAGGGAAATGCCCAATTACAGTTACTGTTACAGAATATAGTGGCACAATCATGTATACTTCATTTACCAGCTAGCAGTTCTCAATATTTATATTGATGGAAAGGTAATTGGAAAGTATTATTATGGATTCATTTTTGTAATCTTTGTTTTGGAAGGCAGTATAGTTGTGTTTCTGCAAGCAAGATTTGACCTAGTTGGCATTATCTGTATAAGTTAATCTAAGGGTGTGTGTGTGTGTGTGTGTGTGTGTGTGTGTGTGTGTGTGTGTTTAGCACATGGAATAACAGTGTTTTAGTAAATTTAGTCTAAGAAAATCTCAAATTCATTGAGAAAAGATTGTCTTAACTCCATTAGGGTAGATTGAGCATGTACTTTTAAAGCATCTGATTACATGACTGAATTTTATAAGGAGTTTTAAAATTATAATTATTTGTGGATTACTATAAATATAGATCATACATTTTAGTTTAGTTATTATTAGAAATGATGAGACTTATTTTTAAATCTCAGTAGGTTTGGAAGTCCAAGTCCTCTCATACTGTACAGAAATTAATTGAGTATGAATTCAATAGGATTTCTATGTGATATCCCTTTTAACTTGTTAGGGGGATGTAGTTTAATAGAAACCATACAAATTTTTGATTTAAAACTTCCTTTTGATACACATAGAGTGGACTGGGGAGTTCATTCTTATAGTTGAACAAATGGTAATGTTTTTTCTTAGAAAAAAAGCACTGTTGCATTGATATGGCAAAGAGGAAGTTTTAAACTTAAGCTCTTAGTATTTTGCATTACGAGGATGTTGAGCTAAGAGTTTTGTTTATAATTTACTCCCTTGTTTGAAAACTTCTGGGAATAGATTTATGACTAGATTTTGGGCTTTAGACTCTATATGAGAAAAATAGTATAGCATTTTTTGTGGTTTAGAAAACTATTACCCACAAATGAAATTCTGTAGAATGTATTCTTTCTAGAAACATATATTAAGAGAGTTTAAAAAGTTCAAAGAAGGGAACTCAGTGCAGTATAAAAAGTGCAGATGTACTTAATGTGAAGCTTAAATTACAAGATTTGAAAGGTTTTTATAATCAGAAAAAATAAGTTGAAAAGTAAAGTAGCACTACAAATTGGAGAATTGAGATTTAAAAATTTAATGCAGTTTTTCTTTATTTTAAGAAATAATACTTAAAGTTTGGGACTTAAAAATATGAATCATTTTAATCATACTTTAACCCATGTTGTGAAACTTTTTTTCTTTTTTTTTTTCCCTTAGACTTTTGGTTTATTGTCTAGAGCTTACCGTTTCTATGACTATATCATTGAGTTGATTTTGATCCTGAATATCGCTTATTTGGTTCTTGTTTTGAGGTCAAATTATGCATCAGTCTTTATTGACAATATGTTAAAAAATTGTATAAAATATTAAAAGTAGATATAAGAGGGGATAACTGCAGTGTGTAATATGTATTAAGATTCAGTTTCCAAACTTAGTCGTACTTCCTGGTTTAAATGTTGGTGTCATTGCTTACAGCTGTTTGCCCTAGTATAAATTTCTTAATTTCTTATGTCCTCATCTGTTAGATGGGTTTATTGATAGTATTTAATGGAAGCTCATAAGGGTTAAATGAGATAATGCTTGTAAAGTGCTTAATATTGTGTCTGGCACATAGTAAGTAAAAGCTAAATTCATGTTAGCTGCCATTTCTTGTTACAAGCATCGGCCTTAAGTCATTTTTACTTATGTTTTTGAAGGATAGAATATAAGCAAACTGATGTCCTGTTAATGATAATATATAGCCCTTAGTATTCGGTTGATTGATTACATATGTTATTAGCATATAGACTTTATTTTTGAAAAGTAGAATAGAGTTTACATAAAAGGTTATGAGTTTAGAGCCATCACCAAAATTATTGACTTAAAAGGGGGGAGAAAAAGGGAATGGAGGAGGTAAGTGTGCTGTTTTTGCTGTAGGTCTGAGGAGAGATTTTGTAGTCACTAACAACATTTTTTTAAAAAAATTGGAAACATTAGAATGTCAGCTTTTCATTTTCATTTTCTTTTTAAACTTAACTGCTAGCCACTCTGTTCCGGTTTTTGTTTTGTTTTGACCTGGGGAAAAGGAGTGGGAGAAGGCGTGCCTGTTTTTTCCTAGTCTTACAAAGTATATAATATCCTTTTGGTCTTGTGTTCCCCGTGGCAGGGATGTCCCTTGCGCCTCAGTTTTATGAAGACCTCTACTAAAAGGCATCTTTAAGTGTATTAATCTGGTCGTGAGATGACTGTGGCTACTTCGTAGCATCCTAAGAAAGCTAAACTCCTCCGTTTAGAAAAAGGATCTATGCCTAAGTTGGGGGAAATAGGGAATTTAGGAGGAAGTTTCTGGCTCAGGTACATTTGCTCCTGATTTGGTCAGACATCAGCTCTATCTTTGCCTGAGGACATTTTTGTTGTGTGTGTGCTTTATGTAAATGAAAACAAAGATGACTGCTGCTCTCCTAAGAGCTTGTAAATGGAAAGTGTTATACAACATACATGATATAGAAGGAAAGGGAATGGGGGAGGGGGATTCTGCAATATAAGTAAGCTCTCAAGCTGTTTTATTATCTTCTTTGTGTGTAGTCGGGGAGGAGCTTTAAAAAGCCTAACTTAGAATCATATTTTGAAAGTAAAGATTCAGTATTTCTTGACTGAATGAAGGATTGTCGTGAATATGTCTATATGCTGAAGTAGAAGGTGAGTTAAAGAATTATTTGATTTCAAAATGTATAGGGAAGGAAGTACAGGTCGTTTTAATTTAAGTTGATTTAATTTTTTGCTTTTTAATTTTTTACATAATCATTTTGGGTCTTTAAGTAAAGATTAGGATATTTTGGTTCTTTCCTCTTCCAAATAGCTGAAATTATTTGTAATAGTCTGTTCTCTCTTCCTTCCACCTTCCTTCCCTTCCCTTCCTTGTTTCCTTCCACATAGTTTTTGACCTTTCAGTTGGTTCTTTTATATTTGGTCTTAACCACATGTTTTGTAGGAAGCAAATCATGTAGCATGTGTTCATGATGCAAGAATTGTTTTTCTCCTTATGGTATCCCTAGCTCTTTCTTAACTGTATCATTGCCTAGTCCAAAAAACCCCACAGGAGTGAATTTTTGTAGTTACCTCTGAACCAATCAGAATTCATACTTTATGAGAGCAGTTACTATTTGGTTTATTTTTTAAATCTTTTATAATTAAAAAAAATCTTTTAAAGATTTTTACCTTCCTCTAACATCAGTAGATTATCCTGTGCTTTGCTGTATCTAAGTGGGTGTTCAGGAAAAAGGGCTTCCTTTTTCGGCCAGAGTTTGTTGAAGGAAAGCTTTTATAAAACTTTATCAGAAGGCAAGCTATATCCCTCATGAAAGAATAACTCTTAGTTTATTGTTGCAGAAGCCCTACTAAAGAAATTGTAGGGTTTTTTTAAATGTGGGCTTATCTTTATCTGCCCTGTTTTTTGAATCATAGATTTTTAAGTTTTTCATTTCCTAAGCCCGCTAAAGAATGGCCTTGTTCAAGAAATTCAGTTTTATATGTCACAGATATATGAAATATACCTCCTTCCATGAATAATAATAAAAATAAATACTATTAATAACAATGAACATTTATTGTTTCTTAGGATTTTTGCATGTATTACATCATTTATTCTTCATAACAACCCTATGAAATTGGTTCTATTATAGTAATTTTGTATGTTAGAAACAGGCAGAAGTAACTTGCCCAAGGTTACAGGATTAGGAAATGGCAAAACCAGGATTCAAACGTAGGAGTCTGGCTCCAGGGTTCAGGCATTCACCTGCTCATCTATCCTGCCTCTCTTATACATGAAGAAAGACATCACTTATTTCTTTCCCCTAAAAGAATGTGAAGCATTCTTATTATATTCGAATTTATGTTTGAAGACAGTAGCCTGTGAATGTTCATTGTATCAAACATGGGCCTCTAATATTTTATTCTATTGCTGAGAAAAGTAATAAAAAATGTTTAGAGCAGAATGATTTGTTCTGTCTTCTCAGGTGACCTTGTGTAAAGTTAATATACTATGTCGGGGAAGAATCTATTGATTTATAAGTAATTGAATCCTAGGCTTTGCTATGTCCTAACCATATTTTTGATATTTAGTATGCTAATTTTACTTATTTCCTTTGTAAGTTTTGTACCTACATAGATGTCCATATTTACCTTTTTTTCAAAAAAAAATAATATTTTGAGAACAATTATCCATTACCAGATACTATAGAACTCAAGTACAGGAAGTATAGCCAGGCTTCCAGGGAACTGAATATTTTTAGGTGTTTATTCTCTACTTCTTTTTCTGGAGTTGCCTGTACTCTTGTTTTTGTTTGTCTTTGCCAAGTGGTTTGCTCTGCTTTCTTAATCAGCGTACAGTGGTCAGTTGTGGGTGTTAGGTTCAGCTAGCTCTCAGCCCCCATAGCTAATTATCTTGGTTCTCATATTCTAAATTTTAACTTGCTAAGGGAGAGAATCCATTTGTTTCACATTATGAAGGATGTCCAACATTGTTCAGTCAGCGGTTATTGGAAGGACTCAGTTTTGTGTTCACAATAGTGTTGCCTTTTCAGTGAGTGGGGAAAGGACAGATTCTCTAAGGGCTTGTGTGTAGGAAGAAAATAAATATCTTTAGTATAGTAACTGAAGCTAACCATTATCCATGAAAAAATGTTTGAGATTTTAAGTTTCGATACATTTCAAGGTTATTGATTTGAGTTACCTCTTTGCTTTTTCTTACCTTTGTAAGTGTAGGGATTTTGTGGCAAGCATATTTTCCACAGCTCACAGTTTATGAGTCTGGAATGGGGAATTTTAAGTCTAATAGTGGAAAATGGTCTGCTAATTAAATGAATGAATTTTTCAGTCATATCTTATAACTTAATTTTGAAGAAGCATAGGTGCTTAAAAAATTTAAGGTGTTCTCTTTGACTTATATTCCAGGAGAAAGAAAAAAAAGCAGTGGCCTTAGCCATTCTTTTTACATTTTCTTTTGGTTTATTATACTCCTTTCTGCATGGTTTGCCTAAGAGCTGGGCCTCTGAGAGTGGTTGGGCCTTTTAAGAATAAGAAAGTATCTATCACAGAATTAACAGAAAGGAGAACATATATGAGGTTGTGTAAGGTATATACAAATAATTCACAGATTTTATTAAAAAATATAGTTTGATCCCTTACCATTTGTTTACGTTGGTATATGACGTTCTAATGGAGACTGTAAACTCCATGGTTTAAGGAAAGATTTGTGCAGTACAACCATAAATTTTCATCTTTGGTAACAAGGGAAAATTACATGGTTTTATGTTTAAAGTATTAATATAAAATACATTTGTTTTTAGAGGAAAAGGAAAGCGTTATAATTTTGCGTATCCCTCTAACTCACAACCTGGCTAGAGTAGTAACCCATTCTAATATTTAGCACTTAGCCCTTTGTAGACCAGTGGGAAGTTTCTTATTTATGCTCTAACAAAAATACTAGAAATCTAAAAACAAGGGGTGACTGCCTAATGGTTTTATCCCCCTCCTTTTAAACCAAACTTTGAATTTTGAAATTTTCAAACATACAGAAAATCTCAATGAATAGTACAGTGTAGGGCTTCCCTGGTGGCGCAGTGGTTGAGAATCTGCCTGCCAATGCAGGGGACACAGGTTCGAGCCCTGGTCTGGGAAGATCCCACATGCCGCGGAGCAACTAGGCCCATGAGCCACAACTACTGAGCCTGCGCGTCTGGAGCCTGTGCTCCGTGACGGGAGAGGCCGCGACGGTGAGAGGCCTGTGCACTGCGATGAAGAGTGGCCCCCGCTTGCCACAACTAGAGAAAGCGCTCGCATAGAAACGAAGACCCAACACAGTCAAAAATAAATAAATAAATAAAATAATAATAATACAGTGTACATCCAAATACCTTCAACCTTGATTCAGCAATTACCAGTGTTTTGCCACATGCATTCTCATTGTGTTTATATACATTTCAGGGAGGAGGTGTGGCATCGCTGAACCATTTGAAAGTAATTTGAACCATCATGACACTTCACTTGTAAATACTTCAGCATGTACCTCCTAGAAGTAAGGACATTCTTCTCTGTGACTGCTGTATCATTACCATATATTAGAAAATAACAGTAATTCCATACTGTCATGTTTAAGTCTAGTCCATATCCACATTTTCCAGTTGTCCCCAAGATTTCTTTTATAGCTTTTTTCACACAACGATAAGGTCTACTCATTACATATGCTTATGTCTTTTTACTCTTTTAAAATCTAGATTAGTTTCCCCTATCCTTTTTCTCTTTCTCTGTTTTTTTTTTTTTTAATGATAGTGACCTTTTGAAGAGAGTCCAGAACAGATTTCTTACAGAAAGCCACATTCTGCATTTGTTTCTTCCTTGTAATGTTGGAAAATATTCCTGTCACAGGAGCAGGAAGCTACATGAGATATATGAGAAAAATCTCTAGGGAAATTAAATAGTGACTGGAAGTAGTTATTATTGGGTTGAGGTTAATAAATTAGAATAATTAAGAAAAGTTTCTTTCAGGTTAATGGAGCAGAAGTTGGGATAAGAAAGATGTTAAAGGGAATGCATATGGTACTGAGGTGAGGGATAGTATCAGGTAGTTACTTGGTAAAAAGAGGAGAGGGTTGGGGAATCACAGTCTTCAGCACCTAGAGGGTTAGTTGTTCAATTCTGTGTTGAGTGGTTGAACAAGCGAAGAAGTCTTTGAATTTTCTGCCCAGGTGAGCCCAGGTCAGCTTAACTGCTGTTGGAAAAGCAAAGAAGTTTGTGTGCATTAGACCTTTTGTATGTTAGGAGGTTTTGTATGAAAGTACAGGTGTCATATTAATGGGTACTGCTTCTTGGAAATTTTCAGGGGAAAATATGGAGGCATGATTTTGTACATTGGCTATATCTCTGTGTTTTAGAATGATTGTATAGGTACTAAAGTGGGAAGTGCCAGGTACTATAGTGAAAAGAATTTCAGTATTAGAAATCTTAGGTTGAGATCTTGTTTACCACATACTAGCTAAGCAGTCTTGTTTGAGTACCTCAGCCTCTGTTTCCTCCTTTGTGATGATGAAGCGGCATGGTGTAAGGGAAAGAACAGGCTTTGGAGTTAGGCAGACCTGTTTCTCAAGCAGCCTAGTTTTTCTGGTTACTACCATGTGACCTTGGGCTACTTCTCTTATTCATAATATTCTCTTTGGTAGAAATGGGATTGATAATATCAATTTCATATGATTATTGTTAGAATTAAAGAGATAATGCATGTAAAATGCTGAATGTGGAGCCTGGCATATGGTAAATACTTGACACATGTTGCTATTCTTCCCACAGGATTATTGCCAGGATCCTGTTAAATGGTCAAATAAATGTGAAATCTCTTTGTGCAGAATTAAGACCTATACAGGAAACTTTGCCAGTGCCTAGGAAATAGGATATGGATATGGCATTTAGTTATTTTCATTTATTTTTACATTGAAGAAATCTCTGCAATGATGGTTTCCTAAGAAACATTCTGTAAATGCTATAAAATAACATTAATGGAATCTGCCTTTTAAGAAAATAGAATAAGTGTAAAAATTTTGTAATTATTTATGTTTTTGTGTATTGTAAAATGATTCATTGATCTCTCAGGTCTGTGAGCCAGAATCAGTGGGGCTAGATATTTATTGCCTGAATGCTTTTGATGTACCTTGCAAGAATTTGTTTTATTTTCAAAATTTTTTTATAAAAGAACAAAAATAAGCTGATTAAAGTTTTGTAGTTTGGTAGGAAAAATAGTATCTCACTCATAGAGTTAAGGACTATTAATCTGTTATCCAATTGGAATTTTTATTTTTGATAGGTTGATACATGGTGTATGGAACCAACTGCTAAGAGTATCTATCATTAGCATTACAGATTGATAAGGACTTCATTAAGAATCTGATGATCTTTTCACCAAAAGACTAAGGTGATTTTCCCTTCCCCCATTATTTATAAAATCTAAAGAGGTACACAAACTACCTTTGTAAGCTCAAAGATCTCTAAGCATGTTTCCCAGTGGAATAGAAGATAGGTCAAACACTTCCGCATTTAGCTATCATTTAATTCTTTAAGCAATATGTATGGAGAGTAAATTAAACAACTTTGTGGCATATAAGTTTTTGCTGTACTATTGGCCAGTATATTTACATGCTTAGACCTATAGAAATGCAAGCAAAAGAGCCCATCTGTCAACTGAATTGACCTTTGGTATTACCTCTCTGTCTCTGTCTCTCTCTCCTCCGCCACCATCCCACCCCCTCCACACGCACGCACGCACGCAAGTGCACGCACAGTTAAGATTTTTATTTTTTTAATTTTTTTTTTATTATTTTTTTTGACTGCACCACATGGCCTCTGGGATCTTAGTTCCCCGACCAGGGATCGAACCCACGCCCTCTGCATTGGAAGCACGGATTCTTAACCACTGGGTCTCCAGGGAAGTCCCAAGATTTTTAAATTAAAGTCTGAAGGACAAATGTTACTTGTTACTGAAAGACTAAATGAGGTGATGAAAACAAAATTTTTGTGGGGAGAGGAGACCATGCTGAGACTTATTTAATCTTCAGTACTTCTATTTAGTTTGTTTTCTTCCTTCTTGATTTTGTTTTCACTGCCTAAAAGAACAGTTTCATAAAAATGTTCCAGTTCTAGGGAAAGAGGATGATAATTTCTATAAACTGGAAAAGAGCTATAAGAAGTAAGATTTTTGCCCTGAGGAACTAAATCGTTTAATGAACTCTTTAATATATATTTGCCATCTGTTGTTTTTTATATTCTTAGTACAAAATATAAAGAAATTTTATATTTATAAAATAAAATGTTTTATTTATCTTTATTGTGCAGCTTAAAGTGCCACATGAAAGTTATTTGAATCTATTACTGATATCGAAAATCTACAATATGGGTACAAAAGTGGGATCCTAGAATTGAGATATAAATATATATTTCATAGCTTTTGTATATAATATATACATATATATTATATATGTATATAGTTTTATATAGTATATGGGTCTATATTGATGCCTTGAACTGAGAAATGAAAAAGAGTCTACAAAGTGAAAGCAGTAGAAACATGACTCCATATTTGCTTATACTTTTCAGTGCTTATAGAATATACTTTGATTATGAATAATACTGCTCTCAAGTAACTTCTGATAAAATGTCAACTGTTCATAAAGAACATAGAATTTCATAAAGGAATTGTTCCATTAGGAACAATTAAGAGGGCTAGTTAATTCTCAAAAAGTTGACATCTTACCCTGAGACAGATCTATTTTTTACCCTGAAATCCTAGAGAATAGACTTTTTTCTTCTTCTCCCTTTCTTTCTGTTACCTTCTCTATTTTTCCCTCCTCACTTTTCAATACTCGACCCTTCCTCCCTTCTATTCCCTACCTTTTCTTTCCATTCTTTCCTTTTAATGACCTCTTTTTCCAGAGGTCCCATCTCATGTTATTTGTGTGAAACAGGCACTGAATATATTGCTCAATAGCAGTTGCTTTAGGATTGGGTCCAGGATGGCTCTTGCAGTTGTTTCATGACTAAGTTTACAATTATGTTAGACTAGCTCTTAAGGCTCTGGGCAATCATTTTTGCTTATTTGGATCTCAAGGTCCAAAGCAGTGTATTTTATCAATATTGGGATTTTTAAGTTGACCCAGTGCATTCTTTCCTACCCGATGTTCAGTACCAGTTGAGAAATATAGAGAGTGACATGATCAGGTTTCATGTGGGGAAGGGCACTCTGTAGCAGTGGTTAGAGAGATTTAGAGCCAAGGCTGGAGAAAGGGTGAGCATTAGTAGATTGTAACAATAAATCAGAGGAGAAATGCTAAATGATTAGGACCTGAACCAGTTTGGTATGATTGGAGAAAACAGGACAAATATACAAGATAGTCCCTTAGGGTATGTCCCTTTGGGTGTGGGAGTTGAAAGAAAAGAAGGAAATGAATTGAAACCCTTGGGTAATCTAGGTTAACTGCCAAGTTTATAGCTGGATGACTGGTTGACAGTGGTCCTGTTCTGCTATGTAGAAATTATGGAAGAAAAAATAGAATTTAGTGGACTTCCCTGGGGGCGCAGTGGTTGAGAATCTGCCTGCCAATGCAGGGGACACGGGTTCTATCCCTGGTCCGGGAAGATCCCACATAACGCGGAGCAACTAAGCCTGTGCGCCGCAACTACTGAGCCTGCGCTGTAGAGCCCACGTGCCACAACTACTGAAACCCGTGCGCCTAGAGCCTGTACTCTGCAACAAGAGAAGCCACCACAATGAGAAGCCCGCACACCGCAACAAGAGTAGCCCCCCGCTCGCGGCAACTAGAGAAAGACGGCGCCCAGCAACAAAGACTCAACTCAGCCAAAAATAAATAAACAAATAAATAAAATTTAATTTAAAAAAATAGAATTTAGGGAGAAAAATAATGTGTTAGATCTTGAACATAATGATTTTAGGGGGAAATAATTTCAAACTTGCAGAAAAGTTACAAAAATAATATAAAGAACATCCATGTACCCTCACTCCAGATTCGCCTATTGTTAACCATTTGTCCTCAAATGCTTTTTTATTCACTTTGTAAATGAATGTTTCTGTGTATGTATTTATAAATACATATATGCATATATGTGTATTCTTTTAATTGGACTATTTGAGAGTTACATTGACTATATCATAGCCCTTTTAGTCCTAAATACCTTAGTGTGAATTTCCCAAGAATAAGGATAATCTCTTGCATAAAGTCTAAAAAATCAGTGGATTTAACATTGTTACATTACTTTTATCTAATCTACCATTTTCCAATTTTGTCAATTGATCAAATAAGTGTCCTTTATAGCAAATTTCTTCCCCTTCAATACAGAATTTAGTCTATGATCTTTTTTTGCATTTAAATGTCACGTCTTTAGTATCTTTTAATCTAGAATTATTCTTCAACCTTTCTTTGTCATTTATTATATTGGCATTTTAAAAGTATACAGTCATTCCCTTCCCTCCCTTTTTTTTTAACAGTATATTCCTTATCTTTGGTTTATCTGATGTTTTCTCTTGGTCAGATTCAGGTTATGCCTTCCTAGATGGAATATTACATAAAGGTTGTGTCTTTCTTAGCACATCTTATCTGGAGGTACACAATGTCCATCTGCTCTTTATTTGTGATACAAAATTTGACCACCTGTTTCATTGTCTGATTTCTCCACTGTATTACTGTGCTCCCTTACAACTAATAAGCAATCCGTCCGTGAGGAGATACTTTAAGACAATTAAAATATCCCACTCTTCATCAAAATTTCATCCGCTATATGTAGGATCCATTGATGATAGCTTGCTTAAACCATGGTTCTAAAATGATGTTTTTTTCTAACTCCAGAACTCCTACTTTTATCAGTCATTACTCAGCATCCTACTGTAATAAGAGCCCTTTTATTTATCTATATATATTATTAGTTATTAAACTCATGGATTCCTATTTTTTCCCTGATGATTAATAATTCATTACTGTCCTTAAATATTTTGGCCTTCAAATTGTCTCAGATCTCACCAGTGGGACCCTCTTGTTTTCATGCTGCCTCCTTTCGTTTTTCGTGCCTCCATCACTTTTTTTTAATCGCTTCATTATTTTCATCATTTATAAGACAACTCATCGTATATCTTCTCTGCCCAGCCTAGAGTCACTCATTTCTCCTAGAAGCCCTGGTCCCTTTGAGTGGGGAATGGGGAATGACAGAACCAAGATCTGGACACACAGTATGTACGTTGCTACTTGATGTCTTTACTTCTGAGCCCTGTGAGGGGACAGAGCTAGAAAATATGTCTTTATACGTACACATGTATGTATGTATATACACATTTGCATGCATATGCTCATGGATGTATGTTTGAACCTGGATGTATATCTTAGAATATGAGTTCACACTGATTTCTCCAATTCTCCTTTGTTCTGTAGTGAGAACATGGGCTCCTAACAGTACCAACATTCTTACGCATTTGCTCTAAATGAGTATCACCTAAAATAGTTTCAGAATTGTTTCATCTATACCACTACAAAAACAAAACAAAAGCAACACTCCATTTTTTTAGGTAAAAAAATTTATTGGTTTCTTGTTTATCCTTCTGATTTTTCTTTTGGTAATGAGCAGATATGTATGTTTTGTTTTTTTTTTAATAAATTTATTTTACTTATTTATTTTGGGCTGCATTGGGTCTTTGTTGCTGCGTGCGGGCTTTCTCTAGTTGCGGCGAGCGGGGGCTACTCTTCGTTGTGGTGCGCGGGTTTCTCACTGCGGTGGCTTCTCTTGTTGTGGAGCACAGGCTCTAGGCATGCGGGCTCAGTAGTTGTGGCTTGTGGGCTCTACAGTGCAGGCTCAGTAGTTGTGGCACACGGGCTTTGTTGCTCCGCAGCATGTGGGATCTTCTCGGACCAGGGCTCGAACCCGTGTCCCCTGCGTTGGCAGGCAGATTCTTAACCACTGCACCACCAGGGAAGCCCTATGTTTTCTTATTTCACTTTTTCTAACACAAAAGGTAGCATACTGCCTATATAAGTACTTGGGCACGTAGTGATTTTCACTGAAAAATATACCCTGGAAATCACTCCATATCAATTCATAGAGATTGCCATCATTTTTCTGTGTATGTATGCCAGTTTATTCATCCTGTGTTCTGTGTTTGGCTATTCAGGTAATATTTTGCAATTTTAGAGTGCTGCAGTGAAATAACCTTGTGCATATGTCTTTTTCTGTTGTTGGAGGTATATCTTCAGGATTAATATAGGAGCGGGTTTATTGGGTCAAAGGGTAAATGGATATGTATATAGTTTTACTAGATGTCACCAAATTCCCTTTCACTGGTGTTGTACTGTTTTTCATTCCCACCAGCAATGTATATGAGACTGCCTATTTTTCCACAGCCTTACCAAGAGAGTATATTGTCAAGCCTTTGAGTTTTGCCAATCTGAAGGGCAAAGAAATAGTATCTCAGTGTAGTTTTAATGTGTATTTTTCCTGTCAGTTGAGTTTATATCTTTCAGATCTGTAAGAGCCATATATAGATATATGGGGATATTTATACATGTCTTTTTCCATTTTTCACTAGGATTTTTGGTCTTTTTTTCCTTCAGTTATTAAGGTCTTTGTATATTAGGGATATTAGCTCTTTACCTGTAATGTATATTTGGAAATATATCTCCCAGTGTTTTCATTTGTCTTTCGACTTTGCTTATGGTGTTTTTTTTGCCATTGAAAGATTAAAAAAAAATCTTATATAGTCAAATTTATGATTGATTTCTTCTATTGCCCTGGCATTTTTGAGTTATAGTTAGAAAACATAATGCATTTGGTGTATTTCACAGTGAAGGAATGAGGTAGTAATCTATACCAGAGAAACAGAGATAATTCTCTGCGCCCTGTTTCTCACTGACCCACAATTTTACATTTTAAAGCCTGAACCATAATAATTTCATACATAGAATATGCCAATTCATACATAGAATATGCCAATATATTCATACATAGAATTTCATACATAGAATATGCCAATATATTTATTTTACTTTTAACTTTTTATTACAGAAAATTTTAAACATCCATAAAATTAACACTTATATATATCTATCATATAGCTTCAGTATAGCTTTTAAAGCTACTGGGCCAAATGATCTAGGTTTATAGGTTTTCAACTATTGTGAATTATCTTTGTAAAGAGGAAAGTTTGGACTAGCTTAGTAGGCTTTGGCCAACTGGCCTCCCAAGCTCTCTGGCCTCTTTTCAATGATCTTGACACCAGATCTGACCTCTTTCAGGCTTCTGTAACTCCACTAAATCCACAGATCTGAAGTGTATAGAAAAAAGGTGAGAAAGATAATAAGTCAGAGAGTAGTAATGTTGCCATGGACCAGTGGAGTAACTCAAGAGAGGTCCGCTTGATTGATTCATTAGAAGTTATATCTTTTATTTCAGGTCAAAGTAAACACTGTTTACTGTGTACATATATATTTACATATATAGTGTATTTATGTTTTTCGTGGTTCAATGTTATTAGAGTAGAACCAGCAAACATCTTTTATCAGTGCATCTAAAAAGATAACCTACAGACATTTGCTACTAGAATCTAAACATAACACAGAAAACACTTAAAAATTCTAACTTGCTTAATGGAATTTTCTTTGTACTGCAATTATTTTAAACTGAAATTATATTGTTTTCATTTGATAGCCTCCATGGAAATTGTTTTATTAATTCAGTATATTCATTTTCAGTTTATCAGGAGGCCATGATTAGTGTCAGAGAATGACTGGAGATCACAAAAGCTCTGGGATTTCTTCATTTTAGTTTAAGGGCCTGTATCCTATTTGGAACAACATTCTTGATACATCAAAACCCAGTTGAGTTACAACTTCAGAGTTTTAGAATAGCTTTCTCTTCTCCTCAGGTAGAAGCCAGATAGTCACTTGCCAGTAATCATATGCTGAGAATATCACTGTTCTTTTAAAAATACTTTAACAGAGGCAGGAAGGAAAATCAGTAAATTCTTCATCTAATGACTATAAATAATTTGCATAAGTAAAGTCCACATTTGGTTTCTTTTTTTCACTGAGGATAACAATGGTAGTGATCATGGCAAGACAGAAAGCTTTCTGGCAAGAAGTGGATGAAGAGGACTGATAATAATCACAGGGGAGTGTTGCTGCATGTGTCTGTATTCACTGTTTTTCCTCTGCCCATTTCTGTGAACTTGCCTCGATGGACTAAATGTTATCTTTTGCTTGTATTTTGCACTTCTTGACTTGTCCTTTTTGTCTTTCTGTTTTGCTTTAGTTTATGATGTTTTTCGTCCCTCTTCTAAAATTACAGCTTGTCCACAAAAAGGTGGTCTTCTTACCTAGCCAGCATGATGTTAAAACATTTTTATGATTAATATCTACCCCCTAAATATATGACAAGGCTCTACTTTTGTGAATTAGGAACATCAAATGTAATTTCAAGATTAAGTTTATTTATTATGAAACATTCTTTATTAGTTTTTGGAAAATAGTAGCATTCCTTATTAGAAAATAGCATGTTAAGTGATTGGTGGTTTTGTGCTGCTTGCCAAAAGCATGTAAGACCTTTTCTCCTAGTTTCTGTTAATTGAGGTTTGCACACTTAAAGTTTCTACTACCGGACTTCTCTGGTGGCGCAGTGGTTAAGAATCCACCTGCCAGTGCAGGGGACATGGGTCCGAGCCCTGGTCTGGGAAGATCCCACATGCGCGGAGCAACTAAGCCCATGCGCCACAACTACTGAGCCTGCGTGCCACAACTACTGAAGCCCGCACACCTAGAACCTGTGCTCCACAACAAGAGAAGCCACCACAATGAGAAGCCCGTGCACCGCAACGAAGAGTAGCCCCCGCTCGCCACAACTAGAGAAAGCTCACGTGGAGCAACAAAGACCCAACGCAGCCAAAAATAAGTAAAATTAAAACTTAAAAAAAAAAAGTTTCTACTACCAAGAAATTATATAGTTTTGATTATTAAAAATTTACATGCAAAAAAAAATTTACATGCACATATTTTTTCTTGGGAGTCCCATTTTTAAACAAGTTTAAAGAGAGAGTTGTCCATGTGGAAATAGAAACAAAGTAAAAATAGACAACTAAAGACTTCAAGGCGCAATGAACTTAGCTTTTATTTCCATGCAGTGTTTCTGAGTTTAGCTTGTCTTGAATGCCAAGTTCTTTCTATAAAAACAAAAATGTGTTTCTTTGGGTTAATTTATAAGCTTCTTTTTTAGTATGGCCAGTGGAGTTGGATGCTTGATATTAATGTTGGCTATATATCTTGAAGGTAGTACTGCATCAGTTTTTCTTAATTTGAAATTTTTGTTGTGATAGGCTTAGGTATAATTAAATTCTGCATTTCACGAATAATATTGAATCTTAAATGCTTTAATTTTTAAAAATTCTGGTAAAATACATAACCTAAAATTTACCATTTTAACCACTTTTAAGTGTACAATTTAGTGCTATTATATATATTCCAAATGTTGTCTAACCATCACCACTATCTATTTCCAGAGCTTTTTCATCATCCCAAACAGAAACTCTGTACCTATTAAGCAGTAATTCCCCATTCTCCTTTCTCTTGGCACCTGGTAACCTCTATTTCTGTGTCTATGAATGTCCATATTCTAGATATTTTATGTAAGTGTGATCATACAAAATTTGTCCTTCTTTTTGTGTCTGACTTATTTCACTTAGTATGTTTTCAAGGTTCAATCCATGTTGTAGCATATATCAGAACATTATTCCTTTTTATGACTCAGTAATCTTCCACTGTATGTATATACCACATTTTGTTTATTCATTAATCTATTGACAGACACTTTGGTTATTCCCACCTTTTGCTATTGTGAAATCTGCTGCTATGAACGTTGGCTCACAAGTACCTGTTAGAGTCTCTGCTTTCAGTTCTTCTATACACACACACACACACACACACACACACACACACACACAGACAGACAGACACACACACACACACACACACACACACCAGGAGTGGGATTGTTGAGTCATGGGGTAACTCTGTGGTTAATTTTTTGAGGAACTGCCATACTGTTTTCCATGGTGGCTACACCATTTTACATTATCACCAGCACTACGCAAGGATTCTAATTTCTCCACATCTTTGCCAAAACTTGTTATTTTTTTATAACAGCCATCCTAGTGGATGTGAAGTAGTATCTCATTGTGGTTTTGATGGGCATTTTCTTGCTGACTAATTATTTTGAGCATTTTTTCATGTGCTTATTGACTGTATACATTCTTTGGTAAAATGCCTGTTTAAGTCCTATATTTTTAATTGGGTTGTCTTTATGATGTTCTTTATATATTCTGGATATTAAACCCTAGTCAGAGATGTGATTTGCAGATATTTCTCCTTTCTGTGGATTGTCTTTTCACTCTTTAGATAGTGCCATTTGATGCACAGAAGTTTTTAACTTTGATGAAGTCAAATTTATTTGTTTTTCCTTTTGATGCCTGTGGTTTTGGTGTCATAGTTAAGAAACCATTGGTAAATCCAAGGTCATGAAAAATTGCTCTTATGTTTTCTTGTAAGAATTTTATAGTTTTAGCTTTCAGATTAGGTCTGTGGTCCATTTTAAGTTTATTTTTGTATGTGGTGTAAGGTAAGAGTCCAACTTCGTTTTTTTTGCATGTGGATTTCCAGTTTTCCCATCACTTTTTTTTGTTGTTTTTTAAGTCCTTTCCCTATTGAATGGTCTTGGCCCCCTTGTTGAAAATCAAATGGGCATATATGTGAAAGTTTATTTTGGGGCTCTCTGTTCTATTCCATTGGTCTATATGTCCATACTTAGGCCAGAACAATGTTGTTTTGATTACTATATCATATGTTTTATTTTTAACTGACTTATCATTCTTAATGTGTGCCTTTTAAAAGATTTCTAATATATCTTTAAATTTTGCATTTAATAGTTTCATTTAATTGACAGTACTCCAAAAAGAACTGTAAATATCAACTTTATAATAAGTTCTGCTGGATTTAGGTTACCAGGAAAATTAATATTAAAGCAAGCAAATTTGGGGTTATTTAATTGATATTGCACTTTCTTTGGAAATTAGAAGGAAAAGCCTAAAGACAAAAAATGAAACGTTAATTGTATTTGCTCACAGAAAGAATAAAAAGAACGGGAAAGACAGATTATTCACATAATCTATTAAGTGATCCTTTAATTTCATGTTAAATGTGACTTTTCTTTTAGTTCTGGAAGTAATCTACTTAATGAAACTCTTCAGGAATTTCATAAAAGAAAATATTGGCATTTTGTAAGGAACATTTTCAATAAGGAACTTGTAATGACTCTTAATTATTAAGCCAGAACCAAATAACTGTTTATTAGGCTTTTTTTTTTTATGTTACAAATACCCAACTTAATTTTGGTCCTTTCAGTCTGCAACAAAGATTAGAAAACTTGAACATCAGCTGCTATTTTCCTTCTCTGTTGATATACAAATTTTATTTTCATCAGTTTTTTCAGAGTAGGTTTGTATCCTCTTCCCTTAAAAGAGTATTCTCTCCAATATTTTAACTATAGTTCTTAAATAAATTATTTGGGGTTTAGAACCATGAAGTAAAAATATTTTGTAACAAGAATACTGGGCTATAAATTAAAAGCAAAAGCCTCTAAGAAAGTAAATTTAACCTCTTTAAAGTTTGTTATAAAGTAATTAATTGTCCCATACATTAAAAAGATACCCCTCCTTAATAACTCAATTGATTACTTTCACTTTTTTCTAATAGGTCTCAAAAGGTTTTAAAAGTTGTATAATGGCCAGTCTTGTTCTATCTATATCCTCATACACTTATTCTACCCCTGAATTATTTTGAAACAAATCCCAAACATCATTTCATCAGTAAATATTTTAGTAGTTGTGTGCGTGTGTGTGTGTAGGAACAGACTGCTAGTATACAGTTTAGGGCAAATCCATTCAATAAATAATTTTTTAATTTCTACTATGGTCAAGATGCAGTGGGGGATAGAAAAATGTTGAAGTCATCATCTCTGTCCTAGAGGAGCTTACTTTATAGCTTAGAGCCAGTTCCTAAGTTGAAAATTTATGGGCACTGAAGTCCTGAAGAATTTGAGTCCAGCCTTAGAAAAACTAAATAGAACTCTTGAGCCAAATAAGAACAGTGAGCTGTATTCTGACATACCTGACTCACATACTCAAGGAGAGGTAATGCCATATCCTTTTATCTTAAAAGGGGAAAAAATAAAACTGTTCTTGATATCAGCAATAAAAAAAATGTTAGAAATATATAGAATTGGGCTTATCAGTTATAAATGACTTAAAATTTTAGGTTACGTGAATTAGAATGATGCAAAACCACTTACACTTTCATCATATTGACTTTATAGCTCCTTTTTTTTTGGACAGTCATAATTTAAAAATTCATTTCCATTTTCAGAATGTACTGGTGATTTTTATTAATTTAGAAGGTATACAACATATACCAATTAAGATTTTTCTTTTATTTGTTCAAAATATTTTTATAGTACTGTAATTTTCCTTTTTTAGAGCTCTGAGATGTTGATGACATTTAATTTCAAATATAATCCCAAAGTTCTGTTTTTGTACCTTTTTAATGTCTATTGATTTCACCTACTACTTTTTGTCTTTCTTGTTGCTAACATTTTTCAGGCCATCATCCTGCCTAAACTGAATGGCTGCAATCTCCTTTTTTAAAATAATTTTTAAAATATTTAATTTATTTATTTGGCTGCTCTGGGTCTTAACTGCGGCACACAGGATCTTTAGTTGCGACGTGCACGTGGGATCTAGTTCCCTGACCAGGAATCGAACCCGGGCCCCCTTCATTGGGAGTGTGGAGCCTTAGCCGGGGGACCATCAGGGAAGTCCCTGCAATTTCCTCTTAACTGTCTGCACTAGAAAGAGCTCCTTTGGAGCCCTTTTCCATACTGCAGCCAGAGTCCTCTTTGTAGAATACAAATCTAATTTTTTTACTCTCCTTTTGGAAATTCTCAACGCCTCCCTACTGCCTTTAGATAAAGCCCAGAGTATGGTATATCACACATTTCTTTACCCAGTTGGAGCTTATATGTCCGGTCCCTTCAGGTGTCGTCTCTTGTGCTTTCCTCACCCCTAACGTGTAGATATTTATACCCATAACCATTCTTGCCTCCTGTAACAACTTCTCCTCATCTTCCTCTCTCTTCTTTTGAAATCTGGTATTATGTGCTGGGTATACAGGTAGGGTCTTGTTAGTTACCTTTTAAAAGCGCTTTTACCTTATTACCAGCCTATTTAATTTCATCCCCTCTGTGATACATATAGTGTCTTATTTGTTCTCTGTGTCCTTGGGGCCTGGTGACTGGGACATAATAGGCACAGATTGATATTTATTGAATAAATGAATGAATGAATGAATGTTACCTATCGCTATGATATGTTACCCTAAAGCTTAAAAAAAATAAACAAGCATTTATTATCTTATAGTTTCTGTAGGTCAGCCATTCAGGAGTGGTTTAGCTGGGTGGTTCTGAGTTGGAGTCTCTCATGAGGCTGTAGTCATCAAGATGTTGGTCAGGGCTATTGGTGGTTTGACTGGGGCTCTCCATAGGGCTGCTTGGGTATCCTCATGACACGGAAGTCAGCTTCCTTCAGCGCAGGTGATCCAAGAGAGATAACACGGAGGAAGCCACAGTGCCTTTTATAACATGATCACACATAGTCACTGCCGTTACATTCTGTTCTGTCACTAAATTTAACGCACAATTAAGAAGAGACTCAACCTTTGAAAGGAGGAGTATCAAAGAATTTGTGGCTGTATTTTATAACTAACCATCACAGAGTGGAACAGTAATTTATGATTCTCCCTTGGACGTGACCAAAATTGGTCATTTTCCCTCCTTTTGAAATGCATTTGTTCAAATGGAAATAAATTTTAAATGTATGCCTTTAAAATATTTTATTTTTTTAAACTTTTTATTTTATATTGGAGTATAGTTGATTAACAATGTTGTATTAGTTTCAGGTGTACAGCAAAGTGATTCAGTTATACATATACATGTATCTATTCTTTTTCAAATTCTTTTCCCATTTAATATTTATTTATTTTTGATGATACAAAGTAACTAGATTGCACATAAATACAGTTATTTAAATGAGCTAATTATTTTCTAAATATTCATAATTTTATTGTAGCTCTTTCACTTAGATTCTGGAAATAAAATAAGAAAGTCATCTAAGTTTTATATTGTCTGTGAAATGAATGTGACACAGTATTCACTGCTTTAAGGCTTATTGCAGGTCTTCAAAAAATCAAACACATCTATCTGTGAGCCATATTTACATACTTTTAAGAGAGAAAATGATAATCTTTTAAACTTGTAGCTTAAAATAGTTTAAGTTAATTGTACAAAAATTAGTCTTTTTAGCCTAATATATATAACTTGCTCATTCAAGAAAAATTGGAGTCCCTAATATGTGCCAAGCATTTTACTAGGTGCTGGGTATGTACTGGTGAATAGAATAGACATATTTTTCCTACTTGGAGTTCATCTTTTGGAGAGCAGATAATAGATAAATAGATATCTATGGAGGAAATAAAGAAAGCAAAGTGACAGAGGACTATGGGAAGACAGATACTTCCACATTGTTAGAAAAAGATTGTCAGGGGAAGTGACCTTGAAGGTGAAAACTGAAGGAGTTATCCTTGCCAGGAGCTTTAGCGCCCTGCAGTGTGAACTGTTGGTGTATGAGGAGTTGAAAGGATGCCTGGAGATGTCCGGGGGGGAAAGTGGAGTGAAGTTTGAGAGGTAGAAAGCGATCATATTATCTAGTTTAAGAGTCCATGATAAGCAATATGGATTTTATTCAGCATATTGAAAACCATTGAAGGATTTTGAAGTTATGATTTGTGCTAACCCCCTCGCCCCCCCAAAGAAAGACTTTTTGCCTGCAAAAAAAGAGAAAAGAGAGGAAGTGGGAAAATGGTAAGGAGGTCATTATATTGATAGTAGTCCACATGAACAATGATGGAGGTTTGTTCTAGAGTGATGGGAGAGAAGAGGATGGGTTTGAGGTCTAGTTTGTAGGTAGAACCAATGGGACTTAACATGGATCGTGAGGGAGAAGGAAAGTAAGGACAATACTCAGGTTTTTGGCTTGAGCAGACCAGTGAATGGTAATATCCTTAAATGAGATTGGAGCTCAGTGAGAAGGAAAATTGGGTTTATTTTTGACAATGTTAATTTTGTGATGTCTGCAAGTCATTTGGTAGACATGTCAGATGGCAGACAGTTATGCAGTCCTGGAGCTCAGAGGTTCGAGAGGAGATATACAGATGGTATTTAAAGTTGTGGAATGGTTGAGATCCTTTCTAGGGAGGGAATGCCCTAGGAACTCCAGCTTTTAGAATTTGCATGTGTGGGCAACACTCTTGCTTTATTTTGTGAAACAACAAAAGACAAAACTACAGCACAGAAAATTTGGTTTATTTCTATCTAATATATATTGAAGATATGTATGCTTTCTTTGCTTCAATTTGACAGTAGTGTAGTATATGAGAAAAAAGTTTAAAGCTCCACCCAGCCACTTGTTGAATGAATAACTAAGCCATTTACTAGCTGTATGACTTTGGAATTTTACCTGTCTGAGCCTCAGCTTCCTTATCTGCTAAAGGAAGTAAGAGGAGAGTTATTTTGAAGATTAAATGAATTAATTTATCCAAAGCATCTAGGACAGTGTCTGGTACATAGTAAATACTCAATATTCTTTATTTTCCCTTTCCTTGCTTTTGTTTATATGTGTGTCTGTGAGCAGGCGAGCCACTCTGAAACAGGTGTTGTATTTAATGCCATTCCCCCTGTTCTCATACAGTGTTAGAGAGAAAGGTAGATATAGACATGTGACACATAAATATATGGGTGTGTAGCATAGTTTCTTAAATATCTGAAAACTATTCTTTGCTAAATGTTCATACACTGTTTTTGTCCTGCTTTTCTTAGACTGTCATAACTCTGCTGCCTTCAAAGAAGGTTATCTCTTAAATAATGAAATACTAAGATAAAGGTTTGTTTTGAAATATGAAGTCTAATGAGTATGAGAATGAATTAAAACAGTATTATAAAAATTTTCACTCTTATGTATTAAAGCTTTGTAATTATTAACATCGAGTTCTCAATTGCATATTAAATTGTTCATTGTCAGATATAAAATTGGATAATCTAATACTTTGAAGGCAAAAATAAAGTGTTAAATTTGAATCTATGAGGTCTGCTTCTAATTCATCCTTTCCCTCCCTCCCTCCTTCCTGCTCTCCTTGTCTTTTCCCTTTCTCTCCCTCCCTCCTTCCAGGTAAAAGCAGTGACTCAAACTCTCTTCATGTATGCTCTGCTATGGAAAATTCTCTAGAGGTGTCCTTTTGCTTTGAAATGTGATCATGTGTTTAATATCAAAAGGAAAACATGTATTCCATATGTGCTATTTCAGTTTTCTGTCACCTAAATGTACCCAATACAGCTACCAATGTTTTGGAAAGACCAGCATGCATTGTACAGTGGGGCTTACAGTAGACCTCCTTATCTAGTGCCCTACATGTGGGACAGCCTGCAAAACCTTAGTCTTTTGTTCTTTATTAATATTTCTCGGTACTTATAGGTATTGGCACAGTATTACAGAGAAACCCCTTGTGCCTTCAAGTACCCTGTGATAAGAAATCCCGTTTAGTAGATTTATCACAACCTTATTACCTTTCATTTATGAATTTAAGTCATTGTAGAATGATGTACTATATTTCATCAATTCTAAGATACACTTTTTTCTCATTTGCAGAATTTTGAAACTAGAATCATCTTACAGTAGATATAATAGGAAGTTATGTTTTTTTTTTTAAATTGGCAGTGTTTTTTCTTGGTGGTACATAAAATAACAATAGTCTTATAATTGATGGTAACTTGGATTTGATGAAATTTGGTATCCCTTCAACTGCAAGTCTCTAGCCATAGAATGCATTTGATATTAATTAATGCTTATGTAAAGTAAGAATCAATTTTTTAAGATCAGATCATGTTTTCTACATTTGTTTCCTACTTGATTTGTTGAGTATAACACAAGAGATCAGCAAACTTTTTCTGTAAAAGGCCACAATGTAAATATATTAGGCTTTGTGGGCCATACCGTCCCTGTTGCAGCTCTTCAACTCTGCTGTTCAACAAAAGCAGCTTTAGACAATACATATGAAAATAGTTACGTTGCAATAAAACTTTATTTACAAAAACAGGCTGTGGGCCAAATTTGGCCCATGAGCTGTAGTTTGCCAGTCCATAGCAGAACATTGTAACGATCAAACAACTTCTCGAACGTTCACTCCCCAAAATACGACTTCTGGATCATCTTTGAGCCTTTGCGCGTGTATTCTATACCTAAAATTTTCTTTTTGTTTCTTCTGGTTGTTTGATCTCTTCCATCTGTCTGTGTCTAAATCAGGGTCATCATACTTAGGTTCATGAACCAGTAGATATTTTGTTTTTGTCCATGTGAGTGATCTTTGGTTCAGATTTGTTACCCACTCTAACAAATGATTTGCCAGTTTGTGCAGTGAAAAGCTATTAACAGATTAATGAGTCAGAGATTTTTAAATACTGTGCCTGAGAATAATAGTTTATTTTAATTCAGTCCTCTTCCTTGCTTGTCAGAGTTGGTATCAGAAAGTCAGCTGCATTTGGATCCATGCTAATAAAGTTGAATCTGAGCGGTAACCTAATGAAGTTGAATATGAGAGGTAGCATAATAAAGTCATTAAGAGTACTAACTCTGGAGCCAGACAGCCTGATTAAATCTAGGCTCTACCACTTACTGGTCTTGTGACCTTGGGCTACGTACTTAACCTCTCTATGCCTCAGTTTCCTCTTCTTTAAAATGAGGATAATAACAGTACTTATAGGGTTGTTTTGAATATTAAATGAGTGCCTAGAACTTAACTGTCATAAATAAATAGGATTTTAAGCATAAGATATATGATCTTTAGAAATAATTCCATTACTATTGAATTTGTCAGAATATTTGCAATTTAAAATGATAAAATAAAAGGAGCTCATAATGAGCAGTATTTTCTCCTTTTTTCCATGAACATATTTTAACTATCAGTGTTTTCTCCGTGTTTACCTCCATGGCAACATCCAGTATCTGGCTCTCAGTGAATGTTAATTAAATGAATGGGAATTTGTGTTTTTGTTTCAAGGTGCTGTTTTTCCAATTATTTTCCTAACTTTTATAAGACCCATCTTTTGTCTGATTTGGAGAGAGTAGTCTCTTGCTTTTTGAAAAACATGTTTTATATTTCACTATAATCTAAAAATCTGTGAATTGTTCTTAAGGCATTTCTGTAAGCCATTATTTCCCTCAGTTTCAATGCCTCCTGGTGATATTTCTGATAGAGACTGCTATAACTATATACAAATATATTTAACTTTTGTTTGATCTCAGAATAGGCTGGGTTAATAACTGACATATTAAAATGGCTATGAAAAAAAGACTGACTAGTTCATTATATAGCAATCTTGGCTTCAGTTTTTCTTATGCCATAACTTGTGAGATATAAATTTATTTCAGTTTTTAGTAATAAGAAAATGCCTTTTCCATAATATTTCTATGCCTACCTGTATTTTCTTTATATAACTACCATTAGATTTAACCATATAAAATTGCTGGTACTCTACCGTTTCTGACCTAACAAAAATCACATTTTACATAACTCAACCTAATAGAAAGCAAGATTTTTTTTCTAAAAGTCTTATGCTGTTTGTAGTTTCATTTGATTTCAGCAATTTGTGACTTTCATTCATTTAACAACATAATAAACATTTTTCATCTTTAACTTTTGATAATACACACCTTCCAGGAGCCTTTGAGAACTATATATAAGTGGTTAGTTAGAAGCTATATGTTAAGCTTTTAATGTTCTGGCATCACGTAAAAGGCTTAACGCACATTATCTCTGATCCTGACCATAGACCTGAAAGAGGAATTAATGTAAATGGCAGAGCTAGGATTTGAATTCATTCTAATGACCTAGTCTTGGAAGTTACGTAGTGTTAACTCCCAGCATCCTGTTTGTTAGGAGTCCCCATTCAGGAGGAAGGGAGATAGGCTCCTGTTTTTGAAGGTATCTAAGAATTTGTTGACATTTTAAAGTCACCACAAAAAGCTAGAGACTTCTGAATGTGTTTTCTGTCATGATGAAAAATTTTTCTTCTCTTTGATGTCGATGTAAATGATTTACAATTAGTGGTCATTCCTGAGTCCTTTGTCTTCCAGATTTTAACTTGAGACATGGTCTGTTAATTATACACAATGGAAGCAATCAATTTGAATGTTCTTACTGGTACAGGGATCTTAATCTTCCAGTTTTTCATGTTTGATTTTTTTAACCTATTTTATTGGATTTACAAAATATATAACTAATTTAAAAGTTGTTTTTATTATTGAGTCTGTGAAAGAACTAATTCCCATACCTCTGTTTTCCCTGAAAATTATTTTGTATTTGCCAGATTTATCTTTTGATTAAATGTGGTTGGCAGTTAGTTTACACACTGCTCATGGGCAGTCTGCAGGTCTGGCTGCCGAAAAGAAAGTTAGAGACCTTGTACAGAACTAAAACATACATGGTAGAATCTTTCGATGTGTGTATGGAATAAGATGTCAGATTTTCTAGACAGCTTGGAGGTGATGAGTGTGGTAAAAGGGCTGACAACTATGATATAAAACATACCTGTATATTTATGGCTAAATCTGGAGAGCAGAATGGGGGTATTCTGAGATAACTTGGATTGCAGTATTTCTTCATGTAATATGTCATATTTGACAGGGGAAGTATTGCATTGAGGGTTTTATGTTCACCCTCAGATATCACCTGTCAAACTGTGTGCACAAAAATCACAGAGAGTATTTCTCTGTGATGCAATGCTTCATAGTGATTCAATGATAAAAACCAGGAATAAAACCCAAGAGTGTAGCGACCTAGACCACACTTGCTGATCTGATCTTTCTTGGTAAACTCTCATTCTTTGGCCTGAATTTTTGGAGTCTGTTTCCTTATTAGTTTATTGTTTTTCTTTAACCTAACATACTGTTTTATAAAATTTTTATTTTTCTAATTATTACACAGTAAAATTTATCTTTCTTTGGAGTACAGCTCTATGAACTTTGATACACAGATTAGTGTAACCTCTACCACAATACAGACATAGAACACTTTTATCACCCCTAAAATTTCCTTGTCCTATCTGTTTATACACTTTTCTCTCCACCTCTGGCCCCTGGCAACCACTAATATGTCTTCATCAATAAAGTTTTCTCTTTTTAAAAATATCATATAAATGGAATCATGCAGTGTGTAACCTTTTGAGACTGTTTTCTTTCTTGCCTTTGAGAATCATTCAAGTTATTGTGTGTATCAAGTTTATTCACTTTTACTGTTGAGTTACGTGTGTGCCACAGTTTGTATATCCACTAACTGGTTGAAGGACATTTGGGTTGTTTCCGTTTTTCTGGCCATAATGAATAGAGCTGCTATAAACTTTGTGTATAGGTTTTATGTGATCATAAGTTATACAGATCAGCAGACTTTTTCTGTAAAGGACTAGATAGGCTGTATTTTAGGCCATATGATCTCTGTTGCAGGTGCTATGCTCTTGTAGGATGAAAACAGCCATACACAATACAAAAAAGAATGGATGTGGCTGTGTTCCAGTAAGACTTGATTTACAAAACAGGTATCGCACATGGCCATAATTTTCCAACCCCTGTTCTATGGTAAATGTCTAAGAACAGGATTGCCAGCTACATGATCAATATATTTAACTTGATAAGAACCTGCTGGTTTATTGATTTTTTAAAATACTTAGTTTAATAATATTTGAATTATGGAATTTTAATGAACTCAGACCTTATAGTTCACACATCAGGCCTATATAATTTATGGTAAGACAGACTTTGGTCTTGTCTTACATTGAGACTCTTTTTTGCCTTCTACTTTTATTCATGTTCATGTGAGGTCTTTTGCTTAGAGGAATCTTGTCTTCCCAGATAAAGTACATACCCAAATTTCAGTAATTTTTATTTGACTTACTTAAGATATGATGAGATATTGCAGGGAGGTTTTTTTTTTCAGGGATTTATTAAGAACAGAGAATCATAGTGAGAGCTGCTAGATTTTAAAATCAATCAAACAATTGACTTTTTTCCTATAAATTGAGTGTGACTGAATAGACAGCCATCACACCATGGCATACAGTCTCTTTAAGTGTGTTTGTTCATTTTTTCAATTTCAAACCCAGATTGTTTATCCATAATGGGAGTTAATCTGGGAGTTCATTGTCTTTATTTTGTGAAGTTCCTGATGACAAATTAGGTATTAAATCTTAGGTTTATGCTCATGCCTTGGAGTTCTTCTAAGGAACAGCATTCTACAGTTGCTAGTGGAAAGCTGTTGTTTCTGTTTGTTTTGTCTGTGGGATGCGGAATTAGCTTTCCATTAGTAGTATTTTGTTGTGATTCCCATTGCCACAAAGCAGGGGTGTGGGGTTAAAAGGAAGGCAAAGAATCTTGGATATACCACCAGCTAATTAAATTGGAGATGGTGAATAAAGCAAAGGAGGTGTATCTTTCTGGTTATGGTTTACGATTAGTTATGCTCTTCTGAAAAAGCAGTGAAGCCCCAGGACCATGACAACATCAAAGAGGTAGGAGAACATTTGGTACTAATCATAGTCCTACTTGTTTTGATGTGATGGGTGAAAGGTTATGTCCGTGGGTGGGAAGTGCTACTGTTTATATATGCTTTTTTTATAAGAGGTAACTGTTATAAAGTTTGGCTAGTGACCGCCATATTGGACATCACAGGCTTAAGCTCTTCCATGTCCCCTAGGTTAGAATCCCTATAAAAGAGATGTTGAGTATGCAACTTCTTGGGGGTCTCATTTGTTCACTTCACTGCTGATTTTTTGCAGTCAAGCAGTGATCATTGTCTCTGGCTGTTCGGTTGTTAAATTTTAATATAAGTTTGGTTGTCTCTAAGTGTGAAACTTCTTTGTAAATCAGGGAGATTTAAATGCATTCCCACCTTTTGACCCTGTTTCTTCCATAACGCAGTTACTTGGAGCGGGTTTTTACTGGGCTGTTAGGCTTGTCCAGAGAACGTGAGGTGATGCTCTACTGGGTGCTGCACTGTGAGATTTCCCATCTCACTTTGTCCTGTATGAGGAACACTGATGATTTAGTGCCACCTTTGCCCAAGAGTTTTGTTTTGTTTCGTTTTTTTAATTTTTATTGTTTTTTTATTGGTTGAGTTGGGTCTCTGTTGCTGCGCACGGGCTTTCTCTAGTTGTGGCGAGCGGAGGCTACTCTTCGTTGTGGTGAGCGGGCTTCTCATGGCGGTGGCTTCTCTTGCCGTGGAGCACGGGCACTAGGTGCACGGGCTTCAGTAGTTGTGGCTCGCGGGCTCTAGAGCACAGGCTCAGTAGTTGTGGCGCACGGGCTTAGTTGCTCCGCGGCATGTGGGATCTTCCCAGACCAGGGCTTGAACCCGTGTCCCCTGCATTGGCAGGCGGATTCTTAACCACTGCACCACCAGGGAAGCCCTGCCCAAGAATTTTAAAAGTACATTTCCCATACTAGAACAATATTTAGTAACAAGATAAAAAGGTTAAGGGTGCCTTCCATTAAATCTGATCTTACGTTTCTATTCTCAACCCTGGGTGCATGTTAGAATCAACTGGGGAACCTGTGAAGGCAATGCCTGGGCTCCAGCCCCAGAGATTTTGATTTGAATGGGAATCAGAATCTTTTTTCAAGGCCCTTAGTTGATTCTGATTGATTCTGATTGAATCAGGTTGAATCAGATTTGAATCAGATTTTCAACCAGGTTGAAAATCCCTCATGTATAAGGTCCAACCAGGTTGAAAATCCCTCATGTATAAGATAATTAATGGACCTGGGCTAGCCATGTCTAGTAAAATATTCTGAATTAGAGACTAATTCATAATCTTTCCCCGCCCCTCTTTCCAGTTGGAGCCCAGATTTCAAGTCTTGAGTTAAAAATACCGTCAGGGAAATGGGCCTTATTGTGCTCACACATTCAGAAGCTGTTATCCAAGGAATCCCCTGAAGGTCACTGTATGGGAAGAGAATTTAGTGGGGTTTTGTTTTTAATCTTTACTACCATTAAGTTTATTGGCAAATTAAGATTGCACACTACTTGTGAGTAGAAATGCCTTTTTTAATTGACTAGATTTTTAGTGCTATCATTATAAATTTGATTAATATAATACCATGTTTAGGAAATACAAATGTATCTTCGCATATTGTTTATTTTTAATAGGCTATTTAAATAAGCATACATAGAATATCTATCTATCTATCTTTATGCTTATACACATGTAACATAGCTTTGCAAAGATATTCAAGAGATGAAAAACAATGATCGATTCTGGGAAGGCCAACTAGGGCCCAGTGGTGGAATACTTACTTTTACTGTATCTCCTTCTTTGCAGTATTTATTTTAACCCAGACATATATTAAATTTCAGAAAATCTTTTTCAATAGATAGAAATGCTTTTTTAAAAAAAGTTTTACAAATATGCTTATAGTTTTTTCTATTTGGAAAATAGAAAATAACATCACAGTCATTTAAATTGAAGATCTCTGCTTATTATTTGGTACATTACCTCTTGTTTTGGATGTGTTATTTAGGTATATATCTGCTTTTTCCTCTCCTGAGCCCACGTCCTGGGTTTTTATTTTGCTTTACATTTTCTCATGGCTCTTTTATTTCACCATAGCTAAATTTGTCTCTTTTTATCTGTCCTATTAGTTCTTATTACTTTACTCTGTTTCCTTACTTAGTCGATGACACTACCATTCTTCCAGTACCTCAGGCTAGAAATCTTATTCTTCTTTGTCTGTTCTGTTTGATCCCGAAAGACATCTCATTCCCAGATTGTTAATCCTGTGTTGGTGACATTTTCCCATACCATTGCTCCTCACCCCTACCTCCACTGCCACTGCTTTTATCACTGAGGGATAATTAAAATATTCATTTCACACTTCACACTATGCTTAGAAATATATTGCTCTCCTGCTTAATGGGCATTTATTGTTATCCTAGTACGAAAGGCCTTTTATGATCTGCCCATGTCTACCTATTCTATGCAAACCTCATCTCAGGCTTTTCCCCACATTCACCCTGTGCTCCAGCTCTGCTAACCTACTAGAAAGACACAGCAGCATGTCTTGTGCTTTCTCTTCAGTATACATATGGTCTGTTTGCCAGAAATAAGGTCGGGCCTATTTGTCAGCTGAATGAACGCCTATTCAGTTTCCAAAACAAAGTTCAAATGTCATTTTCTCTGTTGATCGTCCAATGCTTCTTCCTTTGTGTTCTCATAGCATCTTGTTTACTTATTGTTTGTTATAGTAGTTATCACATTACTTCTGTATCTTTAACTTAACTGTGAGACCCTAGAGGGTAGAACATGGTCTGTTTATCTTTCTGTTACTAACACTTAGCAGAGTACTCGGATGTAAGAAGTGTTAGAAATGAACAAGGAAATAAAAGTTAACACATACAAAATTTTGTACTGTTTATAATCACTTGAACTCACTAATTCAATGTTTTTAATAACTTAGTAAGAGCTAAACTAAACTTTACATTTATGAAGAAAGGATTTATTTACTAAGTCGAATAACTGAGATTGAGGAAGCTGTTTACCCGTTTAAAAGAGCTGACATTTTTAAAGTACCTTTAGATGAGTCAGAAGAATACTTTTTATGCAAATCGATTTATGGTAAGTACAAGACATTTTGACGATTATTTAAATCAGAAGCCAAAGTAAGCTTTTATTAACATAACCGGACCTTATATTCTTGAAAGTAATAATGCTATATTTACTTAACTTATATTCTGTTGTTTCAACGTTTACTTATTCTCTTTTCACTGCATATTCATTTGGATATCGATACCCATTTATTTGCCTTTTATCATTTCTTAGCTTGAATATAAGTATCATAGTAGAAATTTACTATAATTCACAATTTTATATTTGTTTAGATACTTTAGTATATATTTAAAGTTGATTTTGTGCTAATTTTTTTGAACAAGAGTTATCAGTTTATAGATCTTGGTGGTTTATAATTTCTCAGATTTTCAAATAGGAAAATCTACTGACTGAAATAGAAAATGTAGGAATTGAGAAATTTAAGTTCTGCCCATCTATAGATGTACTACTCTAATGGATGTTTAAATTTATCAGTGGTAGATAAGATAAAGGATTTCCACTTAAAGATAAATGAGTGAAAGCATTTGTATTCTGTTCTGCTTCCTAATGCTAACTGGACATAACTAAAAGGATGAAGACTAGGGAAGAAATCTTTTAACTTTAGTGAAATGAGTAGAAAGCCACAATCCCAATCCTCAGACTACAAGAAGATCTGTAATCTTTGGAGCAAATTGAGGAAGTGTGCAAACATCTTAAACGTGGCACAGAGCTCTCCCAAAGTCGATGGCATAGGGGCTACAGAGTGGCAGGCTTGGTGAGGCTGCAGGAAAAGACACAGATGTACTTTTTATGCAGAAAACAGTGGGAAGACACAGCAGAGTGGAGGAGACAGTGTACAGAGCTGTCGCCTTGGTATCAGTTGATTCAGAGTGGGTGAAGAGAAGTAAACACTGAATCACAGTGCAGACAATCGACAGCTTAACACTTTCCCCCCCCTCTCTCTGCTTTAGCCTTACTGGCTTCATTACAGTTATCCAACCATGCTAAGCACGTTCTTCCATCCAGCCTTTGATTTTGCTTGTCCCTCAGCCTGGAAAATTCTTCCCCTAGAAATCCTTATGGATTACTCTCTCATTCATTCAAGTTTCTGTTCTGGTGTTAACGCCTTAGAAAAGCATTCCTTGACATGCAGACTCAAACAAGCAACCTGGGAATGTTCTATTTTCAAAGCTTACTTAGTTTTTCTTCATAGCCATTACCATCAGACATATATTGGTTTATTTTTTTCCCTCCTTCACTAGAATCTGAGCTCCCAAAGGACACATGCTTATTACTATGCCTATATTCCCCCTCTGTATTCTGAGGACTTAGAACACTGCCTGACACACGGTGGTTGCTTAATAAATGAACACACAGGTCTTCCAGTAGGCAACAGTATGTACCCTGTACAAACTGGGGAATCCCACGTTGAGAGACTTAAAGGACATCATCACCCAATAGCAATAATTGGTCCCTATTTTGATCCTGATTCATATAAAATAACTATAAAGAATGACATTTATAAAGTAATTGAACATTTAAACACTGGATACTTGATATTAAAGAATATATAGTAGCAGTATGGATCAGTCAGGATTTAGTTGCAGAGAACAGAATCCATTCTAGCCAGTTTAAGCAGAAAGATACTTATTACAGGGTATTCGTGGTTTATGAAGGGATAGAAAGGGCTGAAGAAACAGATTTTAGGCTCATGGTTGACCTTTTATAAACACCTCCTAGTGCTATACCACAGAGCTGGGCCTTCAGGGGAGCTGCTGCTTTCTCTATGGATCAGGATACGGTTGCAAGGGTTAGCAAACTGTGGCCAACAGGCAAAATCTGGCTTCAACAATTTATGTGTGTCCCTCCAGTTAAGAACGACTTTTGCATTTTTTAAATGGTTGAAAAAATCAAAAGAAGAATAATAGGGTTTTAAAAAAATGATTATTGAGGTATAATTGACATCCAACATTTTATTAGTTTTAGGTGTATAGAATGACTCAGTATTTGTATATATTACAAAATGATCATTACAAAAAGTCTAGTTAACATCTATCACCATGCATAGTTGTATTTGTTTTTCTTATGATGAGAACTTTAAAGATTTACTTTCTTAGCAACTTTCAAATACATAATACAGTATTATTAACTATAGTTGCCATGCTGTTCATTACATCCTCATGACTTAACCATTTTATAACTGGAAGTTTGTATCTTTTGACTCCCTTCACCCATTTGCCCATTCCCCCCCCACTGGCCCACCTCTGGCAGCCACCAGTCTGTTCTCTGTACCCATGAGCTTGGTTTTGTTTTTTAGATTCCACATATAAGTGAGATCCTATGGCATTTGTCTTTCTCTGTCTGACTTATTTCACCTAGCATATGCCCTTAAGGCCCACCCATGTTGTCACAAATGGCAAGATTTCCTTCTCTTTTTTTCATGGCTGAATAATATTTCATTGTGTATATTTACACATTTTCTTCATCCATTCATTTCTCAGTGGACACTTTGGTTGTTTCCATATCTTGGTTGTTGTATATAATGGTGCAGTGAACATGGGGGTACATATATCTTTAGTTAGTGTTAGCTGGTGTTAGTGTTTAGTTAGTGTTAGCGTTTAGTTAGTGTTTTAATTTTCTTCAGATAAATACCCAGGAGTGGAATTGCTGGATCATACGGTAGCTCTATTTTAAATTTTTTGAGGAACCTCCATACTGTTTCCATAGTGGCTATACCAACTTACATTCCCACCAACAGTACACAAGGGTTGAATGTTTTGTGGCACCTAAAAATTCTATGAAATTCAAATTTCAGTATCCATACATAAAATTTTATTAGAACACAGCCATACTTTTTAATTTACCTGTTGTGTATGGTTGCTTTCACACTTCAATGGCAACGGAAAACACATGGCAAAATATTTATTATCTAGCCCTTAAAAAAAAAGTTTGCTAACCCCTGCTCTAGAATACACACATTACTGTGGGCAGCCAAATGTTTGTGTCACACCCTGCCTCTCAGCAAACAGGAGGGTAATTACTGAATACTGAAATCCCTATAGCTTAAAAATGTAAATGTCATCCAGAGTGTGGTTTCTCCTTCACTTCTGCCTTTCAGAATTTGGGCAAGTAGGTTTGATTGGCTGAACCTAAGTGGCAGCAAGAACCTATTTGCATATGAGTCTGTAGAAACCCTGCTCTTTGCTTTACAGCTTCTATAATGTAGACATTCTGCCTAATTCAGTTCTCAATGCCTTTACAGAAGTTACAACCTCTTGCTTCGTTTCTTCAGTAAAAGACTAATAGACTTCATCCTCTTTTTTTTGGTGTAATATGGATTCATACTTAATGCAAAAGGCCTGTGATGTTCAACACTGTATAATTTATTACTTTCTTGGACAAAAAACTGTAGAAATATTAGTATTGATATTATATACATTTATGTTTTATGAGGAACATATGCATAAGCTTCAAGCAAAATATTTATATCAGAATAAAAATTTAGTCTTAGCAACCTCACAAGGAATAGACTTTGCCTTTAAAGTAGCAGAGGATGCTAAATCAGGTCAATCAGATAAGGATTCAGGGAAACATTTCCTATGAGAGTATTTTGGTGAAATAATATTTTTAATTTAGATCCTTAGTCATAATCTTGTAACTCTTTGAGGTTAAGTCTAAATATTTTCAATGGTAGGCTTTGGAAAAAAATTAAATAGAAGGACAAAGTCAGAGTTTAAAGAGAAAAAGAAGAGACATAATGAAGTAAATAAAATATGAGCTTCTAAAGTGCTAGTGAGGCCTAAGCACAGTAGTGTGCTGATAAATGTTTAACAACCGGCTGTTCAGGAAAAGACCCCAAGGAACCCCCATTTTTAGTGTTTGCTGATTTCTTTGATATAAATGTTCTCCCCATGGCTGGTTTCAGGCTATTAAGGTTTGACAACTGGCTGTCTACAATTTCTGAAAATTTGGCCATCAGCTTTCACGAGCTCGTATGAGCTGGCTCCACCACACCACTTAGCTTAGCCTAAGACCAAGGTAAGGAACAGTAGAGGCTGGAAGAGTTGGCATTTACATTTATAGTGAATATGCAGGGAAAATAGTCCATGAAACCTGAATTTCTCTTTACATCAAAAGCAATCATTTTATAAGGATAATATAAAAGTATATTATTTTATTCATAGAAGAATAAGATGAATAGTTTCTGTCGATGTTGGAGTAAATTTTTTCTAAGGTTATTATCTCATATTATTTTTCTTTAATGGAAAAAATTGCTCAGAACATGTTAAAGTACATACATAATACATTGTTATATTTAATGGCTGGTAATATATTTTTATTTGTAATTTTACTTCGAGGAGTTCTGCCAGGAAATTATTTCCTTACTATTTCTAAATATTGTTCCATATTTGGGGTTATGTGGTTGAGTGCATGGTGTGCGGATTGGGAAAGACTTGAACCAGAGAGAACAGGAGGGACTTCGCTAGTGGTCCAAGTGGTAAAGAATCCTTCCGCGATGCAGGGGACGTGGGTTCCATCCCTGGTTGGGGAACTAAGATCCCACATGCCACAGGGCAACTAAGCCTGTGCACCACAACTGCTGAGCCCACGCGCCTCCACTAGAGAGCCCGCGTGCTGCAAGCTACAGAGCCCACACGCTCTGGAGCCCACACGCCACAACTACAGAGCCCATGCGCCCTGGAGCCTGCACGGCACAACTAGAGAGAAGCCCACGCTCCGCAACAGAGATCCTGTATGCCGGAGCGAAGACCCGGCGCAGCCAAAAAATAAATAAATAAATAAGTAAAATAAATATTAAAAAAAAGAGAGAGAACAGAAAATTCAAAGGAAAAGAAAATATAGTTAGGTGTATATAACATTCCCTTGATCTGTCAGATGTGTGTCGAGATACTAAGAACTCTCCGCCAGGATATTACGCATGAATCATATTTCTTGTTGCCAGTCTGGTTACACCCTCCGTGGGAGATACACAGAGTAAACATGGGTTTTGTGTGTTTTTTTTGTTAACTTCTTGGGGACAAAAATACTTGGGTTAATTTTGTCCAAATGTTTTTAGAGAAGAACAAATAGTACTATCATTGCTAGGAATAGTTAGAAAATAAAATCACAGTTGCTTTCATAAATAAAAATATTTCATAAAGACAAAGAGACAGCTTCCAGTTAATAGGAAGAGCACTGGTCTTCAAGTTCCGTGTCTTGAATTCAAATTTCACGTAATGCTAGTTATTGGATTTTTTGGCAAGTTGCTTTCACCTCTCTGAACTTCAGTTTCTTAATGTATAAAGTAGGCATTGTACCACTTGTGGTAGGGAATAAATGAATACATTTCTGTGAAAATAACTAGCATTGTACTTGGGTATGGATCTTAACTCTGTATTTCCTAGACAAAAACTGACACAGAAGCAAGAAACAAGACTTCCTTAGGGATTAACTCCAGCCCTGGCTGCTAATTGCTGATGCTGTCCCTTTAGACTCTTAAAATGATTCAAGGGCAGACGGCTGGTGTTTTCCACTTGGAAAAACTGATTACAAATCACGTATAGAAAAGTTTGCGTGTGAAGAGTTAACATACAGAAAACAAAGCTGCAAAAACCTGATTGTCTAGAATAGCCTGTGGATGGGCAGTGAAGTCTATTTGTTTTCTTCTGCTGTTGAAAATCTTCAAAAAATGTGCTTAATCTTCCCTGATACTCTTCCTCCCCACAGCCCGGCTACTCTGCAGCTAGATTAGGTTTCCCTGCTATACTTTCTTTCCCCTAGTGTCTTATACTTCCGTGGTATAACATGCAACACCTATATCACACCATAGACTTTAAGCTCCATGAAATCAGATATCCTAAAAGAGTTGTCATTTCGTAACAAATGGTAAATGTTACATTTGCTAGTTGTTGTTGGTATTCACCACTATATCCCAAGGATCCACCTAGAGCAACAGTGGCTGACATTTTACACTTTACTCTTGATTCAGAATATTATAGTGCAGAAGTCATCATCCTCAACCATAATTCCATAGAAAGAATGGCAGATTATGCCAAAGTTGTAATGACTCCAAAATACTAATTGAAAGTTGCTTTCTTTTATTAAAACCATATCTCAGCTATCGAATACTACAGTACCATCCCCATTGGTATTCTCAATATGATTTCCTGTTGATGAAAACCATGGGTAGGCTTCTCTGAGGATTGGAAGAAGCTCAGATTTATTTTGTTTTTAAAAACTGCACAATTTATTTTGACATAATAAAGAACCCAGTTTTATTTCCCCTTTTTCTCTCCGATAGTGGAAATCTTCCTGGATCTGAGGGAAGTTGACTGGTTTGGCTCTTCCCTCTCTGAGTCAGGTCCTGTTTCCTTATAGCTTATGATAGGTGGCAAGTTATCACTGGCCAACCAAGAGAGTTATTCCCTCCTCCCCAAGATGATGGACGTGTCGATCCCGACTTTATTTTGTTTATACCATTCTAACAGTCACGAATGTTAAAACAAAACAAAACAAAAAAACAAAAAAACAGGAAACTTTTAGCCAAATATTCCTACAGATACCAGTTTTTTTCTTGTTGCTTATGGAGCAGATAAAGTTTCCTTTAAGGAAATTTTTTAATGTCAGAGGAATAAAAAGGCTAAATTGAGGAAATCGCTTTAGAAAAAAAAACCTACTTGTATCTGATTTAAATATCGTTTCATTGAGAGTCATTCAAGAAATGAAAAATTTGTTATTTAAGTAATTTTAGTTGTCTAATATAAATACATAGTTCTTATATAAAACAGTGATTTGTTGGGCTTAGTTTAACTAAATTCAAAAGTACCGGAAGGTAATTAATTATTTCCTTTAACGAGCCGCACATTTAGTGAGGGACAGGCACAGCCCTTCTGAAGCATTTGGTGGTGTCAATCATTCGTGCGTGTTCTTGAAAAATACTTGTTTTGAGTGTATGTATATCTAGTATTCAAGAACTGGTATGTAATATATATTTCATCCAATTTCTTAGTTCCTTTCACTCATCATTATGTTTTTCAGATGCATTCGTGTGAAATATATACTTTTAAATGAATATGAATGATTGTACATCAACCCAGTTTTACTTACTCAGTTTGTTAGTGATGGGCAGTGATATGGACCTCCAAATAGCCTACAAGTCCCCAGTCACCACAAATAACAGTTCGGTATACATCCATTTACAAGTTCTCACCCTTAAGAATTTCTTTGGGATATATGCTGAGGAGCAGAATGCAATACTGAGTAATACACACTGCCCTTTAGATCCTCTGTCTGTTTTCCATCAGTCATATATGTGGGTCCTGTCCACATCTCCAAGAACACAAGGCATTTTCCAGCTTTCTGCTTGTTGCTAATCTAATAGGTATAAAGCGGCCTTTCCTTATTTTATTCTGCATTTCTTTGATTATCAAGTAAGTTAAAATATCTCTTGCTACGTTTGATGGCCTTCCATTTTGCTTGTTCATATCTTTTTAAATTGAGATTGCTATATTTTTCTTGTTGATTTGGGAATTCCTTGTAAATTCTAAGTTATAATCCCTTTAGTTTTAGACATTTCAAATATCTTCTCCCATTGTGTTATCTCTCTTTTTGCTTGGTTCACAATGTTCTTTACTGAGCCAAAGTATTTAATTTTGATGTAATCACATTCATTTTATTTTTGCTTATGGCATGCAGCTCTGAAGTTATGCTTAAGAAAGTTTTACATGATTCATAAAGATATCCTTATATATTTTCTTCTCTTAACTTTGTAGTTTTACCCACCTTTGTGTATGGCTGTAGGTGTGAGTCTAATTTATTTTATTCTAAGAGTTTGTCACTTTCCCAATCCATCTGCATAACAATCACACCCTTTTCCTGTGACCTTTATCGTGTATTAGGTTCCCAGTACATATAAGGATCTGTTTCCGAGCTCTCTCATCTGTACTTTGGTTTGTTTGTTCTTATGTCAATCAGCCACTGGTTTTATTACCATGGTTTGGTAGAGGACTGTCTTTGAAATTTAAAATTATATGATTTAATTTTCAAGCTTCATGAAGTTTCAGCAAGTTTCACTGTTACCTCTTACCTTCTTTAAAGACATTTATGTTATGTTTAACAATCTAATTAGTAACTGTTATGATCCTTGAAACGTGTATTGGAAATTCTTGATCAATTTCTTTAAATATTATTGTATTCCAATTCAAAAACTACTTAAAAAATATAATTAAATATAATTGTTTCATGGGTCTCTTTTTTTCCCATTTTGTTTAAAGTGTTAAATTTTGCTTTTTAGGAACAATCAATTTGAAATTAAATGAGTTGTTATCTGAAGTTTGAGAGTATATTAAATGGTATAAAAAATTTTTAATCATTCAAAAATTAAAAATAAGTGATGTTTTTTAAAAACCTGGATATATAATAGCAAGTTTCACTGTAGGAATAGTTACTTTGAAAAACCAGTCCAAATATTTTAAGTAATCAAAGTTGGTGTAGCTCTCAGTATTTTTGAATGAATTAATATATGTTCTACTAGGAACATAAATGTATGCATAAACGAAAATGTCTTGGGATGACTCAGTTTTTTTTTAAAATAAATTTATTTTTATTTATTTATTTTTGGCTGCCTTGGGTCTTCGTTGCTGTGTGTGGGCTTCCTCTAGTTGTGGGCTTCCTCTAGTTGCGGCCAGCGGGGGCTACTCTTTGTTGCGGTGTGCGGGCTTCTCACTGCGGTGGCTTCTTTTGTTGTGGAGCACAGGCTCTAGGCACGCGGGCTTCAGTAGTTGTGGTACTCGGGCTCTAGAGCGCAGGCTCAGTAGTTGTGGCACACGGGCTTAGTTGCTCCGTGGCATGTGGGATCTTCCTGGACCAGGGCTCGAACCCATGTCCCCTGCATTGGCAGGCGGATTCTTAACCACTGCACCACCAGGGAAGCCCCTGATGACTCAGTTTTGACCATAGGATAACTTTCCTGAATGTAATTTCAAAAAGAAAAATAAATATGAAAAATAATCTATCTTTTCTTGAATCTCAAGTCTTTGCCTGTTGCTGTTCCCTACCTAGTAAATTTTGCTTAAAACCAATTGTAATTTTTAGAATGTCTTATGTACTTTGTAGGTGGAAGGTGGTTAACAAAATGAAACTCTGTACCCTTTATTTATTGAAAATTTTATTTCTTATAGCTTACATTTTCTGTTTTAGCAACTCTTCTGTTTAGGCTTTTGGATTCAAAAGCCCAGACATTGGAGATAAGATAACTAGATGATGTATTTAATTTTAACCTCCAGTGCTAAACCTGCTAGCAAATATCAAAACTAGGAGATTTTAGTTGTAAGGTCTTTACCCTTGTCCCCCAGCTCTAGTTGAGTTGTTAATTGTGAAATATAAAAGGAGCAGAATGAGAAGAATAGCTAGTGTGCTTGATCCTCCAGTTCTGAAAGAAAAATCAGTGCTTTTTAAATTGTTCCCCCAAATAATGAGAGTTAGGCTTTATTATAGAATGTTTAAAATACATAAACAAACCTAGGAAATAGCCATCTCCCCAGTGTCAGGGGGTCAGTTCATTCAAGGTAGTATTTTATGTATTTTATTACATGGCATTCCTTCTAACAGGAAGATGAGACTCCTATAAGAAAAATATGGTGAACTGGGTTGTACTATGCAAGGTTATTCACTTTAGTAACTTGACTTCCCAAGAATGACAGTATATTTTAAATATTATTGTTAATATTTCAGATGGATTTATAAAATCTATTAAATAACAAACTGATAAGAATAACATTTTTCCTCTCATTCTTCCCCAAAGGCATTTTTAAAAATAGGCTATATGTGAACAACAGTGAAATGATGTAATTGGGACATGGCTATTTGTGGTAATCATTCTTATGTTTTGCTCTGGTGGAAGAATAGAGAAACATAGCTTTCTTATTCTTTTCTCCCCTCCTTTCTTTTCAGCCTCTTCAGTCTTCAACCCCCATCCTTCAACCCCTTTAGTGAGAATGCACCTGTACCCCTTAGCCATGGGACATTTTTGTATTTCATTTGTAGAAGATCTAATGCCAGAATTATAAGGAAGCAATAAACACTGATTAGCAAAGGGTTATATCTGGTAACACATAATTTTTTTGTCCTTAAGATTTTTTTTTTTTTAAAGTTTAATTTTTATTTATTTATTGATGGCTGTGTTGGGTCTTCATTTCTGTACGAGGGCTTTCTCTAGTTGTGGCAAGTGGGGGCCACTCTTCATCGCGGTGCGCGGGCCTCTCATTATCGTGGCCTCTCTTGTCGCGGAGCACAGGCTCCAGACGCGCAGGCTCAGTAATTGTGGCTCACGGGCCCAGTTGCTCCGTGGCATGTGAGATCCTCCCAGACCAGGGCTCGAACTCGTGTCCCCTGCGTTGGCAGGCAGATTCTCAACCACTGCGCCACCAGGGAAGCCCTGTCCTTAAGATTTATATCAGTACCACCTTTGATATTTTAAAGTATGTTCTTTAAAGATTTCATAAGTTTCCTAATTGTTTTCATTCATATACCTCTATTAAGTGAATAAAGAGTGTTTAAAATAATTATGATAGAGGAGTTTCTGGAAAAGTTAACAAATAAGGTGTCAGCAGGAAGATTTCCTGCCTCACTCCATCCATCCAACTATTCACCCAGCCATCCATAATACATTTATTAATTATCTTCAGTGTTTCAGGTACTGTGGCAAATACTAAAAAGTTGAATATAAAAAACACAGGTCACTGACCTCACACTAGGTTCATTTTCAAGGAATGGTGGAAAGGCTTCCTGTTCACTGGAAATACCCTCCATGAATCCTAGGATGTTTTTACTGTACCTGGGGTAGGTTGAGAAATACCCTTATAGGGGGTCAGACTAGGTTATTGGCTGTTGACTGTTAGCATAACCCTTGTGGAGAGGCTTGATGTGGATATTAAATGCATGTTTTTCTAGGGGATGAGAATGAGTATTTGTGGATTTGGGGTGGGTCAGACATACACACAGGGTAAATGAACAAACATCCTTACAACAAGGAGCAAAGAGCAGACAGAAAATTGTGTATTGTGTATTGATTTCCATTTCCTTTGATGAGGTTATGCAGCCTTTGAAATATTTGTGGTCATTCATTTTACCCTTTTTGTGAAATGCCTATTTGTCTTTTGTCCATTTTTGTATTGGATGGTTTGCCTTTCTCTCATTGATTTGTAGCTATTCTTTACATATTTTGGATCTAATGCTTTTTTGTTATTTATAGGTGTTGCAAATATTTTGTTCCCAATTTGTGGCTTGTGTTTTCTGTTAATTTTTCATGTACAGAAGTTTTTAGTTTTGATAAGGTCGTGTGTGTTTGTGTGTGTAGTTCTTTTTTTTTAAGACATTCTTCCTTACCCTGAGATTATAAAGATATTTTCCAACATTTTCTTCTAAATGTTTAAAAAGTTTTGTTTTTCAAATTAATGTCTTAATTGCTTTGGTGGCAAGGACATGGCGAATATAAGCTACTGAAAGCAGAGCTACGTGGCTGGGGCAGAGAGAGATTCAGGTGGGATGGGGAGTGCGTTGATAAATATTTCTTTGAATCAGTGATCAAGTTGCTACTATAGAGTTAGGTTTAAATTGTTTTAGAATTAAATAAGGTCCTGAACTATTCATGATAGGTTGCCAGGCAGTAAAAAAAATCTGAGTAGGCCATTTCCGGAAGAGGAAAGACCATGTGGGAAAAGCAACAAGGGTTTGAAATTGCATGGCCTGTTCAGGGAACAGCAGTTAGGTGATGTGGTGTGAGCCGAGGCTGAGAGGAGGGATATTGCAGAAGATAGAGCTTCAAAATTATATGGACAACAGATTTTGAGGAGCCTTTTATACCTTGCAAAGGGTTTTGACTCTATCTCATTGTAGGCGATTGTGTCTTTTTAAAAATTAATTAATTAATTTATTTATTTTTGGCTACGTTGGGTCTTTGTTGCTGCACGCGGGCTTTCTTTAGTTGCGGCGAGCGGGGGCTACTCTTCGTTGCGGTGCGCGGGCTTCTCCCCGCGGTGGCTTCTCTTGCTGCGGAGCACGGGCTCTAGGCATGCGGGCTTCGGTAGTTGTGGCGCATGGGCTCTAGAGCGCAGGCTCAGTAGTTGTGGCCCACTGGCTTAGTTGCTCCGCGGCATGTGGGATCTTCTCGGACCAGGGCTCGAACCCGTGTCCCTTGCATTGGCAGGCGGATTCTCAGTGGCTGCGCCACCAGGGAAGCCACGGATTGTGTCATTGTTAAGGAAAGTTATATACTGATCTGTTTGGAATTTTAGAAGAAATACAGCCACGCCATGGAGGTGGTTAGAAACGGGAGTTGGTACTCCCACAGCAACTTGCATACAGTAGGCAGACACTTAAGAAATTAAATTTCAACAATGCACTGCTCAGTAACTATTTAGAATTTTTTCCCCATAATCAGCTTCAGAGTCTGCGATGCATTCTTTTGATTATTAGTGGTGAATTTTCAGTCTTTTTGAAAGGATTTGATATTTAGTAATCTGCAGAAGTTATTTGGGGGAAATTTGGAAACTAAGACAAATGAGCAAGCTGGGTAATTCCACTTTTGGTAAAACATGATATATGATGACACTAAGTTTTAGATACAGCTTATAAAATGATGTGAAAGCAATCTTTTTTTTTTTTTTAAACATCTTTATTGGAGTATAATTGCTTTACAATGGTGTGTTAGTTTCTGCTTTATAACAAAGTGAATCAGTTATACATATACATATGTTCCCATATCTCTTCCCTCTTGCATCTCCCTCCCTCCCACCCTCCCTGTCCCACCCCTCTAGGTGGTCACAAAGCACAGAGCTGATCTCCCTGTGCTACGCGCCTGCTTCCCACTAGCTATCTATTTTACGTTTGGTAGTGTATATATGTCCATGCCACTCTCACTTTGTCACATCTTACCCGTCTCCCTCCCCATATCCTCAAGTCCATTCTCTAGTAGGTCTGTGTCTTTACTCCCGTCTTGCCAATAGGTTCTTCATGATCTTTTTTTCCCTTAGATTCCATATATATGTGTTAGCATACTGTATTTGTTTTTCTCTTTCTGACTTACTTTACTCTGTATGACAGACTAACTCCATCCACCTGACTACAAATAACTCCATTTCGTTTCATTTTATGGCTGAGTAATATTCCATTGTATATATGTGCCACATCTTCTTTATCCATTCATCCGATGATGGACATTTAGGTTGCTTCCATGTCCTGGCTATTGTAAATACAGCTGCAATGAACATTTTGGTACATGACTCTTTGAATTATGGTTTTCTCAGCGTATATGCCCAGTAGTGGGATTGCTGGGTCGTATGGTAGTTCTATTTTTGGTTTTTTAAGGAACCTCCATACTGTTCTCCATAGTAGCTGTATCAATTTACATTCCCACCAACAGTGCAAGAGGGTTCCCTTTTCTCCACACCCTCTCCAGCATTTATTGTTTCTAGATTTTTTGATGATGGCCATTCTGACCAGTGTGAGATGATATCTCATTGTAATTTTGATTTACATTTCTCTAATGATTAATGATGTTGAGCATTCGTTCATGTGTTTGTTGGCAATCTGTATATCTTCTTTGGAAAAATGTCTGTTTAGGTCTTCTGCCCATTTTTGGATTGGGTTGTTTGTTTTTTTGTTATTGAGCTGCATGATCTGCCTGTAAATTTTGGAGATTAATCCTTTGTCAGTTGCTTCATTTGCAAATATTTTCTCCAATTCTGAGGGTTGTCTTTTGGTCTTGTTTATGGTTTCCTTTGCTGTGCAAAAGCTTTTAAGTTTCATTAGGTCCCATTTGTTTATTTTTGTTTTTATTTCCATTTCTCTAGGAGGTGGGTCAAAAAGGATCTTGCTGTGATTTATGTCATAGAGTGTTCTGCTTATGTTTTCCTCTAAGAGTTTGATAGTGTCTGGCCTTACATTTAAGTCTTTAATCCATTTTCAGTTTATTTTTGTGTATGGTGTTAGGGAGTGTTCTAATTTCATACTTTTACATGTACCTGTCCAGTTTTCCCAGCACCACTTATTGAAGAGGCTGTCTTTTCTCCACTGTATATGCTTGCGTCCTTTATCAAAGATAAGGTCACCATATGTGCGTGGGTTTATCTCTGGGCTTTTTATCCTGTTCCATTGATCTATGTTTCTGTTTTTGTACCAGTACCATACTGTCTTGATTACTGTAGCTTTGTAGTATAGTCTGAAGTCAGGGAGCCTGATTCCTCCAACTCCATTTTTCGTTCTCAAGATTGCTTTGGCTATTCGGGGTCTTTTGTGTTTCCATACAAATTGTGAAATTTTTTGTTCTAGTTTTGTGAAAAATGCCAGTGGTAGTTTGATAGGGATTGCATTGAATCTGTAGATTGCTTTGGGTAGTAGAGTCATTTTCACAATGTTGATTCTTCCAATCCAAGAACATGGTATATCTCTCCATCTATTTGTATCATCTTTAATTTCTTTCATCAGTGTCCTATAGTTTTCTGCATACAGGTCTTTTGTCTCCTTAGGTAGGTTTATTCCTAGATATTTTATTCTTTTCGTTGCAATGGTAAATGGGAGTGTTTTCTTAATTTCACTTTCAGATTTTTCATCATTAGTGTATAGGAATGCAAGAGATTTCTCTGCATTAATTTTGTATCCTGCTACTTTACCAAATTCATTGATAAGCTCTAGGAGTTTTCTGGTAGCATCTTTAGGATTCTCTATGTATAGCATCATGTCATCTGCAAACAGTGACAGCTTTACTTCTTCTTTTCCGATTTGGATTCCTTTTATTTCTTTTTCTTCTCTGGTTGCTGTGGCTAAAACTTCCAAAACTATGTTGAATAATAGTGGTGAGAGTGGGCAACCTTGTCTTGTTCCTGATCTTTGTGGAAATGGTTTCAGTTTTTCACCATTGAGGATGATGTTGGCTGTGGGTTTGTCATACATGGCCTTTATTATGTTGAGGAAAGTTCCCTCTATGCCTACTTTCTGCAGGGCTTTTATCATAAATGGGTGTTGAATTTTGTCAGAAGCTTTCTCTGCATCTATTGAGCTGATCATATGGTTTTTCTCCTTCAATTTGTTAATATGGTGTATCACGTTGATTGATTTGCGTATATTGAAGAATCCTTGCATTCCTGGAATAAACCCCAGTTGATCATGGTGTATGATCCTTTTAATGTGCTGTCAGATTCTGTTTGCTAGTATTTTGTTGAGGATTTTTGCATCTATGTTCATCAGTGATATTGGCCTGTAGTTTTCTTTCTTTGTGACATCTTTGTCTGGTTTTGGTATCAGGGTGATGGTGGCCTTGTAGAATGAGTTGGGGAGTGTTCCTCCCTCTGCAATATTTTGGAAGAGTTTGAGAAGGATAGGTGTTAGCTCTTCTCTACATGTTTGATAGAATTCGCCTGTGAAGCCATCTGGTCCTGGGCTTTTGTTTGTTGGAAGGTTTTTAATCACAGTTTCAATTTCAGTGCTTGTGATTGCTCTGTTCATATTTTCTATTGCTTCCTGGTTCAGTCTCGGCAGGTTGTGCATTTCTAAGAATTTGTCCATTTCTTCCAAGTTGTCCATTTTATTGGCATAGAGTTGCTTGTAGTAATCTCTCATGATCATTTGTATTTCTGCCGTGTCAGTTGTTACTTCTCCTTTTTCATTTCTAATTCTATTGATTTGAGTCTTCTCCCTTTTTTTCTTGATGAGTCTGGCTAATGGTTTATCAATTTTATTTATCTTTTCAAAGAACCAGCTTTTAGTTTTATTTATCTTTGCTATTGTCTCCTTCATTTCTGTTTCATTTATTTCTGATCTGATCTTTATGATTTCTTTCCTTCTGCTAGCTTTGGGGGTTTTTTGCTCTTCTTTCTCTAATTGCTTTAGGTGCAAGGTTAGGTTGTTTATTCGAGATGTTTCCTGTTTCTTGAGGTAGGCTTGTATTGCTATAAACTTCCCTCTTAGCACTGCTTTTGCTGCATCCCATAGGTTTTGGGTCATTGTGTCTCCATTGTCATTTGTTTCTAGGTATTTTTTGATTTCTCCTTTGATTTCTTCAGTGATCACTTCGTTATTAAGTAGTGTATTGTGTAGCCTCCATGTGTTTGTATTTTTTACAGATCTTTTCCTGTAATTGATATCTAGTCTCATAGCGTTGTGGTCGGAAAAGATACTTGATACGATTTCAATTTTCTTAAATTTACCAAGGCTTGATTTGTGACCCAAGATATGATCTATCCTGGAGAATGTTCCATGAGCACTTGAGAAAAATGTGTATTCTGTTGTTTTTGGGTGGAATGTCCTATAAATATCCATTAAGTCCATCTTGTTTAATGTATCATTTAAAGATTGTGTTTCCTTATTTATTTTCATTTTGGATAATCTATCCATTGGTGAAAGTGGGGTGTTAAAGTCCCCTACTATGATTGTGTTACTGTTGATTTCCCCTTTTATGGCTGTTAGCATTTGCCTTATGTATTGAGGTGCTCCTATGCTGGGTGCATAGATATTTACAATTGTTATATCTTCTTCTTGGATTGATCCCTTGATCATTATATAGTGTCCTTCTTTGTCTCTTGTAATAGTCTTTATTTTAAAGTCTATTTTGTCTGATATGAGAATTGCTACTCCAGCTTTCTTTTGATTTCCATTTGCATGGAATATCTTTTTCCATCCCCTCACTTTCAGTCTGTATGTGTCCCTAGGTCTGAAGTGGGTCTCTTGTAGACAGCATATATACGGGTCTTGTTTTTGTATCCATTCAGCCAGTCTATGTCTTTTGGTGGGAGCATTTAAGCCATTAACATTTAAGGTAATTATCGATATGTATGTTCCTATTCCCATTTTCTTAAATATTTTGGGTTTGTTATTGTAGGTGTTTTCCTTCTCTTGTGTTTCCTTCCTAGAGAAGTTCCTTTGGCATTTATTGTAAAGCTGGTTTGGTTGTGCTGAACTCTCTCAGCTTTTGCTTGTCTGTAAACGTTTTAATTTCTCCATCAAATCTGAATGAGATCCTTGTTGGGTAGAGTAATCTTGGTTGTAGGTTTTTCTCCTTCATCACTTTAAATATGTCCTGCCACTCCCTTGTGGCTTGCAGAGTTTCTGCTGAAAGATCAGCTGTTAACCTTATGGGGATTCCCTTGTGTGTTATTTGATGGTAGTCTTTAAAGAGGAATTTTTAAAAGTATTTTGAACCATGTCAGCATCATTATGTGAATATAACCTTCTAAGATAACTAATGGGTAGGGCAAAATTTATCTGAATGTATAAATGTTAATGTTTTTATAAATATAAAAGTATAGGAATTCACAGCTTAAACCCTCATTAACAGTATTATTTTTGTTGATATCATTGTTTTATTTTTTCTTTCATTTGTGAGGTTTTACTAATACAATTCTGCATAATCTTTTGCATTTGTCATTTTCCTTTCATTGCTTTCAGACCACAGCATATATTCCAACTCATTCCGTGATGATTTGTTATAAATACTGGGGAGCTGACTACTTCTTTTGGATATTCCTTTGTTGTTGATGCACCAATTCCCTGTGGAGGATTCTACTTATTGCCTTTTGTTTTATCGTCCTCTGCTTACCAACCAAACCTAACTATTAATAGTGATTTTTTTTTTCTGCTTCTGCCTCTGCATTCACATTCATAGTTCTTACTTTCCGAATTTATACCAGTTTTCCCTGAATACTTTTATTCCTATGGGGTACTTAACACCTCCCAAGAAAAATAGTCATATGGTAATGGTTTATTATTTTTTCAAGTAATAAAACTGAATTTAAACAAACCATAAAGAACAAAGTAGTCATCTAAGCCTTCTTGTTTTAAAATAAACAGATAAGGAATTTAGAGAAAATTCTTTCTCTTTGGCCTATTTTAAATTAACCTTAACTTATTTTTGGCTTGAGCTGCCTCTGATTCATTCATTGTCTAAACTTTTATTGATCACTTTTTACTCATTTGTTAATCATGTATTGCTTGTATCTTTTTTGCCAGGCAGTGTGTTAGCCACTGAGGGAAGAAGTTGCATAGGACATGATCTTTGCCTTCCATAATCTTATATTATTAGTGTTGGAAAAAGATAAACAAAATAACAGTTACATAACAAGGTGAGAAATGCTATAATAAAGATATGCCCAGGATTGTATGGGAAAAGAAGGGAGCCTCTTTATTAAACTGAGAAATTAGGAAATGCTTTCTAGAAGAGGGGACAGTTGAGCTGAGATTTGCAGGATGATTAGTAATTAGCTAAATGTATACTTGCAGGGGGAGAACCCACCACTCCCACCCCAGGAAGGGTATATGAAGGCACAGAACTGTGAAGGCACATCAGGGAGATGTGCAGGAGACAAAGTATGGGTGGAATAAAGAGGAGGGTTAGATCTAGGGGCCAGGTAATGAAGAGCCTTGAAAGTTGTACTTTCCCTTAAAGCTATGGGAATTGTTGCTACATTCATTTGTTCATTTCTATTCTGTACTAAATCCTCAGCTAGTTGTTAAGGATTTGGAGAGCGTAGCCTGCTTTTAGGGAATTTGTAATTTAATGAGAGATACTGATAATTAAGCAGAAAGAAATGATCTTTATTTAAGCAACTTGGTAACTTTTCAATTAAGAACAAATGGTTGTCAATGTAATTTTCTCCTGGAGATGTTTAAGAACTTCAACATTTATGAACTGTGAAGACTTTCTATACGATGAAAACTAGGACATAACTTTTTAAAATTTTTATGGGTAATATGTAATTTTTTGTGAGGAATAGTAAAAGTAGCACATCCGGAATTCAGAATGTCTGCACATAAAATATGATGCTACCATGTAGTAGGTGTATGACCGTATGTAAGTCTTTTAACATTTATTTATGCCCCACCTACTATGAACTAGGGATACAAAGTTAAATAAGATTTGGTTCTCACCACTGAAGACATGATAAATTAGTGGGAGTAAATAACCACTAGTTGGTATATGTTTGTTACAGTAGAATAGCAGTAAGAATAGCTGTCGCTTACTGAGCACCCGTGCCAGACATTACCCTAAAGCGTTTTCTGTGTAGTACCTCATTCGGTGAATTACACTTCACCACCACTCTGGCCTAGGTTCTGATAGTTACTCTCTTCTTGCACTTGAGGAATCTGATGCACAAGGATGGTGACTGACCTGCTGAAGTTACGCAGCTGGTAAAATGGTGCAGCTAGGATTTGAATCCAGGCAATTAGTTGCAAAGCCTCTGTAACCACTATACTATACTGTCTCTCTTAATGAATATTTTATGCCAGACTCTTAAAGTACCATGGTAGGATAAAACAACAAGTTCTGCCTGGAGGTTTGGGAAGGACTTCTGAGAAGGCGGACTGAGAGCTTAGCTGCTAGGAAGAGTGGAAGAGGGGCCTTCCTTGGCAGAGAGAACACCATACACAAACACACAGAGGGCTAAAGAAACCAGCAAGGCTGGGAGGTACTTTCAGTGGAGCAGGATTAAGGTGCTTCAGTTTATTCTTAGGCAATAGGGAATCAGCAGAGGTTTTAAATCAGAGAAGTGGTATATCTGCTTTGTTTTTCAGAAGAAAACTGAGGAGCTGTAGGGAAGATACACTCAAGACAGGGGCACCGTTCATATGGTAGTGAGACTGAGACTAATTTTACCCATCGTTTCAAAGGACCAGGCTTTGGTTTTTTTGATTTTCTCTGTTTTTCTCGTTTTCAATTTCATTGATTTGTTGCCCTCATTTATTTCTTTTCTTTTGCTTCCTTTAAGCTTAAATTGGTCATATTTTTCTAGTTTCCTAAGGTAGAAGGTTAGGCTATTTTTATATCTTTTGTAATATATGTTTTTAGTGCTACAAATTTTCCTCTAAGAACATCTTTCACTGCATTTGATGCATTTTGATAAGTTATATTTTCATTCAGTTTAAAATGTTTAAAAATTTCTTTTGACACTTCTTTGGCTCATGTTATTTAGATGCATGTTGTTTAATTTCCAAATATTTGGGGATTTTCCAGCTGTCTTTTGTTACTGATTTTCTGTTTAATTCCACTGTAATCTGATAGCATATTTGATATGATTTCTATTCTTTTGAATTTGTTAAGGTGTGTTTACAGCCCAGTATGTGATTTTTTTTTTTTTTTAATTTATTTTTGGCTGCGTTAGGTCTTCATTGCTGTGCTCAGGCTTTCTCTAGTTGCAGCGAGTGGGGGCTACTCTTCGTTGCAGTTTACGGGCTTCTCACTGCGGTGGCTTCTCTTGTCGCGGAGCACGGGCTCTAGGCATGTGGGCTTCAGTAGTTGTGGCTCGTGGGCTCTAGAGCGCAGGCTCAGTAGTTGTGGTGCATGGGTTTAGTTGCTCCATTGCATGTGGGATCTTCCCGGACCAGGGATGGAACCCATGTACCCTGCATTGGCAGGTGGATTCTTAACCACTGTGCCACCAGGGAAGTCCCTGTGATCTGTCTTGGTGAATATTCCATGTGAGTTTGAGAAGAATGTGAGTTCTGCTGTTGTTGGATGGAGTGTTCTGAAAATATCAACTATAGTTCTAGTTGGTTGATAGTACTGTTCAGTAAACCGTATTGATTTCCTGCACACTTGATCTATCAATTATTGTATGAGGGCTGTTGAAGTCTCCAACTCCAAAGTGCATTTGTTTTTTTCTTCCTTCAGTTCTATAAGTGCTTGCCGCATGTGGGATTTTCATGTTAGGCTTATACGTGTTAAAGATTGTTAAGTCTTCTTAGAGAATTGACCCTTTTGTCAGTATGTAATACCTCTAACTATCCCTGATAGTTTTCCTTGTTGTAAAGACTGTTGTCTAAAATTAATATAGTTACTCCAGCTTTCTTTTGACTGGAGTTAGCATGGTTTACCTTTCTCCATCTCTTTACTTTCAGTCTATCTGATTATTTGTATTTAAAGCGGCTTTCTTATAGACACCATATAGTTGAGATGTGTTTTTTAATTCACTCTGACCTTCTGTCTTTTAATTGGTGCATTTAGTCCAGTCACATTTAAAGTGAGTTTTGATATAGTTGGATTAATATCTGTCTTGTTTAAAACTTTCGTATTTGTTGCATTTGTTATTTGGGTCCCCCTACTCCCCTTCTGTCTTCTCTGGTTTTAACTGAGCATTTTACATGTTTTCCTTTTATCTCCTCTCTCTGTGTATCAATTAAACTTTTTAAAAAAAATTTTAATGGTTGCCCTAGAGTGAACATTTTTTTTTACTAATATTCATCTTCCTTCAAATAACACTTTATTACTGAGGTATAGTATGGGTATCTTATAAAAGTATTCCCAGTTCCTTATGACATTGCTCTTATTCATCTTACTAATTCAGAAACTTTAAGCACCCAATGCATTATCACTATTATTACTTTAAAAACAATCTTTAGATAAGTTAAGGATAATAAAACAACTTTATTTTACCTTCATTTATTCCTTCTCTGACACCCTTCTCTTTATTATGTAAATAGAGACATACCCTGGAGATATTCCAGACCACCTCAATAAAGCAAGTCCCACCAATTTTTTGGTTCCCCAATGCATATAATAGTTATGTTTACACTGTACTGTAGTCTATTGAGTGTGCAATAACATTATGTCTAAAAAAGTATACATACCTTAATTTAAAAATACTTTATTCCTAGAAGACCATCATCTGACCACACAAGGTTGCCACAAACCTTCAGTTGGTAAAAACAAAACAAAACAAACAAAGAAAAAACAAACCTCAATTTGTGAAGCGTAATAAAACATAGTATGCCTGTACAATTTTCTGACCTGTATCATTTTTTTCTCCCAAAACAGCTATTAATATTTCTGGTATGGCATGTCACCTCACAATACTTTCACATTTTTTGAGTGTCTGAGAAATTCTTTATTCTTTCTCCACCTTTTTTTTTTTTTTTAAGATTTATGTATTATTTATTTATTTATTTTAGGCTGCATCAAGTCTTAGTTGTGGCACGTGGGATCTTTGTTGTGCCACGTGGGATCTTTGTTGAGACATGCGGGACCTTTCGTTGTGGCACACAGCCTTCTCTCTAGTTGTGGCACGCAGGCTCCAGGGCACGTGGGCTCATTAGTTGAGGTGCGTGAGCTCAGTAGTTGTGGCGTGCAGGCTGAGGTTGCCCCGTGGCACGTGGGATCCCAGTTCCCCGACAATGGATCGAACCTGCGTCCCCTGCATTGTAAGGCAGATTTTTTTAACCACTGGACCACCAGGGAGGTCCCTCTTCCTTCACTTTTGAAGGATAATTTCATTGGATATAGAATTCTAGGCTGGCAGGTTTTTCTTCCAACATTTTAAATATTCAATATTTCCTTTCATTCTCTTCTTGCTTGAACGTTTTGGATGAGAAATCCACTATAATACTCGTCCTTGTCCTTTTATAGGTAAGGTTTTCCTCCTCCTCCTACCCCCTCACCCCACTCCCTTTCAAGAGTCTCTGCTTATCTTTGGCCTTCTATAGTTTGAATATGATATGCCTAAATGTAGTCTTTTAGGTATTTAATCTTGATATTCTCTGAGCTTTCTGTACCTGTGGTTTGGTGTCTGTCATTAATTTTACAAAGTACTTAGACATTATTACTTCAAATATGCCACTCCTCCCTTTTCTCTTTCTTCTCCTTCTGGAAGCTTCTACTGATTTACCTTCAGGCTCACTGATTCTTTCCTTGGCCATATCCAGTCTACTACTGAGCTCATCAAAGCATTCTTCATAATTGTTACAGTGCTACAGTGTTGATTTCTTGCATTTCCTTTTGATTCTTTCTTAGAGCACAGTTGGTGGTTGTAAAGTGTAGAAGAGGGGAACTGTTTTATAATCCTGTGATTAAATCTCATTATTTTGGTGGGCCTGTAACTCTTGGGCTGTGACCTTCACAAGTATTTCCCCAGGGTTATTTCTTCCCTCAGCTCCCTTAGGTGAGACTGGAAGGTTGGTGGGGGAGGGGGGGGAGGAAGAGGTGGGGTGGGAGAGATGCCCTTCCCTCAGGTGAAACAAGGCTAAGATAGTCTTTTACCCTGGAAAGTCGGCCTTTGTTATAGAGTATCCTCTGGGAACATTTCAAAGTGATTGTGCTTCCCTTCCCTCTTAACCAGAGCCAGGAGGAGGGGCGTCTTTCCCACATCTCTGTGAGAAGGAATCTGGTGGGGTTCCTTGAAGTGCAACCCAGGAAAGTTGCAGTGAGAGCCTGAAGACTGTGGCCCCCAGGAGTTTCTCCCTCTCATGCTAACCCACTGTTAACCTCTAGCAGTTCTTCATACTCATCATTTAAGTGTTCCCACCAGTTAATGGCTCCAGGGGTTTCTGTTCTAGATAAGCATATTTCCTCTGTGAATTTCTGGATTTGCTTGTCTCTCCAGATTTCAGGGATTAGTTTGCCCTGCAACCTCAGTTCTCTGAGGGTTCCAGAAAAATCCTTGGTTTCCAGTTTATTCAGCTGTTTCTTGTGTAAGTACAGGAGTGATGACTTCTAAGCTCCTTACATTTTGGTGCTGAAATCCTGATTTTTTAAAATTTAACTTCTTTTTTCCTCCTAACTTTTAAGAATTGTACTATTCCATAATACAGGTGTACCATGAGTTGCCTATTCATCTATTAAAGGACTAGGCTATTTCTGATTTTTTGTTATTATAAACAATTATAACAACATATAATGCAGTAAACTGTCTTGTACTGTGAGTATTGCTCTAGGACAGCTTCCTGGAAGAGGTATCACTAGAAGAAAGAGTAGGTATGTTGATGCTATGAGATTGCCCTAAAAAAGGCTGCTAATTCAACAAGGTGTGTACATTTCAATTTTTTCTATTCTTACTATGTATATATTTTGTAAATCCTATCAATTTTTTGCCAAACTGAGCAAATAGTTGTACTTGTTTTTATTTGCATTTCTCTGATTATTAGAGATTTTTAAGTGCCTTTTTATATGTGCGTTGTGTTGCATTTCATATGTATAGTATTTTTACAGGGGATAGTCTATTTCTATTCAATTCTTATTTTGTTATTGTGTTGTTGATTTTAAGAGTTCCATGGGTAGTCTCATTATTAATGCTTTGTTAAAAGGTGCTATTATTTTTGTTTTTTTTGTTGCTTGTCTTTTAACTTTGTGGTATTTTTAGCTATAAATGTCTTTTTTTCCTTTTAAGAAGAATTTACCCTAAATTATAAGTATTTCCTTTTATATTTGCTTCCAATGTTTTACTGTCTGTTTACATTTAGATCTTTAATCCATTTGGAATTATTAGTTTTTATTTATGAAAATAATAATTTTAGAAAAATCAAAATTTATGTTGTAAGCAGTCTGCGGAATTGTAGAATTTTCTCCACAGTATCCAGCAACCCAAAATTAGAAATGGAGAAATTGTGTGGTTGAATTCATCCAGGCATGGGTACTAGTTGGAAATATGTATAGGCAGGAGTACAGGAGAACTGAAGGTACAGTTGTTAATGTCTTGAAGAGATTGAACGTCACATCATCTGAGGAGTAGAATTGGGAAAAGTTAAGAGGAATAAGCGATTCCAGTGAAGACCACAGATTTAGGGAGTGGGAAAGGCAGGTGGATTGAAAGTTAAGATCTCAGAGTAAGATTTCAAAACTTGCAATTTCAGAAATAGAGAAATTCCTAGTGCTGATAGGTCTAGGATATTGCCCTGAAAGTTCTAGGCCTACTTATATGCACTTCACTCCTGAGGTTAGTCTCCCTGCTCTGTGCCATCCATCCACTGAGGATACTGATACATTCACAGAGCTGAATGACTTGAACTAGAGGTTAGTGGAGATACAGGTATAACGCAAAATGTGTCAGTAGTACGCAGTCACAGCTTACAGAAGCATCGTGCTACAAAAATTCTTTTACAGGTCTTTCATACAAAATTTTAAACACATTTTCTTATAAAGATACACTTTCAGAGAATGCTGGAGAATCTCTGGTCAGCCTACAAAAGTTTATCCTGTAATATAATTTTTTTTTTCTTTTAAAGATTATTGATTGATTGATTGCTATGTTGGGTCTTCGTTTCTGTGCTAGGGCTTTCTCCAGTTGCGGCAAGCGGGGGCCACTCTTCATCGCGGTGCGTGGACCTCTCACCATTGTGGCCTCTCTTGTTGCAGAGCACAGGCTCCAGACGCGCAGGCTCAGTAGTTGTGGCTCACGGGCCTAGTTGCTCTGCGGCATGTGGAATCTTCCCAGACCAGGGCTTGAAACCGTGTCCCCTGCATTAGCAGGCAGATTCTGAACCACTGTGCCACCAGGGAAGCCCCTGTAATATTTAATTGTACTATTTTAATCATATCAAATAACTGTCATGTAACTATTGGGGTAAATGTGCCTTTGGGACTCCCAAAACAGCAGCAAGGGCCGTAGGAGGAGGGGTTTGAGAAAGGTGTCAGGGAGATGTCAGTAGTGGCTACTCATGATTGGAAATCATATCTAAATGAAGTGTCCTTAAATGGAGGCAAGTTGCTTTTGGATTTGGAATATCCTTTCGTCTGTGAGGAGAGAAAATTAAGCACACTGAAAAAGATGTTTTGAGAAATTGTCCAGTTCAGTATATGTGTAGGATGATGAGTTCACCGATGGGGTCAGAAGGGTGAAGGATGTTGGGAATAGGTCTTAAGTATTTTGCCATAGAAATGAGATGGCTGATCTTGTCATATCTCATAGGTGGGGCTAAAATCTGATATGACAGTTCTTGAAAGGCAAAAACAATGTTTCAGCAGGTAGAAATTTTAAATTCTAATTCAGGACTGTATTAGTAGTTCTTTTTCAATGTATGGGTTAGATTGCTGGGTTATATACACAGTTTTTTGGGAGCCTCTCAGAGTTCTGCCTTCATTCTTAAAAAGTGTAAGTTTTGCCTTTGCTCTTCACAATGTAAGAAAAAAATAGGATCTTTTTCCCCAGAAAGTTTAAGAAAAAATTAAAAACCTGAGGAATTACTTATAATTCTTTGATGAAACTGTAAGATTTTCCCTCAGTCCTGTGAGCTATTTATTTCTTCTCTTGTGGAATTAAGGAGTTAACTTAGAAAAGCTATTTTAAGTTTTTAGCTGAGCTACTCAAAGGCCATTAGTTACTTGGCAAATATATTTTTACAAATTTAGGCTATTTACTTGTTCTATAATTTAAATAATGGCAGACTGTTTAAAGGACTTAAACAGTTTTTCAAGCATTTCCAGAGGATTTTTAAGCTTTAACACAAGAGATTAGAATAAGAAATACTGTCTGGGCTCATTGCAATAATTATCTCATTGCTATTTAAATAACCCCCTGTTGGCAGTACAAACACTTTTCTCTTGTGAAACAAAATAGAGTTTGCATTAGAAAACTAGTTCTTATGCACAATAATCTTTGTAAATATTTTGAAAATCCCTGATAACATTACCCCCAAAATAATCCTTCTATGATTTGTCCTCAGTATTATTAAATTTTGCCTATCTCTTCTGTATTGCTTTAGAAACCTCTTATCGAGCATCTAACTAAGAAATAAATTTTCCCTTAATTTTTTATTTATCATTTTGTAAGTCTCTAAAACATAGTACTGTAAGGGCCCACACTCTTTCCTTTGCCTTACTTGCTTAAATAACGAAAAATGTAAATGAAAAGAAATTAAATGTTTCATGATCAAGCTGAAGGAAGAAATTTAAAAATTGTTGAACATAATTAGTGTGTTTGGCACTTTATAGAAATGATGTTATTTTATGTATGCGTTACAAAAAGCCTATGAGGAAAGATTTTACGGGTGAGAAAAACCCAAGATTCAAGGGAATTAAGAGCCTTTCACCTGAAGTTACCTATCTTAAATGGACGTGTTGGTACAGATTTCACCAAGAAGTACCCATTCTTTTCTGCTCTTTCACTGCTGAAGGGTACTTTAAACATGATAGTTCTTGGTCTGAATTATACTTTAAGTTACAAACATTGAAGTGCAGACAAAACAATGAGTCAGCAATCTGATATGCTTAAGTGTTTCTTGGTAAATTAGGAGAAAAGGAGGAATCTGAATTTTTTTCCCCAGTACTGAGATTATCTGAGTAATCGAGAAATACCAGTAAACCCATTTAGCTGATTGATATATTGGGTTGGCCAAAAAGTTCGTTCAGGCTTTTCCATACCATCTTACGGAAAAACCCAAACGAACTTTTTGGCGAACCCAATATATCCCTTTGTATCTGACAAATATAAAATAACGGTGGTACGATAGCTTGATTTACATCTAGTGAATGTCTGTCTTTGTGTGATTATGTGTGTGTGTTTACTGATAATTGATTAGTGTATCTTCAGAAAAGTCAAACAGATTTCTTTTGCGTTTTAACTGCAACTTGATACTAAATAAATAAATATTCTAGAGTCACAGTTGCCAAAAATGTTGTAATTTAAAATAGGCACACGAATATAAGTAAGCAGGAAGGGCTGAACCAGGAGGTGGGAGTCCTGGATTCTCATTAAGTTCTTTTTCATTGTGAGATTTTGAGCAAATTGTTCTTGAGGCCTGACAAAAAGGTAGAATTAATCCCCTCCTCAGCCCCCTTGCTTAAGTTGGAATGAGGACCAAAGGAAATGGTCTGAAAGTGCTTTGACACTCTATAAATAAAGATTGAGGCTTGGCTTTTTAATGACATAGACCTCTTTGAAAGCTGGAGATCTCTATAAAATGTTTTTTGAAGTGTTAGAGGATCATGAATCCTGTAAATCCTGTACACACGCTTTAGATTATGAACTGAAGCTATGGGTTAAGGAAAAAGAGCAGATCTATGTGTAATCTAAAGTGTTAGCTAATTTATGCAAGTTTTATAGTTAACTTCAAATTTTATTTTTGTCCTGGGGGTTTCCAGGGCGAAAAATACCAGCATATAGTAGGCTGTTTGAATGTATTTGTTGAAATCTTTATAATTTATACTTGGAGAACTTACACATTTTTCCGAGAATGAAATATGAAACAAGTTTGAACCGGACTGACTTTCACTTGTCATTCTGTAGTTCAGAGGGTCTCCTTGGCCCTGTGCCTGTGGTCTGAGCACTCTTCCCCACTACTGGACACCTTAGCAGTATTGAGTGCTCCTTGCACAGAGGTCCCTTGGCGCAGACCAGCCTTCGGCAGGGTGTTTTCCTGCTTCTCACCTGTGATGAGTCACAGGTGGCCTCCTGTTGCAGTCAAGCTAGAATGCATAAACGTGTGCCCGCAGGCAAACATGCAATCCACTCAAAATTCTCAAGGACAAGCATATTTAATATGCTAGTTCTTCTTAATGGTTTTAAAAAATCAATAGACAGATGTTTAGTAAATAAACCTCTAGCTTTGCAGTGGTCTCTCATTTCTTAAGAAATGCCATGCTGGCTTATGTGGCAAAATTAAAAATTAATTTTCAGATTATTCCTGCCTTTCTACAGATTAGAAAGCAAAATTGCCTTTTACTCAAGTTCAGTATATCCATAGTGTCTGAACCAGCCTTCCTGGTTCCTTTTGTAAGATATCCTGTTTTTGTGTCTGAAATTAGCTAATTGCTGGCACAGTTCATGGTGGTTGAAAAGGGCTGATGATGCTTTCTGAAAGCTTAGTGTTATTGATTCTGGTGTATGTTCTCACCCAGTGATTGGTTTACTTATTTCTTAACTGCAGCTCTAGCCAGGGATACATACATTTTACATTGTGATTCAATACACATGAATACACCCTTACCTAAAATAAGTTTCATGAAATAATAATTGCCCTTACTACATGTATTCCAGTATCTTCTATTTCATTAAAAATATTTTTATTGAGGTATAGTTGATTTACAATATTATATTTTACTTCTTTTTTTAATTGCTTGTCATGATCTATTAAATGAATTAACAGGACCTGCCAAAGGGTTTCAAACTATAGTTTGAAAAAAGTCTTAAGTTATATGACAATTTTCACTTTTTTTCTTATGATTTATAATATATTGGAGGGTATCATTTCATTTAATTTGCATGTTTCAAACTACAGCTCTTCAGTGAGGACTATCCCAAGTGTAATCCTTCATCTACAAAAAAAGTTAAATAATTAAAAACAGAAAACTTTGTGGGGGTTTTTGTTTGTTTTTTTCAGTTGTTTGGATGTTTTGAAGTGAGGGTGAATTTTCTGTTCTTTTATTCTTTTTCCATATAGTCAACTATTAAACAACATATTAATTATAAGATTTATGATCCCTTTATTTGTTGAACTTGTTATGACTAACTTGGAAATGTTTGTTGCTCATCCAGCAACAATTAATTTTTTACATTTAATGTTTTACATTTTACACAAATTGTGGCAAAGCCGGTAAGGAACACTGAGTGGCATAATTCCTAACTTGTCATCTAGGGAGATTTATCAGAATTAGCTTTGCCTCTCTACCTTTTCTGTTCAAAAAGTAGAAAAAATATTTTAGGCAGAATTTTTTTGTTTTTCTGGCTTTTAATGAGCTCCGTGCGTGCTTGACCTGGTCAAGACGATGACATTTTGACTGTATGAACATCTTCCTACAGAATTAGAAGTGTTTATCACCAACCAGCCAAGATGAATATGGTGAAGAGGATCATGGGGCGGCCGAGGCAGGAGGAGTGCAGCCCGCAAGACAACGCCTTAGGACTGATGCACCTCCGCCGACTCTTCACGGAGTTGTGCCATCCTCCCCGGCACATGACTCAGAAGGAACAAGAAGAGAAACTGTACATGATGCTGCCAGTGTTTAACAGGGTGAGTCCAGGTTGCCAAGCACACGCCTTCTATGATGGGTGGTACTGCAGGAATCTTGAGGTTATAATTAGTCACAGATGGGAAAAAAAAAAATGATAGAATGAATTAATTTTTAAGAAGCTTGATTCCTTCCTTTCAATTTGCTATAAGGTGATTTGATGTGAGATCTGGTCAGAATGAACTCCTCTTAGTTCTAGCAGATAAAAGGAAGATTGCGAGCATTTTGTAAAATGTTCTTCTAATGGTTGACACTTGGAAGAGGGATAGGTTGTAAATTACCACTTATGTTATTTCTATTATCTTTTTAAGTGATGATTTATGGCATCAAATGGTGCAGTCGCCCAAGTGCTTTTTGTGCTTTGAAGAATCATCTCAGTTTATTTTGTTATTTGGTGGATTTTCTATAAGAGAACTTGCAAGAGGATAGTTATAGGCTCTAGAGGGTCAAAATTGAGCTAATGTTTTAATGCATTTTGTCAAGTTGATCACATGTAGCAATCTTAGTGGGGATTTTTAAAATAATTTTAAAATTTTTATCAAAGATGTATATGTACATAGTTTAAAAAGTCAAGTACTTCCACAGGCTTATAGGGCCCTGCTGCTCTCCACTGCTAATTGTTGCTGCCACTTTTAGCTCTTTCAGCTTTTATATAACATACAGTACTTTTACTGCTGTCGTGATTATTCAGTTTTAATTGACTTCTTACTGAGAAATAGGAGAATTAGCTTTTTTTTTAAACTTCCCATCCCTCCAAAGCGTGCACACACATACATTCACTTACACATGCTGCCCTCCTCCTTATCCTTTCCATACAATAATACCATTTGTTTAAATAAGATTCAGTGCTTACAGTCTACTGACCCTGCTGTAAATATTATTCATAGATGAACCTTATAGCAAACCACCACTATTTTGCCACTCTTATAGAACTTGTTTTCCCCAGACTTTGTAACATAACTGTCTCAATTTCTGTCTTTCCTCCTGTCTCTTTCTTTTTCTCCCCCATCTCTCTTTTTCTCTCCTTAGACCTATCTCTGGCCTTCCCCTATCTTTCTCTCCTTCCCTTCCTGTTTCTGTCTGTTTCTCCCCATCTCTGCCTGTCTCTCCCTGTGTCTCTTTTCCCCGTCTCTCTCTGTTCCCCTCTCTTGGTCTCTGTCTCTCCCCCCGACCCCCCAGTTCTCTTTCCTTGTTTCTCCCCTCCCATGTCTTTCTCTTTTCCCTGCATCTGTGACTCATTGTCTCCCCCCCAAAGTCTCACTTGATCTCTTTATTGTTTGCTCTCTGTGTCTGTTAGTCTTTCTGTCTGAAATTTTCTAGGTTCTTCTTCTCATTATTTTGAAATTTTATTGAGGCTTCATGATGAACCTTCTTAATCTGCAAACTTGTACTTTTCAGTTCTGGGAAAATATTTTGAAATATTTCTTTGTTAATATTCTTCCCTTTGTTTTATATGTTCCCTTTTTCTGCAACTCTATCAATCAAATATTAACTCTTCTGGATTAACCTTGTGCTATCATATTTTTAACTTCCTTGAATTCTTCTTTATTAATTTAAAATTCTGCAATATCTCCTCATCCCTCTGAAAATATTAAAGCTTTTTCAAATTTTCTTATGCTTCTTTCATTGTTATTTGCTCCAAATTACTGTTTTTTCTTTGTTTATATTATTTCATATTAGAGTAGTCTCCAGATGTCTGGTGATAATTGTCTATACACTGATATTTAGGAATGAGGTATTGAAACACTAATTGGAAAGTACGGGTGCAGGGGTTAGACTTTTCCAGTGGTAGGATGATCTGGCTGGATAAAATGCAGAGATTCGTTAGCCTAGGATATGTTGATATTCCAGGAAGGGGTGTTTTCCAGTCTCCTGCCTGGAGCATATATACTTGCTAGTGTTTTCTTAAAGCTAAGTTGAGGAACAAGACTGATGTTTCATATTCAGTAGATAGACTTCCACTTAATCTCCAGTTTGCACCTATCAGTGTTCTTGGTTGTTCCTCTCTAGGGGTTAGACCTCCAGGTGTGTACTGCACTTGGGAGGAGCAGTCACCTTCAGTTTCTGGGCTGTAAAATAAGAATATCTACCTTGTGGGGTTGGTATGAAGATTAAGTAAGATAATGTACTTAAAGCACTTAACAAATGCTTGTCTTAGGGAACTTGTGTCTATTATTGTTACTGTTGTTATGGCATTAAAAATAAAGACATTACAAGGTGAAGCAAAGATTATAAACTATTTATGCTGAAATAATTTCATATTGAATATATGCTGAAATACATCTAGTTTATGTGTTACTCACACCAAGCCAAAGGCTAATTTGACAACAGAGAAGAGGGATAGACTCTACATATTCTATGTTTATTTGTTTGCTTGTCTCTTCATTTATTCTGTTATTGTGCATTACGGATTCATTCAGTAAATATGTGTCAAACAAATAGACAGTGTGCTCTACATTGGAGTTCTGAGATAAGATACAGTCCAGTTTTGTGAATCAGAAGTGTCATGAGGAAGATAAACATGTATTTCTGTTGGAGAAGAGATAAACACATAAACAGATAATGGAATAACAAAGAAATGTAGTATTAGAGACACAGCAGAGTATTATGGCACCCCTGAGAAGAAAGTTATCTGAAAGTCTGTGGGGATCAGGGAAGGGGAGCCTCCCTTGAGAATGTGATGTGATTCTTGAGTCCTTAAAAGATATGCATTAGCCAGCTTGGAACTAACTGAGCTACATTAACCAAGAAGGTAATTAGAGTAAGAAGTTAAAGCATGAATCAAGATAAAGGCTACAAACATTTTGATGTGTGCTAGCATCTATAAGTGGTCCAAGAAGTTGACATTATGTCAAGGAAGGGTAAAAACATAAAAGACTGTCAAGTTTGATAGGAGGCACATCATGACAGGTTTTATATCATATTAAGTGCTAATAATTTTTCTCAGAGGTATGCAGAGCCAATGAAGTATTCTAAGCAATAGAATAAGAAAGGAGAAGGGACCAAAGCAAGGCTGTCTCTTGGGTTTCTAATTTGGGAAACTGGGTGGATATTTTTCCTAGTAGCTGAGAAGGAGAGGTATAGGGGACAGATTCAGTTTGGGACATTGAGTCCAAACTGTTGATATTTGTGAGCTTCCCAGGTGGAGGTATTCAGTAGGCAGTTAGAAGCTCAGGTGAGGGACTCTGGGGACTACTGCAGAGATGTGGTAGTTGGAACACTGGAAGGGGATAAGACATTACTCGTGCCTCCTGCTGCCCCATGAGTAGTATGCTAAGGATGAACCATGGAGAATATGAATGTTTAGTGAAAGAAGGGGAACCCATAAAGGATACAGAACAGGAATGGGTCAGTAGCAGTACAGAAAGAATCAGGAGAGGCTGGTTACGGAACTCAAGAGATAAAAGTTGCAAGAAGGAGGAGAGCAGTCAACACCGTCCTGTACGTTAGAGAGACCCAGTAAGATGGAGACTGAAAAATGTGCATGAGATTTGCCAGTTTGAAAGTTACTAGAACGGCAGCACCAGAAAGCAGTGAGTTGAGCAGTGAATGGGAGATGAGAAGAGACAGTATGGACTCAGCTTGTAGAAATGTGAAAGAAGAGAGGACAAAAGAGATTGATGGAGGTGAATTTGGCAACAGGGGGTTTGTGTTTGTATATTTCTGGTGTTTTGCTTTGTTTTTAAAAATGGGAGAGATCCAGGCATGCTCATGAAGAGAAGGAAGGAAACCAGCAGAGGGGGAAACTGGAAATTTTTAAGACAGTGAAATTGAGCATAGAGTCAAATTACAGGTGGGTGAGTGAGCCTTGAACAAGAGACACCGCACGCTGCAGGAGAGCATGTCTTGTTGGGTGTGAGCACAGATTTGTAGTGAAGGTAGTGGAAAGTTGAATAAGATCTTGCTTGATGACCTCAGTTTCTTATAGTTATCAACAGAAGATGTGGTCTGTTAAGAGTCTGGAGTAAGTAGGTCGAGTAGGAGACTTTAGGGAATGGTGACGGTTTGGAATATTAATGAAAGAGAATCGAGAAGGATAGTTGAAAGGGACAATAAAAGACTTAAAGAGAATTGAGGGCTCAGTGAAGGTTGGAGATAGTAGATTTGTACTGGATCTTATCCATGCAGGCGTGTGATTTTTCTCATTCAGTTACGAAGCAGCATGTGTGTAGAAGTAGAAAAGACAGATAGATGGGACTGAGATTTGCTGGGCTGGTAAAGCAAGAAGGGCAGGAGTAGAGAGACAGAGCATAGTAAGAGAGACTAATTCACATATCACTCGTGGAATTGGGTGGGATACCATAGGAACAGAGCAGAGGATGTTCACTTTTTAATCTATGAGATAAAAGGCTGAGAGTGAGGGAGGGGAGGGGATGATAGAGTAGGAATATGAGGAGAGGTAGGGAAAGGTTTAAGATAGCTGTTTTGAAATTGGGAGAGAACTGATTATGGACAAGCTATTTTTTCAAGCCCTGTTGAGATAACAGTCATTAATTTTTATTGCAACCAGTTCTAGGAAGTTGGTTTTGTTTTGTTTTTTTAATTTTAATGTTTTTGTTTTACTTCAGTGTCACAGTGTCCTACTGGCTATTAAGTAATTTGAGATAAATTCCTTCTCTCAGATTCATAAACACTGACAAGGTGATGATAATGTTAAGAGTAGTTAGGACAATTGTTATTCTCAGCTATTAATATAGATTAATAACTAATATCCTGCATATGTGTCCCATGTATTTCATCAGTTAAGCTTCCACAGTCAATTCAAGTGAGTCTTAGACTAGAAGAATCAAACAGATACTTGAGGGTTTTGGGGTTTGTTTTTTTTTTTTTAGAAGATTTGAGTTGCTTTAGTGATTATTCTCTATTGCTTAGACTGTTTGTCTTAGTTCTGTTGTGTTCAGTGTTGCCATGAGTCTCTATTGTTTCAGGTCAGAAGTTTTTAGTTCGCTGATTAAAAGCATATACATATGCATTGCCTTAAACCTCTAATACAATGAGTGATTTAAATATCATAAAGGTTCATTCAACTCTTTTTTTTTCTGTTTTATTGTGCTTCACTTTATTGCAGTTTTTACAATTTAAAGGTTTGTGGCAACCCTGCATTGTCAGATGGTGGTTAGCGTTTTTTTAAATTAATTAATTTTTTTATTGAAGTATAGTTGATTTACAATGTTGTGTTAGTCTCAGGTGTACAGCAAAGTGATTCAGTTATATATATATTCTTTTTATACATATATACATATATATATTCTTTTTCAGGTTCTTTTCCTTTATCAACTTTTAACTAATGAAAAGAAAGTTATTTCTGGACTATTGTGACCAATTTAAAACATATAGATTATATTCATTGGCCTATCATTAACAAACTAAAATTGTCCTTAGATAAGACACCACATCCATTAAATTTTGAAATAGATAACCATATTTATTTAATGTTTGACAACTTATACTTGAACATTCTCCACTAGTAAGAAATAGCTTGGATGAATGAATAGCTCAGTATGGCTCCAGACTTCCTGCCACGATTGCCAAAAATGAACCGTACTCTTGATTTTTGAGACTGTTTGATTCATGCCAAATGGCAAATAAACCATATTACAGTTAGACATGGACATCCGTCTACAGAATCGTTTTTAAAGTGTGCTCCGTACTGTTATTTCAGTGTGTGGTTTTGGCCTGTAAGAGACACGAGGTTGAGAAATGGCGCGTGCTGAGCCCCTTTTCTGGGCCAGGACTCGTGCTGGGCTCTTCGGCTGCCCCTTGTGCTCTTCATCACAGTGCTGCACGGGCGCTGCTGGTGTCCTCCTTCTCACCAGCTCTCTCAAACTGAAAGATGATGCTGAGGTCTGAGAATAGCTGGATAATATTTAATCAGCATTCTTAAAAATAATTAACCTTTAGTCCCAAGAACAAGAGCTTACAGAAAAGAATACTTCATTTAAACGTATTAAAAAATGAATAGCATTTTAGTCATCTAAAAGTTAACTGCCATTGTTAATTACCTTGGTGTATGTTATCATACTAAATTGTGTATGTTAAAATATAATATTTACTAACTGGATCTTCTTTTAGAGACTCCTCTTGTTTTTGAATTTGCTTCTAATTTATATTCAAGAAACATCTAAGTTGAATCCAGTGTCTCTTTTTTTTTATCCCTCACAAGTAACCTTTACTTTTTAAATTGTTGGCTTTAGAGGAAGGATACTCAAGTTCAGAACCAAATGTGAGATAGATCAAGAGTCAGACAGATGAACTCTTTGCATATATGAGGCTTATGTTTACAAATATACAGCTTTGTTACTTATTGCATAGTACCAATATTGGAGAATGGAGCTTAGGTCTGTGCAACAAAGGACTTGCTAGTTTCACCCTTGATATGGTTAAGCTTACTTACCCAGTCATTGGCAAAAGTGGGCAAGCCACACTCAGAGCAGATGAGAGTACATGTTCTCTTGAGGCAGGCGTACCCTAGAAGGAGAGAGAGGGACTGAGATACGCCTTCTCATTGTCTTCTCCTGCAAGTTCATGGTCCTTAGGAACAAGAAGACTGTAAGTGTTAATGTAATGATTTATATTAATTGGTAAATGCAATTACATCTTCACTGTCAATTTTCAAAATCTGTTAGATATATCAAATCATTCATATACTCTGTAACTTAATTTTAGATATTAGTATATATAGGGGAAAAAAGACACCATTTTAGAAAACTGTGTAAAAATTCCTACCTCTCTTTTACTAATATTTAATAAAATTTTACTGAATAGCTTCATTCGGTAACAAATATATATTGAGCCACTGCTTCCTGCATGCCATTATACAACACCATTCATTTGTTCCCCCTGAGTATACCAAAAATATTTTAGTTGAGGAGCAGCCAGGAAATTTTCTGAAATTTATTTAGGTGGATATTTAAAATGACCCTTCTAAAAAGTCGAGCTGTGCTTAATTCCCTCATAAAGTGAACACTGTGCAAAGGTATAGTGATAGGGTTCCTGCGAAGTTTAATTCAGACAGTATATTACTAGGTGACTAAGAGCACAGCTTGGAATCAGACAGACCTAGTTTTGAATTCTCTCTCCACCATCTCCTGGCATCTACCTTCTCTAACCCTTAATTTCTTTTTCTGTAAAATGGGAGTAATGTGTAGGATTTCATGAGATTAGAATGACATTACATGTCAAGTATTTGAATAGTCCTAGGCACACTGTAAAGGCTCATTATATGATAATTGTTGTTATTTTTATTAAGTTTGCTAGAAGGCTTTTTGTTCCTCAGCACTGCTTTTTTCATCTGGGTAATGAATGTCACATGTCTATTATAGAATCATCCCTCTGAGTTGAGTGTATTACCGACCAGTTCTCTTGCTCAACTCTCCCCTTTAACAGACGAGGGAACTAAGAACCAGAAAATTTTGACCAGGGTCCCTGTGGGTGAGAAGGTGAATCCCAGCTCTGTGCTCCATCCTCTGTGGTGCACATTTACATGCATGATTGAAGCACTGTCTATTTCCCACTATTTGTGGAAGGTGGTGAATACATACCTAATATTTTTAGATTTAATTGTTGAAGTCAGTCACCAAAAAATCTCTTTTCTTTACTGCCTTACACATTCAGTATTATCTAAAATGCCAGATACATGTTTTAGTCCCTGTACTTCTCCAGCCTTTTCTTGCTGCATTTCCCCTCTCATTGGAAACACTCCAGCTTCATCCCCGCCTTTTGATCTCTCAAGCTCCCAATCTCTTGCCCATGGTGAGGTCTTAGCACAGTTCTCACTGCCCGGAACCCTTGTTCCTTGGCTCTTTGAATTGTGACCTTTTTTCATTATTCAGTATCATCCTTCCGGGTCAGCATCATCTCAGAGAGCGTTTCTCATAACCTTTTCTCACTCCAGGCATTCCCTTTCAGTTACCCTGTTTACTTCCTTTATAACGCATCACTATCCAACATAATTTTCATTTTTAAAATAACTTCACTTTTGTCTCCTGTGCTAAAATGTACATTCGTGAGAACTGGAATCATATTGGCTTTATTTGCCTTTGTATTCACAATTCTTTATTTACTTTTGTATTCAAGGTTCCAAATATTGCCTGGCATATATAGTAGACCAGTAAATATTTATGAGTGAATAAATGAAAGAGTGAATCAATCAGTAGTGTTGGATCACTAGATTAAAGATTGTTTATGTTAAAGAAGCAGTAAGTAGTTGTTCGTTTCAGATTAGCAAGTAGGACATGGTCCTTTTTCTGTAACATTTGGCTTGGTCAATTCAAGCAACACAGCTTTTGAAAAAAATTTCCTTATGAAAATAAAGCTGTAAATATCAGGATTTGTATGAAAAGTTAGTTGGATTTTTAACGTATTATCCACCCAGCATGAAGACTGCTTGAATAACCATATGTTTATGCTAAGAAAAGAGCTATTTATTTTATGAAGTTGCCTTACTCTTAGGGATAACATAGTGCTTAATAATTCTTAGGAGCAAAATATACGTCACTATATTCTGAATAATAGGAATACTTATCTACTTTAAATCAGTTTGTCAAAAGGCTTAATAATTGCCTGAGCAGAATATACAATTGCTTTGTAAACACCTTCATTAGCCAGTTACATATTCATCTCTGGGTGAAAGTAGAATGGCTATTCAAGCATGTGTCGTTCCTCACTAGAAACCAAATGGTGTAGATATTTTATTTGATAAAGATAGTTGATGGTTTATTTTAAAAGATGCACTTTGAGTTGCAATATGTTATTTTTATATGGGCCAAAAAAAAAAAAAGAAAAGGAGGAAAGAAAGGAATGAATAAACTTTGTCGTAATCAACTGTGAACTTCAAGCCAGGTTGATTTTAGTAACCAAATTGCTTTGATTTGATGTTAATGTGGTCTTACAGGGCTGTGCTTACTGGGCATACTTTTTAAGTCTGTGAGATAGTTTTGGTTCAATAAATTGGCCATTCTTTTTATTTTTCTAAGACACAGAAACGTATTTAATAAAAACTTCAAGAGAGAGTGACAGGTAGCATCTCTCCTCCTCGAAAGTATGCTCGAATTTAAAATTGAGGCTTCTCAATTTCTAATCTATCTCCAATTTGTTTGTTAAAGACTATGGGTATTTAGCAGGCGACATAGGTTAACTGTAAGCACATAACATTTATCAAAATCTCAGCAGAAAAACAATTTATTGAGGAGTTCCTGAAAAGAACAGTTTGTTTGTTCTTTGAGATAATTTAAAATTGTGTGTCAAGTTAAAGAACAGACTACCTGGCTAAAAGTATAACCTGTAGAACTGATTTATCATTTGTTTGGTACTTTCAGCTCAATTTGAGGGTGATTGTAAGAAACATGGTGTCTATTGTAAGAGTGTAAGAAACATTCCTATTACAAGGATATTATACGTTGTATCCTGTTATTAGGATCCTTGGAGAAAATCTTTACATTATGGTATGAAGACTAGAGGTACTTCGTTAAATATATGTTTTCCTTACCTAAGGACATTGTGAACCATGTAATTCACGAGGTTTTCTCTCCTGTATATTTGAGCCAAAATTCGTGACTAAAATATGGCAAGTATAGACTTTTTTCCCGCCAGTTTACCTCCTTAGCCTTGGTTTTATTATTTGATTGTTTCTGGTTTTTTTCTTACTTTTTGTTTATATTCTCATATTATAATTTGTGTCCTTGCATGCTACCTAAACATTTTCTAGAATTTGGTTGTGGGGGCAGGCAGCATACAAACAAACAGCCATATAAAAGGCAGGGTGCTAGCTTGGCAAGGAACACAATGACGGGTAAGATACGTTTCCTCCCTTTGCAGTGACATTTGAACAGATAACAAGAATACAAAATATTGTTTAGTTAATATTACAATAGAGGGCTATCATAATAGTTTTAGGAGACACAGAATTCTCTTTTAGCTATAAAGAACATTTAAAAAAAAATTTATTTATTTGGTTTCGCTGGGTCTTAGTTGCGGCAGGCGGGCTCCTTAGTTGTGGCAGGCAGACTCCTTAAGTGTGGCTTGCTGGCTCTTTAGTTGCCCTCTGTGAACTCTTAGTTGCGGCATGTATGTGGGATCTAGTTCCCTGACCAGGGATCGAGCCCAGGCCACCTGCATTGGGAGCACGGAGTCTTATCCACTGTGCCACCAGGGATGTCCTACTATAAAAAACATTTTTTAAAACAATATTCCAGGATGCATCCAGTTATATAGCTATTATAATACTATTTCTTTTTCTATGACAGTCTGTCCAGGTTTTATTTTTTTCATTCTCTTTGCTGAACCCATGCCAGTTTAAGAGTGATTTATTCTAAAGTTCATCTAGTGTAGATTTTTGTAAAGACAAGTGTATTTCATGACCCTCTCATTCATTTTTATTCTAGTCTTTTCGTTAACAGTCTTGTTTTGGGAATTATTATGGTTAGAATTCAGAAATTCTGAGGTATAAGATGAGTTTAGTAAATTCCGTATTCAGCCCAGGACTTAGCATTAGATAAGTCCCTGCTTTTACCATCTGATATGTCTTTTCACCATCAAAGGAACTTACCACTTTCCTCTAAATTCTTAATTTAGATTTCTTCAGAGGAACATTATATTTTGTAAAGTTTATTAGTAAGATTGATTTAAATTTTATAGATAACTGGTCTTTGGCTTTTAGATTTTGTTTATTTAATCGTTCATTCAACAAATTATTTTACATGTATAAGAAAATGTGGTTAGATGGGATTTATTGAAAGAGTTATGTTTTAAACTTATTCAGATTGAAGTAACTATGCAAGCATACTTTCTTTTATTTGATTTTCAAGTCATACCACACCTTGAAAAGCACATAATAAAAGAAGAAAGTTGGCAATGCTGTATCAAAATTGTTTTTCTCATCCACAGGTTTTTGGAAATGCTCCGCCAAATACAATGACAGAAAAATTTTCTGATCTTCTGCAGTTCACAACACAAGTCTCACGACTGATGGTGACAGAAATTCGAAGGAGAGCATCAAACAAATCCACAGGTATTTTTACAGAAACCAGCAAAAACTAATTTATTTGAATGGACAGTTTGGTAAAAGTGTTGTCGAAATCTAACAGAAAATTGACCTGATTTTAAGCACATGGATTTCAGTACCAGTCCCCATTCCCATTCTTACTGGCACATTCTTCTGTTGGTGTCAGCACCTTTTACTCTCAAGTGGAGTAGTTCTACCCAAGGCTACTTTCCTTGGACCACTACCACCCCTGCCCTAACCCTTTTAACAGCACTCTGTTTCCATCTGAACAGAATCCAAATTCCTAGCATGACGTTCAACACAAACTCAGGACCTGGAAATACATATATATACCCACACATTTTTGCATACCCTTTTTTATTTCTTGTTTCCTTTTTCTGTATTTCAACCAAATCGCGAGTTACTTATGGTCCCAAACATGTCTGTGCTCTTCTTTCTATCCTTGTGATGCTTCATTCAGGAAGGAGCGTCTCCCCCCATCTTAGTACATCTGAGTCTTCTCAGCTTGGATTAAGTCACACTTCCTAGATAGAATGTTTCTTGATTCCCTTAATCAAAGGAAAAGTTTTCTCTTCTTAACTACTCAGCTTCACGAGTGGTGTTTATGTGTGTATCTTCATCTTTCTATTAGACCATAAACTATTTACGAGTCTTTATATAACCTACAGTCTTTACCACAGTGCTTTACACAGTAGGCCTTTTATAAATGCTGCCTGAATAACTATTCTTATTCATAATTAGGTAATTTTAAAGTTCATAAAGTATCATCCCATTTAATCAAGATTAAAATAAGATTTTTTGATTTTAATTACCATTACTCATTTTCTAAATTAGCAATATGTTTGAAGGATTTTAATTTTTATCTTGTTGCTTTGGTTTTTAGTGGTTGTTTGAGTGATAGCTTTCCTACTGAAGCATTAGACCAAGAAGTCAATAATTTAAGTTTTGTTTCTATTGTCTCTTTGAAAAATCACTTATCGTTTCCACCCATTGAATTATTATCTTTCCAATTGTAACAATAATGCCTGTGTTATATAATCCTATTTTTTAAATTTAGTTTTTACTTTTAGTTTTAAGAGTATATAGGTGCATGGTTTTAAGGGTCAAATAGTTTATAGGTTTATTAAAAACAGTATCTCCCTTCCATCATCCTGGTTCATCCTCATTTTTCACTCCTAAGATACACTGACTTTTTATGTCTCTTAACTTTTTTTGATATTTATCTCTGTGTCTCTAACTAATGTGCTTATACTGTGTGCCCTTGATTTTTCATATTTAGATACTATCTCCAGGCTTACCACAAGAGAAGTGAGACCTTTAAGCTCACCACCACTATCCCACAGATTCTCACTTCTATATCCCCATATCATTCTATCATAATTTGATTAGATCAGTATTCATTATATTATTGTGACTGAAAACATTATACAAAGATGAGCCATATGGTATACTCTGATTACTCTTCCTTTCTTGAAAACTTCTCCGCCTCTATCAGAGTTAATAATTGCCTTTTTTTAAAAAAAACTAGTTTTCTACATTTTCATTATGCATTCTTCCCCTACTCCTCTGTTTTTCTGAATTTCCCCCCAATATCATTGAAGACATCAGATATTCTGTCAGTTTCATCTTCTTGCAAATAGCTCTTCTAGAACCTTCTGGTCTGCTTTAATCTGTAGTAGTTGCTCTCTAGGCCAGCTGGACAGCTGTCACTTTTTCATCTTCACTCACTTCATCCTGGGATGTCTTTCCACTTCTTTGGGATAGAGCCTCTGTTTCCAGAATCTCACATCATCTTTTTTCTCAAATTAACTTCCTCATTTTTGGTAAAATATCTTTTCCAACAGCCTCCTGAAAAAGGATGCAGGGCAGTTATTATTTTGGTTTTTGGATTTTGTTTTTGTTTTTAGAAATCTGTGAGTGAAAATTCCTTTGACTCTTGCTATGTAAAATGAGTTCCTTCCCCTTAACCAAGGAAGGTGACAAGCTTTCAGGTACCGGGGCTTAGAACAAGCTTTATCACATCGTACAGGGTGGCTTTATTGCAGAAAGGGGAACTTGTAGAACCAGGCTTCAACAAGAGAAAAGAAGGCACAGATCCATCACCCTCGTTATCTCAGAGAAGTGTGCTTGGGATATTCCCCCCCTCCCCCCCGCCAGAGCATGAATGCAGTCTTAATGGTGAAGAAGCACCGTTTGTGATCTAAGCTGTTTGAGTACTGAATCTGAGTTCTTATTGAATGTTTCTAGGAGTTGTTTGAGAATGCCAGCTCTTTAGTTCCAGGAGACTTGGGGGCCCAGGGGAAGCTACAGGCCCTCCCACAGGGAGTGGAAGCTACGAGTGTCATAGAAAATTGAGCTTGGGTGCAGCACCTCTGGGAACATGGTCAGTGGGTCCTTCTCCAGGCAGCCTAGGTTGAACTCTCAGGGTTATTTTGGAAAATCTCAGCTCACATTACATTTATCCTCCTTTCGGTGGATATAAGGTTCTAGATTGGAAATCATTTTATCTCAAAATTTAAAAATAATTTCTCCATCATATTTTAGATTCCTATACTCCTAGTGAGAAATCTGAAGCTACCTAAATTCTCCATTCTTTCTCTGTGGCCTGTATTGTGTGTGTGTGTGTGTGTGTGTGTGTGTGTGTGTGTGTGTTTTATAAAAGCATTTAGAGTCCTCTCGTTGGCCCTCCTCTTCTAAAATTTCACGATAACATGCCTTAGAGTGGACCTATTTTTATACATTATGCTGAGTACTCACTGGACCTGTTTAGTCTGGAAATTCGTATCCTTTAATTTTGAGAAAGGTTTGTGAATTGTTCATATAATAATATCCTCCCCTCTGTTTTCTCTTTCTTATCACGTGTACCCCTAAGACTGTCCCTCTCATTTTCTTATCTTTCCTCTGTTATTTTCTATCTTTGCTTTTTTACTCTCTTTGCTAGGAGAGCTTTTCGGTTTTACCATCTATTCCTTCCGTGGATGTTTTGTTTTTTTTTTCCCCTTTGGGGCATGATACTTTTAATTTCTAAGAGATTTTTTTTTTCTTTTTTATTGATGTCTTTTGTTTTCCTTTCATGGCTTCTCTTAGCTCTCTGAGGTTTCTTTTTTTTAAATTTCTTTTCAGATTTTTATCTTCCTCCACAGTCTGTTTCTTTCAGGTAGTCTTTTTTGTTACTTTATTTTTGTCTCTGTCTTTTATATTAGAGAATGTCCTCACGTGTCTCATCCTTGGCCCTCTACTGCTGTATAAGAATGGAATCTTGGAAAGTTGCTGGGTAGCTTTGTAATTGTGGCTGGAGCTTGCCTGGGCCTCAGCCTAGGGTCATTTTGCTGAGCCATTCTGTTGACCATCTTTCCCTTGAGCTAGACAGAGTCCCCAGAGAAGAATGTCCAGTCTTTACCTAGGCAGTATATGCCTGACTCTGAACATTTTAGAAGCCAGTGTCTGAGGACCCTCAACATTTAGTATCAATACATAAGCTTCTATTTTGTCTTCATGATGAGCCCACAGCTGTGCCTGGTGTAATGTCATTGTCCCCCCTCCACCCCAATCCAAACATCCTCTGTTTTTCTTTTTAGTGAATAAATCTCTAGTCTAGTACCCACATAGTAGTGGGCATCTGGGGGTCTAGCTGCTCTTACACAGACTTCACCAGTCCTGTGTACAGTCCCGCATTTACTTCTGCTTCTAAAGGTACTTAGTGCCACCAATTCCTGAGCCTCTTGGAGGTTGTGCTGTAGTTAGCTGCTTTTGTATTTTCCTTGTACTTGCTTTAAGTTAAGATTCTAGAGTCTGCTAAATCAGTTCCCACTAATTTCTCTGCTGTTTTATTATCCAAAACGTTGTTTTCACCTTTCCTATTTTCTTTGTTCTTATGGGTTTATGCTTTTAAAAAAGATCCTTAAACAACAATTTTAGTGGGTGTATTAGTCTGCTTGGACTGCCATAACAAAATACCATAGACCAGTATAAAACAGGAATTTTTCTTCACGATTCTAGAGGCCGAAAGTCTAGGAGCATGGTGCCAGCATGATTGGTTTCTGGTGAGCTCTGTCTTCCTGGCTTGTAGATGGCACCTTCTCAATGTGGCCTCACCTCCAGGAGCGAGAACTCTCTGGTGTCTCTTCTTATAAGGGCCTTAATCCCATCATGAGGGCCACACCCTCATGACCTCGTCTAAACCCAATTACCTCCCAAAGGCTCCATCTCCAAATACCATCACATTAGGAACTAAGGCTTCAAATATGAATTCTGGGGGGACACAATTCAGTGTATAGCAGTGAGGTTTCAGGACAGAGAAGAGATAAATGCATGTGCTCAACCTTCCATCTTTAACGGGGGGCCCATTATGGAGTCTTTGGAGCAACAGCCATTAAAGTATTTTTAGATTGAGGACAAAATCTCTTAATCAGAAGCTGTACATTACATGAATTGATGTATGGATTTTAAAGTGAGGCGGTTTTAATTATATTTATAGTCCTTGAAGCAGTTCTGGTGAGAGGTGGTTAAGATAGTTTAAGGTAAACTTCCTGTCTTTTCCCTTCTCCACCAGAATGGGATTGCATCCTTTTTTTATCTTTATTGATTTCAGTTGTTCCTATACAAGTGAAAAGTTTGTCTTAAATATAAGATTTCTGTGTTTTATGCCTTTTTAGCTATTTTAAATAGGTAGTATGAAGGGAAATTTCTTTGTCACATGTTGACTCCTGTCATTGCGTTTTCTTTTTTGAGTGACATCCCTAGATTAGAAAAAAAATTCCAAAGCTTATTTATACTCTGTTCGCTGTTGCTGTCTTTATGAATACCTAATCTGCATGTTTGTAGAAAAACATTTTTCTACATTGGAGATTTGTTTTCCTAAATCTCTTTACAGTTTTTTATCCATAGGGAAATAATGAAGAGTAGCTTAAATGGAGGAGATGTCTCATTGTTAATTACAGTAATAGTTACATAAGTTATTTTTTTTTTAAACTTTCTATTTTGAAATAATTTTGGACTCACAGGAAGTTGCAAACATAGTTAGAGCCCCTTGTGCCCTTCCTTCCTCCATTGGTGGCATATTGTTTGCCAGGTATTTTAAGATATATTTTTTCATATCATGTAATTCCATGTAAGTTTTAGTTTTAAACTTTTGAAATTCGTTAACTTCAGAATCCAGTGAGATTCAATTCAATTTTGTGTAAGTTTTACCTCCACAAGAGAAACCTTTCTAAATCACCCTATCTCAAATAGATCTTTTATCCTCTATCTCCACACCAGTGAGTATTTATTCAGTCACCTTAAATACTTCCTTTAGAGGTTTGTTGTCATCTGAAAGTACCCTGTTTATTTACTTATTTAATGTTATTGTCTCTTGTGTTCACCCCTCTATCACCTAAAAGAATGCTTGTCACAGATTAGGTGCTCAAAAAATTTTTACTGATTTTGACATAGGATTTCTCTGTGCTCCCCCTCACCCCATTGTGCTTTAAGAGTTAGAAGAGTGTTAGAAAAGCCAGCTTACTGATGTTTAAGAGAGAATAGCGTAGTTCTGGAGCGTCTCGTCTGTCAGCCTTGAAGAACTCTGGCTTCTGGAATCCTTGTTCTCTTCTTTCATTTTTAGTTTTGAACATTGGAAGTTTCTTTTGATCAGTGCTGTTATTGAAAGTACTTTCATGGAGATTTTTTGATATTTTGATTTTTCTAGTAAAAAATTCTAGATTTTGAGCATCTAGGTACATCCTGAATCATCTTTCTTCTTGCATATCCCATTCTGGTTTTCCGATTATCAATTGATTTCTCTTGTGGTAGAAACACTAACATGAGATCTGCCCTCTTAACAAACTTTTACATGTACAGTACAGTAAATTATAAGTACAATGTTGTACAGCAGATCTCTAGAACTTTTTCATATTACACAACTGTAACTTTATACACATTTATCAGCAACTTTCCATTTCTTCCCCCTCTCAGCCTTTGGCAACCACCATTCCACTTTCTGCTTCTATGAGTTTGGCTGCTTTCAATACCTCACATAACCTTTTATTTTATAGGAAGTTATCATTGAAAGTAATTTTTGTTATGATTTACATGCACATAATTTTTCTCCAAAAAGAAGCAGGTGGAATGAGTCCTCTATTATTCTTTTGAAAATTGGCTCTATCTGTTGTGCATCAGAGAAAGATTATTTTTCCAGGACTCCTCTGAATTTGGTGTGAAATACTTGTTATTTTGTTTGTTACCTAATCACCATTCACATATCAAGTCTTTTTACCAGATCACTTCTAACATTCATTGTAGATATCTCAGTAGGAACCATGCTTATTGGCAATTCTGTTGTTTAAATCTATCCATCAGAAGTTAGTAAAAATGGAAAATTTTAGGTAGGTCAGCGTGCAAAGTGGGTACATGGGCTGATTTGTAATACAGTACTCCTCTTCTCTCTGTCTCTCTTAATTCTCTTGGTTATAGCCTCCCTGTGGTTTTGTTAAAAATATGTAGTGACTTTCAACTAATTTGAAAAAATATATAATTTTGTAGCCATATTGTGTACAGGACACGGCTTAAGACTTTTCCCTATCTCTTCTCGTTATTTGTTAAGTTCAGCCATGCAGTCTGCTTAATTCTAAGGTCAGTCACATGGTCGATTTTACATCATTGAAAGAGAACATTCCCACCTGTGTAAAAATAGTATCTTCAGTTTATTGTTAATGACTTTGCTGCATGCTAGGTGCCACTGTTAAGCCCAGTGCTGTAATCCCCACTGGGCAGCGGCGCAGTGATAGAGAAGCCAAATGATGCTGACCACAGTTGGCATCTGGTGCAGCATCTTGTGGTGGGATTAGTATAATGTAGTGAATCCCCAATTAGACAACCCAGCCTTTTTTTTTAAACAGAAAAACAGTGTGCCCCGCTGTCCTCCAAGGATTTCAAAGCCACAACACCTTCAGGTAATTTCATTCCCAAGGTGTGAATGTATTATCAAATTGAAAGAAGCATGGAAGCTGTGAGTCCTAATACTATTTTTCTCACTAATGTGGAAGTGGTTTTTTTTGGAAGGGTGGGATGGGAATGGGCGTTTAGGGCTTGGTTTCTTCATTAATGAAAAAAGTGTAATAGTACTATTGATGTGTCTCACATTATCATCCTGAAGCATAAGTTTGAAAATGACTATGCTTTAAATAGACTTTGCAAAAGGAAAAATTATTGTATTACACTTATTATTAACACGTTTTGTGTTCTGGTTGTTCTGAATGCAGTCTAATTGAATTTACTTATACTCTCTCAGTGTAGACTGGGAACTTAACATTTCCTTTAAAACTGTCTACATTCTATTCTTACTTAATCTAATAATGAGCTCTACTAACTTCATTTCTGTATTTTTTTGGCCTAACTATGTGTACTGAAATGCAGCATGAAAGCTAAAGCTTAAATCAAAATGATTGGCAACTCTCAAGATGGGCTGATATTAATATGTTCTTTTCATTATAATCTTATAGTCTTAAGTTAAATCAGTGTTTAAATTTGTATTTGTTAAAAATTAGTGAAAATAAAAGATCATAATGCAATATTTTTTGACTAGGAGTATTTTTCAAAGTTTTAAGAAATTCTGTGGTTTATGGAGGTTTACTACGTTGTCTACATAATTTTTTAAAGATAGCACTAAATGTTACATACTTTTACAATGAGCTTCTTGATTTATTTAAAATGAAAACTCGGAGATCCCATCAAGTTGTTTTGCATGGCAACCTACTGAAATTAGTAGGTGAAAGTAAAATAGTTCTTCTGAATATGTTTGTTATGTAAAGATAGTCTATTTTATCAATGAGAGTTTCCAATTCAGCCACAACTATTGTCAAGACCTCTTTGTATGCACCTGTAATTCAAAGCCAGATAACGTAATTATACATTATTGCTGATGTAACTGAAGTCTCTATCTTCTTCTCAAAAAGAGCAGTTGTTATTATTAAGTTGGTAAAATTGTTAAAGGGACACCATGAATAATTATACTGTCTTGATCCTTTTCAAGGTTTATTTTCATACGTATTATCTCATTTAATCAGCTCAGCAATCTACTGAACTGTTGTAATGTTTAATAACAAATAGGACATTTTTGAAAATACATTGTCTTTTCTTATCTTGATGAATATCTTAATGTTCATTGTCAACCAAAACGAAAGAAACCGCACACTTTTGTAAATGCCATTGATCAGATAGATATATGGAACTGTTTCAAACCAAGAGTACATTTTTGGTGTTTTAGTTCTCAAAATAACCATTGGCATTCATTGTTCGTAATTGGCAACTTGTTGAATATATGAAAAACATATTTGTCCAAACTTCTTTTAATGTTAATAGTGTTAAGTACTATGGGTGGAATCCGGAGTCACTCAAAATGTGTCTCATCTGTAGGTTTCTAGATTCTGTACCAGGGAGATAAATTTGTTTATCTTTTAAAGTAGGTTTAGTTCTTCAAAATATTTTTTTCCCTCTGTGAGAGACATAGGTGGTATTGATCAGTTGATTTACCAATCAGTGTTTCTTTTTTTAATGAAATAGAAGTTTATTACATTGGTTTAATTGTAAAATAAGCAATTTGAAGACTGCAGGTATTTTTTTTTAAGATGTTGAGTTACGAAATTGGAAATGCACAATTTAAAACCAAAGTTGCCTGGTTACGAAGAAGCCTAGGAAATGAAAGCATAGCATGTCAGCCTTTGATTAAGAGTTTTAGCCAACTGGTAAGGAGCTGTTTTCCTTACGTGAGCGTTTAATTCCTATCAAGGAAAGACTGCTCGTGTTATATAGCAAATGGCTGGGGTCCATTGTAGGCTTGCAGGAAGACTTTGCAGGTTAGTTTTTACCAATGATCTTAAACCATGATTGCTAAAGATGGTTTCTCAATGGTATTCTTTTGTTTTCTTCTTTCTCTATTTAATCAGCCTTGAACATTGCTTTCTTTGTATTACTCCCCTTTCAAAACTTTCAGGAATCTCTGTTACCCATAATAAATGCAAACCTACAGATGTTCTTGAGAAGTTGAATTCAATGTGTCCTTCTTTGATCTCCCTGGGTTGATTTATTCACTCATTTAACAAGTGTTTATTGAGTGCCCACTTAGTGCCAGTGATGTGCTCCATACTGGGGATCAGCTCTGAACAAGGCTGACAAAGTCTGCTCCCATGGTGTTTATTTTCTAGAGAGGGGCAAGAGACTATAAATTAGTGAGCATGAATACAGTAATTTCAACATTTACCAGATACTGAATACCAGAAGTAAGCCAGGGTTCTGTTGACTTCTCTTTTCCAGTAAATTTTTTTTATCACTATCTTTATCTTTTACAGGCTAAGCAGCCTGGATTTGAATATAAGTTCTGTCCCTGACTCTAGGCAAATTACTTATCCTCTCCATTTCTCAATTTATATTATAATAAGGGGTCTAAGAATAGAAAATAACTTACAGGGTTCTACATAAAGATTAAATGAGTTGAATCTGCAAGCACTTAAAACAGTGCTTGTTGTACAGTTAAGACTTAGTAAAAATAAGCTATCTTAAAAAATTTTCCTTACATGTTCTTTCAAATGGAAGTATATAAAGATGAAATATGCCCAGCACAGTATCATATGTAAGTTTTGTATCATTCAATTATTAAATAAAACACTTTTATCTTGATTGTCTTAAATGTCTTAAAGGAAAGAATACCTCTAAAGTAATCTAAATTGTATTCTACATCCTGTGTCTTTATGACATGTGTTAAGTATACGTTAGTAACTTAACATGTTGGTTTACAGTGAACAGATTGGACTTATTTTCTGACTTTAATTCATCTCCTATTACAATGTAAAAATTGATGAACCTCTGTGCTGATAAAATTAAATGCATGGTTAAGGATTTATCCATTTTCCCTTATCCTTAAAAACATAATCAACTAAGTTGACTTTCAAAGATTCTTCCAACACTAGAGTTCTATGAATGACTCCCTCACTGTTTATCTCTTCCTAATGTCAGCTGTTCAGGTCACCCCTTGTGTGTATCATTGAGCCAACCTCCTAATTTGTTTCCCCCATCAATCTCTTTGCCCTTGTAGTTTGTCATACACATCACTCTAAATTAATAGTCTTAAAATAATCCTTTCATCATCTACTTTGCTCAAGAAACTACATTTGCTCCCTCTTGCCCAAAGAGTCAAATACAGACAGCCCTTAGCTTACCTTCCTTCGTAAGTAGGCATTTTCTGTCACTACTATTGATATTAGACTTTAATTCTCAACATATGCTCTTCTAGAATGTGAACCCTATGTTATTACAGTTGTTCCTCTTGATCATTCCTCTAGCCACACTTTTGTTTTAATACAGTGTGCCTAATCTCTCTGTTTCCATCCCTCCCTCACAGTTTCTAGAGAGACTTGTTTTCCAGGCAGGTTTAACTCAAATTTCCCCTATTCCATGACTCTTTTTGACTAGTTTGTGATGTACCTTTTCCTAAAATATATAGGTTGACTTTTACATTTCTGTATTGATATGATGACATCTACATATACCATTAAAACATTGCTCTCTTTAACATATTTTGTATGTGATTTCTCTCCACCTAATGACTTTCCTTTGGTTTTATAGAGGCTGCAAGTCGGGCCATAGTCCAATTCTTGGAAATCAATCAGAGTGAAGAAGCCAGTAGAGGTTGGATGCTTCTGACAACAATTAATTTGTTAGCATCCTCCGGTCAGGTAAGTTCTTGGTTTTCATATTTGAAACATCTTTTTATCCTCTTGGGATTTTGTGAAATTAAATTTATCATCATATCCAAATAAGATTTTATGATAATCTGTGTATTCTTCTAATTCTTCTTACACATTATTTCGTGCTTCTCACAACATCTCTATAAGGAGGTTATTAATGTTACCATTTTACACATGAGGAAATGCTTAAATTAGAACAGTGTTTTCCATCTTTGTCACATCATAGCACACATAGAGCATGGTACCATTTGTACAGCACACTGGGCAAAAAGATGGGCTACCTGTGGCTGGAGGGAAGTAGCCCAGGAACTGCATTTCTGTAACCCATGTTAGGGAAACTTTGACTTGGAAGAGTCATCTAAGATTCATCTAAGGTCACTTAGCTAATAAGGAATAAGTGACATGGAAAATACTTTAACATTTTTCTAACTTTTATGCAAAATAAGGAAATATTGTCATTTTCAGGATAATACATATTTCCTTCCTACTTGATTTTTTCTGGAGATTGCTTTTTTCCCCTTTAAATCAGCTTTAAGCATCTGTCATGATACATATGGCATGTAGTCATTTATGCTGTTTGAATACCCAATTTGTGACCTGTGATGCTTTGAGGATGAAGGAAGTTTATTCAGCCTTCTAAAATCCAGAGTATAATTACCTTCAAAGTCCACACCAATCTTGAGAATGACTATTGTCTAAATTACTATGGACTTTCAAATACCTCATGGAATTTACAAAAGTAAATGTGACACCAATCATACTACCGTCACAGGCCACAGGAGAAACAATGCATTTCTTAGTAACCATATCCTGAAACCAGTTACTAGCCTAATGTAAGCAGCACTTGAATTTTTTTTTCTTTGGAATGGCCTGTTTCCTTTTTCATTTGCTGGGTTTTTGTTTTGTTTTGTTTTTTATTTATTTTATTATTTTATTTTATTTAAAATTTTTATTTTATATTGGAGTATAGTTGATTTACAATATTGTGTTATGTTTTGTTTTTTAAATCAGAAAATGAATAAGACCAACTTGTCCTGATTTACCTGGGACTATCTGAGTTTTGGCATAGAAGGCCCACATCCCAGAAAACCCCTCAGTCCTGGGCAAATGGAGATGTTTATTCACCCTAAGTACTAAGTAACCTTCAGATAGTCCTAAAGTAGACCATTGTTTTCATGTATCTGTGGCCATATCAAGTGACTATCAAAATACCAATTCTACTTGCTATCGATGGTAGCTATAAATGCCTCTACGTTACTGTACCAAAGTTTGGTTTGGCTTAGAACAATACATAAAGTAATAGTGTTTAATTGGAATATTTCTAAGTTTTATTCATATTTTCTGTAGATGCACTATTTTTCTTTCTCTCTTGTGAGCATAGACTGTGCCATACCATAACACCTAGAACATGGTAGAAAATCAGTAAATGTGTATTAACTTAAATGTGCACAAATGGATAGACCAATTTAAAAGCATAAGAAAAGAATCAGGAGAAAAGAATCACTTAAAAAAATTACAAATGTTGCCGATTACCAGTTTGGATACCCATTTGTACTTTTAATCTATCCGTTATAAGATGAAAATGAAAAATCATATCATTTTTCTTAATATGAAGGGACAGCTAGTAATAATCTAACTGGAAAAAGACATTTTAAAAAGAAAACTCAGTGTTATGTTTTGAGCTGACTTTCTTGTTTGCATGCTATCTTCTGTTGGCAGCAGTGAGATAGAGATGACAAAAACATGGTCCTGAATCAACATGTAGATGACAGAGATGAAGTGGATGAAGATAATACCATAAAATGCAATAATGGGCTATATGTAGTACTATGAAAATAGAAATGGAGTTGTAAATTTTGTAGGTGAGGGTAGGAAGAAAGATGAGGAATTAAAGAAAGTTTCAGACATGAACAGACATTTAAATTGAGAATCAGATGGAGACATGGGGTGTCTAGAAACAATAAATGGTAGATGAGAACTGCAGAGAGCTTTTGAGTATTAGAGGAGGGAAATGATAGTGGATATGTAGAAAGGGGCCAGATCTTGGAAAGGATTGTTGCTTAGGCGCTCTCTCCTCCCCGTCTCCCGGCTACTGCATTAGTTCAGGCCCGGCCGCTCTTACTGTTTTCTGTACTAGTTTCCTAATTGCTCTCGCCTTCCTGCTCTTTAGTCTGTGGTCTATACTGTCACCAGCTAATTTTCTAAAATCTGATTCTATGACTCCTTTGTAACACTTCATTGGGTCTCCAATCCCAGCAAAATAAAAATAAAACTAAAATGGGAGACCACACACATAGGTCATTGAGCATGTATAAACTGGTGGGCCACTTAACCCGCTCTCTAACCCCAGACAGGGTATATAAGTGATGAGCCTCAATTGCTCCCTTTGTACAGTAAGGAGCGTATAGTAATAAAATCTACCTTGTAGGGATGACTTGAGAAATAGGTGAGAACATGTATTTAAAGTGCTTAGCTTTATGCCTGTTATATAATAAACACTCATTACAGATTAGACATTATTATTGTGGCTTTTCAGGAGTCAGCAGTTTTGGACTCAGGTTCCTGAAACATTCTGTACCATATGGCCTGAGCTCCTGTGTATCTTCCAGGTGATCTTTCCCCTGTTGTTTTAATTCCTACACTTTGCCATTCTACTCCTGGCAGCGGTGATCATTCCCTTTTATATTAGCCTGAATGTACTACCATTGTTACACACAAGAGATTAAATCATAGTTATTAACAAACCTGCCTCTGCTCTAGACTGCAGTCTTCTGAAGGGCAGGAATCCTTCATCATTGCATGCCAAGCTCCCAACACACTGACTGACATACCCTAGGCATTCAGGAAATGTTTAATGTCAAAATTAATAAACAGATCAACGGATTATGCTAACCTGCTGATCGCCAGCATGGAAAAACTTTCTATTCCAAACTGTACCATGGAAAGATTTTTATAATTATTATAGCATATTTCTTAACAGTGCTGAAATGTTCACCATAAGAATGTCTAAAATTTCTTCCTTTAGTAATCTTTGAAAATAATGTAGAAATTTTTTTGTGTCAGTGATGGCTATATCCTTCAAGTGCCCTTCCAACCCTAAGAATCTACAATAAAAATAAAAGTGATAGTAAAGCAACTACTAATATATAGTTTAGTACTCAGTGTATCCTTGCATTTGTTATATAACCCTCATATTAACCCTAAACGATATGTACTATTATATCCATTTTATAGGAGAGAAAGGTGAGGTCTAACAAAATTAGTTTGCCTAATAAGTTCATGGTTAAAATCTTTTCTAAATCCTAAAGTTTATGTTCTTTGAAACATGCTGCCTCTTAATAGTCAACCTAATAAATAACTTACTAAATAACAAACTTCTCAATATTTGGTTACAGCAAATTTGTCCAAATAGGAAATATGTATTTGTCAGCATGGAGTCATTTTAATTTTTTTTCAGACATTTAAAAAGTTATTTTGATATATAATTTTCTGGCTTAAAATTTGAGCTTACTTAGCTGTACCAAGTACAGTTATGTCTATCTGTCTATCTGTCTATTCACTTATTTACCGGTTTGTTTTCCAGAAAACCGTGGACTGCATGACAACGATGTCAGTGCCTTCCACCCTGGTTAAATGTTTATATCTGTTTTTTGACCTTCCACATGTGCCTGAGGCAGTTGGAGGTGCACAGAATGAGCTACCTCTAGCAGAACGTCGTGGACTACTCCAGAAAGTTTTTGTACAGGTATGGAAGGTGCTATTTGCCTGGCCATCTGTACCAGTCTATCTAAAGTGTAACAGGTACACTCCTTAAATAGATGTCCTGCCTATTCCATTGTCTATAGTATTTCATGCTGTTTATTATAAGTTCACTTTATCTCATCTGTCACATTTCTGGAATCTGCACATTTCTTTTGAAGAATATTTGGATGAGGGATTAACAAGTTTGTTTCTCTGAACAGAGGTTACCTTTGATGTAGCAAAAACATCTCTAAAATGAACTAAGCAAGGAAAACTTTTATTGACAATATAATTAAGTTTTGCATAATATTTCTTCTAATGTCAAGAAATTCTGTTTTGTTGCTGTCTGTATATAGGAAATCCTTAGCCTATAAATATTTAGCTTAGAAAAGACAGTTTATTTTTAGTGGTTGCTGCCACCTCCTCTCCTCCCTGCCTATAAAGCCCTTCTTTCCCACCTTTGCCACTCTTCTTTTAATAGCATTAGCAGTTTAAGTATACCTTTGTTAGCTAGCCTGGAAATATTGTCATCATTTTGATATCCTTTCTTGGGAGAAAATTTTCAAAACAAGCAAACTACAAACATTTAGAATATAATCTGTCCATGTAAAAATACATGTTTGACACAAGACGATAGGTACTGCATGGTTCCATTTATAAGTAAAGTGGTCAAAGTTTTAAAAGTAGAGTGTTGGTTGCCAGGGGCTGGGAGGTGGGGAAAAGAAAGTTGTTGTTCAGTGTTACAGAGATTCAGCTTTGCAAGAGGAAAATGTTCTAGAGATGTGTTTCACAACAATGCATGTAGTTAACACTACTGTACTCTATATTTGCAAATGATTTAAGATGGTTAAACTTTGTTATGTGTTTTTATGCCTCAATTTAAAAAACCAACACCTGTTTGAGTCCCATTTTCTGAAATAAGATGCCAAGGATTTTGGGAAAGATTAAATGAATAATAACCAGAGCTATGGTTCTCTGCTTCAGACATAGTAGACATGAAATAAAAATATTTATTTTTTAGTAAATAATTGTGATTCCTGCTGTTGCCACCACCAGTGCCATAACCTGTGAGAGTAGGAAGAGAGAACAGAGAGGACAGTGGATCTGCAGTAGGTGCGGTAGAGTTGGGGACCCATGTTGATGACACCAGGTGTAACTGGGGTCGTTGCTCCAGGAATGCTCCAGGCTTTGTTGAGGTCTAGCAATGAAGATCGGGAAGAGGGAGACCCAGACGGTTTAGAAAGGAAAAGACAAGATTATCAATAAAATGCTAATTCAAAAAAACATTTATTGAACACTTGATTTATTAGATACTTTTGTGCTGGTGTTTAGCATCCCTTATCTCGTGTTAATTTACAAGACAACCCATGACTTCAGAGCTTCTGTTTTCCTCAAAAATGATGATGTGAGTGAATGGCAGAAACGGGATTAGACCTGAGGTTTATCTAACCCCTCAGTTAGATTGGATGAGAAGAGCAGTGGGAATAAATAAAAGAGTAAATCACATAGGAATTAAAGCTATTTTAAGACACTGATGAATGGAGTGGGTTAGTCTTTGCTAATCAGACTAGAGCCCTATTTCAATAAAGCCCTTCTGTAGAACTAATTAATACCTTAGGCAATAAATGGCAGCTGAATTTTTTTTTTCTTCCACTTTTATTGAGCTGTAATTGCCTTACAGCACTGTTGAAGTTGAAGGTGTGCAGCATGATGATTAGACTTACGTACATCATGAAATGAGGACCACAGTGTTTAGTGAGCATGCATCATCTCGCTTAGACACAACATGAGGAAGCTGAATTTTATATGTTTAACACTAAATAAGTAGAGATTTTTTTCCTAAAACTTAATTTTTTCTATATCTGAAAACACTGGGTGCTGACTTTGAACTAAATGTGGGGTTCATTTTAGCATATTGGAATCATTGAATGTTAAAGGCCAAAAGGAACTCAAAAGAAAATTTAAAGCAAACGCTTCATTCACAGTTATGGAAACCGAGCCACAGCAGGTGCGTGGCAGTGATTAGAGTGCAGCTCTCCCACCACCTAGTCCAGTACTCCTTTAGTGCATCACTTACCTTTTTTAGTTCCTCATTGCAGGCTGGACATTGTTTTCATCATTTTGTCTAGAAAAACACTGGACACAACTTATTAAATGTTTTCAGAACACATAGTGTTTATGATAGATGAAATCCCTATGTTTATATTTTGTGACAGATGGTTTCCTGGGACCTTAGCAGTTGGTACTGCTTCATGTAGGCTTTTTTTTTTGCATTTGCATTGATGTGGCCAATTACTGCTCTGCCACAGTTGGCTGAACTTTATAACAGAGTCCCTACAAATAGAAGTGGTTAGTGTAGGGGCCGAAGAGGAATGAGTAGACTCTTCAGTTTTCTCTTCTGTAAAATGAAAGGATTATACTAGATTATTTTAAGAATCCTTTTGCCTTTGAAGATTAAGAACTAGTTATCTTAAGAGTCAACATCAAGGAATTAAATCCAGCTTATTTTTGAGAACAAAGATTTGATTTGGAAAAAAGTATTTTATTTTCAGGTTTGTTTTTATGTTATAGATTAGAGAAATGACATCTGTCCCTCTAATCACATAAGGGTAGTGTGAAAACCAACAAAAAGTATAATCAACAATACACTCTTCTGAGCTTTTTTTTTTTCTTTTTTTGCTGCAATTGATTATCTTTTTTTCATATATCTTTTTTGTTGCATTTAACACATACGGAAAAAGATACACATGTTACATGTATGAATGGAAATTCGGTATCCAACAGTGTCTCCAGACATTTTTTTGGTGGGGGGGATTGCCTGTACTTACAGATTTTATAAATATTTTGCTTCTCTGAATTCTTAATTTTTTTCCCTGATATTTGGCAGCTATGAATTAGAAATTCTTGTATTTAAGTAAAATTTTGCATTGAAGGAAATAGGAAAAGGAAGACCTAGCTTTCTCGGACAAAACATGATACTTCAAATACATTTTTCTGTTTAGTAGTTTCCCCACAAGTATTAAAATACTCCAATTTTATTTTATTTATTTTATAAAGTTTAAAAAATATTTAGATGAGAAAATTTAGCACAGAGAAGAAAAATTAACTTTTTCTGACACCAAATCGAGATTAGAAGTAAAAGGTCCATTGAGGGCAGAAACCATAGCTGCATCCCCCAAGTAGCAGGCCCTTAGGGCTGTAAACACTTGTGCAGTGTGTATTTTGCAAACCATAGGTAAGGAATAAGTTCTTATTCCAGGGTTTAAGAAGTGTTGAATCATGCTTTAGAAGATTTTTGGCAACTAGACCTAACTGATACTTCTGAATTAAGATGATTTTTTAGTTCTAATATCCCCTTCTACTTGTATAGAAGTTGGAACAATTTGAGAATACTTTTACTTTTAAAAACCTATTTTTACTTTCTTGTCTCCGTAAAACTGTTCCTTTTAGAGAAGAAAATTACATTTCACCTATGACAAACTAAGAATTAAGGAACCAAATTATCAATAGAAAACTAGAATGCTGATCTTGAAAGTTAACCTTTGATTTATTCCGTTTCATGGTAGGGTGAAACAATGCAAAAAAAAAAAAAAAATACCACGGTAAAGAGAGGATGGTAAACATAGAACATTTTTAAAAAAAAAATAAGCTGATAAAAGTAGAGGTGATTAACTGTCTTAACCATAACACACTTCTAAATTGTGGGTGTCTTTTTTAATGTTGCCTAAGTTAGAGCACTCATCATTGTGGCTTTAATGATATCGCTCAGGACTAACCCTGAACTTTCAGAGTTTTTAATAATCAGATCTAGTCCTTTTCTAGCTCCTCCCTTTCCCCAACCATTCATTTATTTATGTACATATTTTGTTTGTTCTTTAGATCTTAGTGAAACTCTGCAGTTTTGTTTCTCCGGCCGAGGAGCTGGCTCAAAAAGACGACCTCCAGCTTTTATTCAGTGCAATAACCTCTTGGTGCCCTCCCTATAACCTGCCTTGGAGGAAGAGTGCCGGGGAAGTCCTTATGACCATATCCCGTCATGGTCTCAGTGTCAATGTGGTGAAGTATATTCACGGTGAATATCTCATAATGTATTCATTTTAGGTGCTCTGAATTTCCTCCACTTTTCTCTCCTCATATGATGGGAAATTTGTTTTTATCTCTCAGTTCTCCAAAGATTCTATTTTAAATTAAAAGTATGTTTGCCAGGAGAAAAAAATTTATTTTTTGTTTGTGAGGCATTTCAGGTGTAAGAAATTCTCATGTTCCAAATGATGGATATCTACAAGAGTTAAAATAACTGCTTTGTTATGTAAATGATCAATTGTAATATAATGTAAGTTCTATGTCATAGCCTATTCTTCCCTCCTTTTTTGCTGAATAGAAAGAGTGTTTTTGAGAAGCTATAGTTAAAGTCTTTCTGAAGATATTTCATAAGTAGACAATCTGTCCAATGCAGCATAAATAAAATTAGGTAGATTCTTTATCAGCACTGAGGAGAAATTGTCCATTCTGTTTTAACTCATATATAAATATGTCAGCTATCCCTTAAAATGTCTAATTAGGAGAAATAGGAGACAGTTGTAGCGTCTCAAATAGTCCATTTACGTATATATATATATATATAGATGTGTGTATATATATCTATATATATATAGATACAGATATAGATACACATAAACTGAAGAATCTTTCAAAATAATTTTTAGTACAACTGTTCACTTACCTGAGGTCAGTGAGTCATTCAGTGTTTCTTACCTCCGTTCTTATGTTAAGTCTTGTTAGTTTTTGTTACGTGACACTGGGTTTCTTAAGACAAATAAATTTCATTAAAGGTAAGAGAGGGAATGTCTTCTTTGAAACACCTCCAATCCCAAAAGTCATTATGGGGTATAACTGTGTTTTAAACTAGTAAAGATATACTACAAACATAATTTTTAAAATTTTATTTCCTTAAGTATTTCTGTATGTCAGTAGTCTATATTCACTCTAATTAGAACTTTTAACTAATTAGTAGATTTTTCTTCTTAAACTTAGAAGATAGTTTTTTTATTTTTTCTACTTTTTACTATATTGATAAAGATCAAAAATATCATATGGCAGCAGGCAGTCATTTTGTTGAATAGTAAAACATCTAAATATGATGTAAAAACTGTAATAAATGTCAACTAATTTTTAACATTTCCTGTATTACCCTTTGTTTACTACTTAGAGGCAGAGCTTCCTCAATCAATTTGAATCTTACATTTGCTTTTAGAATGTGTAACATTTGTCTTACAATATTTTATAGATACACTAAAATTTAATGTTTCATTAAACACCAGTTAAGAATGAAGGAAATTTTCTTAAGCAGTTGACAAATTATACATATATATACTTATTCAATTCTTTATTTTTACAGAAAAAGAATGTTTATCTACGTGTGTTCAGAATATGCAGCAATCAGATGACCTGTCTCCCCTAGAAATTGTTGAAATGTTTGCTGGGCTTTCTTGTTTCCTCAAAGATTCCAGTGATGTTTCCCAAACTCTTTTGGATGATTTTCGGATATGGCAAGGATACAGTTTCCTTTGTGATCTCTTGCTTAGGTAAAACCCCATAATTTAAGAATATATTTTAAATTTCTACTCAGTCTTTTCATCGAAGGAAACAATGTAGTTTGGGGTTATAGGGAAGAAGAAATCAACCAATCACTTTTTTAATGTATACTTTATCCTCTTAGCTTTAATCACTTCTTTTTATTCCTGTTCTGTCAAGAGAGTTCAAAGAATGAATTTACAGTTAATTTGGAAAATGTAGGCTGCAAACATGGAGTCAATGGTTAGATGTGAAGAAGAAATCTGCTCATCTTTAGTAGCTGAGGGAGAAGAGTTTGAACTAATTAACATCTTCCTGAAGTGTAAATTCTTCTTGCTTAATTATATTTTTGATTTTCCTTATCAGTACCTCCAGTGTTATTATTAATGTAGTTAATAATAAGAATAATTTTGTAGACTGAATGAGACATTACAAATGTATATATAAAACAAATGTCAGTCTAAAAATGTTTCACTAGCCTCCTTTTTCATCCCAAATGTTCCATGTATATACTGGGAAAATGGCTGGTTACAAGTTTATTAGGAAGAAGATACTCCTGTCTTGCTACTTGTTCCTGGGCCATTAATTATTTTTAAATTATTTGATCTACTGTAAACCAGCACTATTTTCTAAACTTTTTATTTCTAACACCAGTTTGACCTCATTGCCATTACTTAATACTAGGCAACCCCCAAGAATATAATCTTGCATATATATCCTAATTTCCAAACTAGGACATATGAAAGTTTATGAAATAACTAATTCACATTACTAATTGATGCAGTCCTTTGAGAATTCAAGAGCCTTAAAAATGTTGACACTCTTTGACAAAATAATTTCACTTATGTTTATTGATCCTAAAGATATAATTCTAAGGCACACAAAGTTTTATGCATGTTAGTGCTCCTGAATTCTGGTATCTACTAGCTGTCCCACCCTCCACTCCCCAAATCTACAGTTGGCTCTCTATAGCCATTAAAAGCATATCTATTGCGAGTTTATACTAACACGGAGAGGCATGTGCATAACACTAGTTAATGAAAAAAACAGGTTACAACATTCTGTGTATGGTATGAAAATATTATTAAAACAAAACTTTTCACATTAAAAAAAGACAACTTTAAAGGAATTAAGACTGTTTTCAAAAATTGTTAGAGACTCTCAGAAGTTTATTTAAATGTACTGTAATGCGAGTATTTGAATTAATTAATGAAATACAGATAAAGTCTTACAAATCTTCCCAAGGAATTCACTTTTTAAAATTAACAGAGAAAAGCAATTATACTCCAGTAAAGATGTTAAAAAAAAATTAACAGAGAAAATATCTTAGGAAAGAAATGGTTGATAAGGTTTTTGGTTATAAACAGTGAAACTTTTATAACCTTAGAGCCTTAAGGAACTTAAGCGATATTTAATCTAATCCTTTTATATTATAGAGACTTTCTATACCAAAGATTAGTGATCTACCTAAAATAATACTGTTAGTGGCAAAATCAGCATTTATCAGGTGTCCTGACTATTGGTATAATTTCTTTCAAATGCACCATCGTATCTTATAATAAAATTTGTAGATTTATAAAAATAGTATGTTGTCATATAGGAAAAAAATGTAAGAAGAAACTTCTTGTAGTACTCTATACATTTATGTATTGCATATAAAATTGAAATTTTCTTTCTGTATTAAATTTGAAAATACAACACAAGAGAAAACATATTTGCTAAATCATACTTTTCCTAGATTGGAACAAGCAAAAGAGGCAGAATCCAAAGATGCCTTGAAAGATCTGGTTAATCTGATAACTTCCCTAACAACATATGGTGTCAGTGAACTAAAACCAGCTGGTATTACCACAGGGGCACCTTTTTTATTGCCTGGATTTGCAGTACCTCAGCCTGCAGGCAAAGGTGAGTCTTTTTTTTTTTGCCCCCATTCTGAGCCACTCAGAGAAATAGAGAAAGAATGAATTAGTCAGATTTTGATTGCTTTTTATTTATGTTATTTATAGAAAGGTAATATGCTGTTTTTCATTAAAGTTGGTGCTTTCTATGGTATAATTTCTTGAGTGACAGTCTTTAGCAGATCAAATACTTGAAAATAATATAAAAATAGTTTAAAAAGCAGTAAGATTTATATTTTAGTATTTCATTTTAATATTCAAACAGTTTAATAATCCAAACATGCCTCTGTCGAATGTTGACACTCCACACATTTCCAGTTTATGTGGATGGAACTTGATTCACACTCTGATCTCTATACCTGTCTCTATATAAGAGGTATATAGAAAACACAGGGGTACATGCTTATATTTTATTTAAGCAAACCTATGTACAGAGAAGTTACATTACATATTTTTGGGTCAGAGAATAAATTTTATAGTTCAGATTTCCTAACTTTGGTTCTTCATCTAGTGATCTTTTACTAAGAAAATTTATTGTATAATTAATAACAATTATGTAAGAGTGCAAGCTAGTTTTATTGTTTATTTTCATTTTTTAAATGCATAATAACCATTCTGAAAGAATCTGAACCCACAGGCCTCTAATAGTTCCTTTCACATTATTGTTACATACTAAGTATTCAATACAATTATGATATTTGCATGTAAAATTTAACTAGCCAAAAAATATCAGAATGTCTGGTTATTTAAATTTCACAGTACGTTATCTATGTATTTTATGACATAGAAGCTAGCAGTTATAAATTTTTAAGTCAGTGAGAATAAATAGATATACTAGAATATCCTAAATTTAATTTACTGGAGAAAATTATATTGAAAAGTCACAACTTAGATTGAAGTTGTCAAACTTACTTCCATAAGATGTACCCTCAGTGTATAGGTTATACAGAACTTTTTAAATAAGCAAAATCTGGGAATATCTTACTGAGCAGTTCAAGGCTTCATTTTATTTAATATTAAGGAACAATATTAAATTAACTCTTCTAATTTGTAGACTCTAGCTTGAGTATTCTACAATTAACTCTTTCTATGAGTTCAAACTAAAAATAGCTCAGCAATATACATCCTATTTTAGATTTCATTGTTTCATTTGGTTACTCAGTCTGCTTGTAACACTGATGTAATATTTAGTTACAGTAGTATAATTTTGTAATTACACTACTATAATGAGAAAATTAATGCATCTAAATTAACCTTCCTCATATGTCTGCCTGATTTTGCCTCATCCATAACAGGGATGATATGTACATAACCTAGCACCTCTGGGGGTTATTTTGAGAATTCAGTGGCATGTTTATGAAAACAAGGTTAGCTAGAAAGGATGTTACCCTAAGAGTCAGAATTCAGGTAACCATGAGTGACCTAACCTTTCTAGATATCAATTTCTTCTTCAGAAACATTGATGTAATATTCTATAAAATGAATGGGTCAAGCTAGGTCATTTTGAGTTTCATTTATAACTTAAAATTATCTCTTTCCCATGACCTACTTTGTAGAGTTATTATACAGGCTAAAGTAGATAGTTCTATTCCACATAAAGGGAATATGGAATGTGTTTTATTTTTTGTCAGCAGTATTGAGGTATAATTTGTATATATTAAAATGTATCCATTTTAAGTGTTGAGTTTGCTGAGTTTAGGTAAATACATGTGGTTGTGCTCTCACCACCATAATCATGATATGGAATATTCCCATCCTTCTAAAAGTTTCCTTGTTCCTTTTTGTATTCAGTGCCCCCCTCATTATCCCCTTGCCCTGGTAACCACCGATCTGCTTTGGTTTTGCCCTTTCTAGAATTTCATAAACTAGACTCATAAATTATGTAGTTTCTTGTATCTGGCTTTGTTCATTTTCAACATTTATCCATGTTATTGCATATATCTGAAGTTCCTTTTTAATGCTGGATAGTATTTCATTGTTTAGATATCCTGCAATTTGTTTATCCATTCAACAGTTGATGGTGTTTATTTAACTGTCATGAATCAATGTACCAGAAACTTTCGTATAAAACAAGTCTTTGTGTGGACATATGTTTTCATTTCTTTGGGGTGATACCAAGCAGTGGAATTTCTGATTCATATGGTAGATGTATGTTTAACTTTATGAGAAACTGCCAAACTATTTTCTAAAGTGGCTGTCCCATTTTGCATTCACATCAGCTATGTATGAAAGTTTGCTTTACATCCTCAGAAACACTTGGTGTTATTAGTCTTAATTTTAGATATTCAAGTATGTAATAGTATCTTATTCTTTTTTATAATTTGCCTTTTCTAAAATATTTCAAGCATCTTTTTGTGTTCTTATTTGCTGTCTGTGTCTCTACTTTGGTTCAGATCTCTGTGTCTAATGTTTGATAGGATTGTTTGTTTTATTGGAATTTTAAGAGTTCTTCAGATATTCTGGATAAGTCCTTTATAAGATACATACATTTTGTAAGTATGTTCTCTTAGTCTTGATGTGCCTTTTCTTGGTAGTATCTTTGATGATCACAGGTTTTTAATTTTGATGAAGTCCAAATTTATCACTTTTAAAATATTTTGTGGGTTTTGCCTCATACTGAAGAAATCTTAACCCAAATTCACTGAGCTCTCCTGATTTCTTCTAGGAGTTTCATATTTTAACTCTTACACTAAGGTCTATGATACCTTTCAAGTTAATTTTTGTATATGGTAGGAAGTAAGGTTTGTTTGTTTGTTTTCCCGATACGGATATGCACACGTGCTAGGACTCTTTATTGAAAAAGATTATATAACGATACATCTGGAACTCTTTCTCAGTTCTGCTCCATTAATGTGTCTGTCCTTAAGCCAATACTGTATGGTCTTGATTGCTATATCTTTAAAGTCTTGAAATAGAGTCATTTAAGTTGTCCAATTTTGTTCTTCCTTTTCAAAATTATTTTGGCTATTCTAGGTCCTTTGAACTTCCATATGAATTTAATAATTTGTCAATTATTGAAAACAAAAAAAAAAGCCTGCTGAGATATTCATTGGGAGTACATTGAATCTGTAGATCAGTTTGGAGAGACTTGACAGCTTAACAGTATTGAGTCCTTCAATTCATGAGCATACAACTATCCCTTATTTGGGTCCTAGTATTTTCTCTCAGCAATGTTTTATAGTGTCCATTGTATAGAACTTCCAGTTCTTTTGTTAAATTTATTCTTAAATATTTTATTCTTTTTGATACTGTTGTGAATAAAATTGTTTTTTTTAATTTCATTTTGGATTACTTGTTGTAGTTTATAGAAGAGATAATGGACTATTGCACAGGAATGGAGATGAGGAAATCCAGCTGTGATGAGGCCATGCTTATTTAACATTGATAGAATGAGGCAATGATAGTCCTTTACAGATTTTAACTCTTTGGTCTGGACTATTTATAAGTTGGAGCTGTGTATATTCTGATATATTTGACACTATCATACTTTTTGTCAGTTATTTCTTAGGGGTACTCTGGGGAATATTTTCTTTGACTTCACTGGTTTCCCTTTCATTATCTATGAAAAGAAAATTCCTGTTACCAAGGAATTTTTACCCATTCATTGATAATTACATTTAAAAGGGAAAACATAAATATATCTGCCTTATATTGCTCTGTACATAGAAACAGTTTACCTACCTTATTTTTACTGCTGATTTTAGGTCAAGTGAAACAGTATAGAAATATAAAATTTAAAAGAAAAAGTAGACTGAGTTATTAGTGAAGCTGGTAAATGTATCTGTGTGTGTATGTTAAAGCTTGAAAATGACTCCTGTTTCTATATTATATAGCAAAAGCTTTTTATAAAACTTTGTATCCTCACCAGCAGATAGATTTTTCTAAAGAAGGAAATTAAAGAAAAATGTAGCAGTCCTTCTGTTTAATAACGACTCCATGGTGGTTTTTTACCTTAACTGTGCTAGAAACATCTTTGCAAGGTTGTACTCTGTAATTCATAGCTCTCCATAGCTTCCAAATTTGTTCCCTAAACACAGCGAGTGCTTTTAATACATATTTAATAGAGAATATATCTCTTCATAAAAAAAGACCATACCTGTCTTTTTCAGAACTCTTCTGTGGCTTCACCTTTACAAACATTGTCTTGTAACACATTAATTCTCGTAACACATTAACCAATATAAAAGGATAATGTATTTTTTCCTTTCTCGTATTTTTGTTCACGCTAGTAACCAAAGTGCCTTGCATTGTTCATCATGGGTTTACTTTTGAGAGCTTTTTATCTCTTCACTTTGTATTGGATGCGAATGTGGCCAGGGCTGATGTTCAGCTGGCTTGCGGGAGTATATATAACCCTGAGGATTGTCTATAGCCAGCTGTCATTCTGATTGGTCACTCACATGTGTAATTCATTCGTTACTTTCTGTCTTATACTTCCTAAACATTTATTAATTTCCTCCCTTCTGGTAACAGCCCTACTGCCACTACCTTAGTTGAGGCTGTGCAGATCACTCACCTGGATCACCAGAGGTGTCTTTGTAACTGTTCACCTTTCTATTCGTCTCTTCTCCTCAGAGCCATCCTCTGCAGTGTTGTATGGAATCTAACTCTGGTGACTTGGAATCTGAAAAACAATATTCAGTGTCTGTTTACTGAATGAACGCTTGCATTTCTTTATTTAGACCTTTATTCTTCATTTTACATTTTGCTCATGCTTGTGTCACGTAGGCTCTTTTTTCAAGCGTTCACTTTTACATTAGATTCTGAAAATAGGAAAGCTCTATTCTTTGTTGTATATACACTTATTCTTCTAAACCTTAGAATAATTCGTTTCTTTTGTTCCTGCTTATATAGACTTGAGAGTAATGAGATGGTGATTGTCATCTGTTAGAATGATTTCCTTACTTTACTCTTATTTTAGTTATTTGTGTGCTAAACAGATTTTAGTCAGTTAATGCAAATTTTGAAACTTATACAGGATCCATCTGTTTAGTTAAAATATTAGAGCATTTATGTGTCAATATTTAGGGGATATTCCTGTCTCATATAGAGCAATCTTTTAATTATCTTTTAGATTTAATTATGCTCCCTTCCCAATTAAATATTGTAGGAATTTAATGGCTATGACAGCCCTGAATAATTACTCCTGATACCGTCAACACTTCAAATGTGTGTGCCACTAATTTTGGAATTAGAGTTCTGACATTCCTTTAGATCGTTTTTCCTGATAGAAAGCCAAATTATTAGATTCTGTTTAGTTTCATTGTATATAAGGTGTACTAAATTTGGAAATAATATTACAAAATCTGTTTCTGGATTAGTCACAGGAATGATTGAATTTTACATGTTAGTATAAGACTGATTGGTTATTCCGTTGGTTAAAATGCTGTGCTCTTGAAGCTGGTCTTGGAGACCAGTTAGTCTTGATGTTCCGTGGTCATTTACTCTGATCAACCTACTTTAACTCCTTGCTAATGGCCCCTAGATGAATTGGATAGCAAGGGGGATTAAGGAGTAAGTAATGAATCAGGGCAGATTCATTACTGTAAGTAAAAAGAAATTACAAAGAGCCAAAATTCCTCTGACCACTGCATTTCTACTGTTATCTTTATAAGCAAGGATTACCACATTTTACATTTGACTTTTAATTGTGTGTATTTTTACACATTGTGTTCGGTTCAGCTCTTGGGGGTTGGTGGTTAATATGCCTTATCTTTTGTCAGTGACATCACTTAAAACCAGATCATGAAAATTAAACTCGGAAAAATCTAAATTTTCCCACATTACCCTAAGTTCAGCTCTTTCTAACTCCTTTCTTTATGGTGAGAATTGATATTGTCATATAGCCCAAAGATGCAAAATATTGATTAGAGTTATTCTTTAACCTTATTAGTCACACGTAGTCAGACTTGTACATTTGTATGTTCATCAGTCTATCAAAGCTTGGTTTTTGACTACCTGCAGGTAATAAAAAGTAAAGATGTACTCAAAAAGAGCAAGCATCACATTAATAAGGAACTGGAAGTAAGGATTTGACATTTGGCACACATGGAATAAGATTGTATGTTATAAACAAACAGAAAGTTAAAGTCACATATAAACTGAAGATTTTCAAAAAATCTTTGCATTATACAGATAATGTCCAAACCAGAATTTCTGAGCAGTCTTTCTAACCCATTTTATATTTTTCCTCATTCTGTGTTTATCCTCTTTCTAAAATGCAGCTGATTCTGTAAGGCTCTGTGTTAACTGTTTGGTCACTATTGCAAATGCTCTATATTCCTAATGGTTGTGAACCTGGGGACAGTTTTTACAGACAAACGCTTGTTTTCATTTGCCTCACATATTTCCTATGTTAATTTCTTTATAATGATTGTCACTAATTTTCCTCACAAGAGCTATTATATACAGATTTTTGTTTTTTCCAGTTGGTGTGTTTGAAAATCAGATATTTATAAATATAGCTAGTAGCTGGCCATAAATTGCTTTAACAAATATGTATGTAAACAAATTACACTTGAGCTTGAAAACAAAATAAATTTCCGAATTAAAATTTCATGAAAGTTCTAATGTTATCATTAAAAATGTAAAACTGGAACTTAGAGAATTATTTTCCCCTCCTGTTTTCCTGCTGCCATTTTTGCTGTTCTTATGCCTGTTATCTCTTCAGCCTGAAAGCCTTTTCACATTGAGAGGTAACTGTTCTTATAGTCAAGGTCAACCTTACAGATAATAAAAATGACACTCCTGCACATTTCCAAACTCTGAAGCCTAGACCTATATAATTTGCTTTATGTTTTCTAAAACAGTCTGATGTTTCAATATATACTATTCTGGAATCAGAATATTCATAATGCTGCATTAAAAGCTTAAGTAGTGTTATTTATTTTTAATTAAATGACTGAACCTGTTGAAGACAAAGAAGACCTTTTGTGAAAACAGGATGTATTCTTAGTAAATAGTTGATAGATGTTACAATTCATAATCTGTTTAAATAGACTTGTTTTGGGACTTCCCTGGTGGCACAGTGGTTAAGAATCTACCTGCCAGGGAGATCAGCTTGGTGCTTTGTGACCACCTAGAGCGGTGGGATAGGGAGGGTGGGAGGGAGGGAGATGCAAGAGGGAAGAGATATGGGGACATATGTATATGTATAACTGATTCACGTTGTTATAAAGCAGAGACTAACACATCATTGTAAAGCTATTATACTCCAATAAAGATGTTAAAAAATTAAATTAAATTAAAAAAAATAAAGATATTATTTTGCTTACCAAAAAAAAAAAAAGAAAAAAAAAAAAGAATCTGCCTGCCAATGCAGGGGACAGGGGTTCAAGCCCTGGTCCAGGAAGATCCCACATGCCACAGAGCAACTAAGCTCACGCGCCACAACTACTGAGCCTGCGCTCTAGAGCCCGTGAGCCACAACTGCTGAGCCCATGTGCCACAACTACTGAAGCCCACGTGCCTAGAGCCCTTGCTCCGCAACAAGAGAAGCCACCGCAGTGAGAAGCCAGCACACCGCAATGAAGAGTAGCCCCCACTTGCCACAACTAGAGAAAGCCTGCATGTAGCAACAAAGACCCAACGCAGCCAAAAATAAATAAATAAAAATAAATAAATTTATTAAATTCCATATTTTAAAAATAAATAAATAAATAGACTTGTTTGCCACGATGAAAATATCACAAAGCACTGACTTTTGTGTTCTTGTTTTCTATTTTAGGTCACAGTGTGAGAAACATCCAGGCCTTTGCAGTTCTTCAGAATGCATTTTTAAAAGCAAAAACCAACTTCCTTGCCCACATCATTCTTGATGCCATCACAAATATTTACATGGCTGACAATGCCAATTATTTCATCCTAGAGTCACAGCACACACTGTCACAGTTTGCAGAAAAGATTTCTAAACTCCCAGAAGTACAAAACAAATACTTCGAGATGCTGGAGTTCGTCGTTTTTAGCTTAAATTATATCCCTTGTAAAGAACTTATTAGTGTTAGCATCCTCTTAAAATCTAGCTCTTCTTACCACTGTAGCATTATTGCAATGAAAACACTTCTTAAGTTTACACGACACGACTACATATTTAAAGACGTGTTCAGGGAGGTGGGCCTTCTGGAGGTCATGGTAAACCTTTTGCACAAATATGCTGCCCTCTTGAAGGATCCAACTCAGGCACTAAATGAACAAGGTAAAGCACTTTCCATAATTTTATTTTTATTTGACAAAGGGGTTTGAGCAGGGTGTTTTGTTCACGTTTTGCCTGTCATTTTTTTATTGATTTGAATTACTTAGTAATGTGCATTATTATGAGATCCTTGTGAATGTTTCCCACAAGTTAACTTGTTCATTCAACCTCTATTAGGGAATTGGGGAAAGGCAGGGGGTTGGGGGGGACAGAAATATGTTGTGGTGGAAGAGAATTTAAGGTAAAAACTGAGGAAAACATTTATGATCCACGTGACCAATGTCTACTACTTTGTTTCTAAGAGGGAATAAAAAAAGCTTTTAGAAACAGTTGGGATGTTTAGGTGCCTTGAAACGTTTTTTTTAATTATAGAGAGCAAATAAATACATCTCTTTAGTGATATTATGTATACACATATGAATTATCATCATTAACCTTAAATTTGAGGTTTTTCGTCCTTTCTGATAAATCTGTTTAAAGCATAGTAGTATCTGCCACTTAGTATTAAACGTGTTGAATGAATTAATGCAAGTTGAATAGACAGCGCTATTCATAAACTTTTCATTCTCTTTGGTGCATTAAAATCTAGCATTCTTCCGTTGACCTCCTTGATTAGGAAAGCACCTGTGAGAAGGATACATTTTACTTTGATTGGCATTTTCCTTTTTAATATTTGTTAGGTAGCTCTAGCTTTCTATCCACACCAAAATGAAATCTATAAACATTGATTTTAACTTCACTTTTGGTAGCTGGTAGACATGTGTATCATTTTTAAAGGCTGTATTATGTAAGTTGTGTTGATGGTAAAAGTGATAGGAATTATTTTTTAAATTATTTAAAAAATCCTAAATCCAGAAAAAAATAAGCTTATAACTTCTGTGATTTGGACCTTTAATTCTTTTTTCCTAGGGGACTCAAGAAATAATAGTTCATTTGAAGACCAAAAACACCTGGCTTTGTTGGTCATGGAGACCTTGACAGTGCTTCTTCAAGGATCAAACACAAATGCAGGTAATTAGAAAATTTTCTAGCAAATGCTTTGGGAGGATATTACCTCTGGTTTGTCTTCTGTAATGATTCTTGCTTCTGAAATGCTCCTGTCACTTAGAGGAAAAACTATTGATTCAGTGATGGCACCATCGTATCTCTAGAAATGCAATACTTTTGACCTTCCTAAGTTTATGAATGACAAAATATATAACATTATTATTACTTCAAAATATATTCTTATATTTTATTGTATGCCTTGTGTTTGAAGTATTCTTTTTCTGTTTTTTTACTTATATAGTGCAGACTCTTCATCAAATAACTTTGCTTATTTAAATATTTTCCAAAACATGGTGATTCTCTTAATTATTTAGTAATTCAAGTCAGAGTATTATAATGTTACAACCTTAGGGAAATACTGAAAAGAATAAAACTTGCCTCTCCCAGGTAAAAATGGATTCAGAAAATCTTTTGTTTATCTTTAATCTCAACTTTTCTTCAATCTTTTTCTACCTGTCATTAATAAACGGTCCAACTGTATTTATAAAATATCACACTTGCTTTTGAAAAAGATTACTTAAAATTTTAGCCAGTGTCAAGAACCTCCCAGGCACCAATGTCAATACAACTTGAAAGGAATAAGTGATGAGGAGGTGAGTTCAGATGAGTAGGCTGAGCCCAGATCATACAGAGCTTTTTTAGGCCATGCTGAGGAACTTGAATTGTATTTTAAGTGTTATGGCAAGCTAGAAATGAATGAGTTAATGAACAAATAAATGAACTAGCAAACACACAAATGCATGCCTATTTGCCTGAATGCGGAGGAGCCCAATATGCAACATATTTAAAATATATCGTGTGTCCTAGACACCATGCTAGGTGTTCAAAATGCAGAGATAATTCTTAGACTTACCTGGTGGTACAGTGGTTAAGAATCCGCCTGCCAATGCAGGGGACACGGGTTCGATCCCTGGTCCGGGAAGATCCCATGATCCCTGGTCCGGGAAGATCCCACATGCCACGGAGCAACTAACCCCCGCGCCACAACTACTGAGTCTGTGCTCTAGAGCCTGCGCACTGCAACTACTGAGCCCACACACCACAACTACTGAAACCTGTGCGCTCTAGGGCCTGCGTTCTGCAACTACTGAGCCCACGTACTGCAACTACTGAAGCCCACGCGCCTAGAGTACATGCTCCGCAACAAGAGAAGCCACCGCAATGAGAAGCCCGCGCACCGCAACGAAGAGTAGCCCCCACTCGCCATAACTAGAGAAAGCCCGCGCGCAGCAACAAAGACCCAACGCAGCCCAAAAAAAAGGATAATTCTCGCCCCAAAGGAATTACAACCTGATGAAGAAAGATGTAAACACATAATTGTATAAGTAATTATTTAAGTACAGTTTTGGTAAATGCCAGTACAGAGTTGAATGAATTTAGGAGGTAATACAAACAATAAGTATGATAAAATTTAATGGGTATGATACTAACATTTTGTCTGTGGTATCATAATCTCCTTATTTCCACTAAGTTTAGTTAGCTGAAATAGTCAGAAATGTAATGAGGATGTACTAACAATTTATTTGGCAAATTAGCTTTTTGTGACATGATCTAGAGTTACATAGGAAGAGACTGAACAATTCCACTGAAGAGTTGACCCTATAAGACCAAATGTCACTTAATCCATCTCCCAGCGTGCCAGAAATTTTCACAAAGTTCTTTTCTTATTGACTGTCTTTTCCTTGTTAAGAAAGGTGTTATTAGCTGTGTGATCTCAAGCACTTAAAATAGTATTTCACTCATAGTAAGTATTCAAAAAATTATTAGCCATTATGATTGTCTAATGGGCACTACCTGACAACCAGGAAGTAAGTAAACCTGGCCTTCCATGTGCCAAATCTCAAGCACATGACTTACGTTCACTTCAAGGTTATAGAATTCTTATGAAGTTAGCAAATAGAAAGTCACTAAATAGAACAGTGGCCACTTCCACAAAATATGCTGACATTTATTCCTTCAGGAAACATTTTTTGAAACACAGGCCAGAAGGAAATCAAATTCTAATGGGGGACCAAATATATAAGCAAATAATACTAAGACTGTTTGATACAAACTATTACAATTGTGGCATATACAAGGTACTCTGAAAGCATAAAGGATAGAACAATTACTTTGGAGGAAATACTAATTGATGATTTAGATCACTTGGTCCATTTTTTTTTATATACTCAAAAGATGGTATTTGACATAAGAATAGTATCATTCATGGTCAAAAGCACAGGCTATAGAACGCGCCTATATAGGCATAAATCCTGCTGGCTGCTTGCTAGCTGTATGGCTGACCTTGGCCACTCAACTTCTTGAGAAGTTACTCAACTTCTGCGTGTCTCATATGTTCATCTGTGTAGTAGGGGGTGAGGATTAAATAAATCAATCTACATAAAGCCTTTGGGACAGTGCAGTGACTAATGCTTTCTGTTGTAGCGTTTGTCTTCTTTCTGTTTGTGTGCTCTACTAACTAAAAAAGTTTGGTTCCTTGTAATTTTTCTCATTGCAGAATAACTTATTCCATTGTTTTCTTGCTACTGTTTTAGAAGCCTTGTTCAGTTTAAACCTCATTTATTTGGGATATTGTTCATCTAAAAGCCTTTTACTAAACTGATTTCAAATATTGTTCAGTAAAGCCTCTACATAAAAATATTGGCCTCTTTGGTATCTACCTATGACATTTCCGAATAGTCTAGATTTGGAGAAGTTGGACATGTTGACCATACCAGGACATGCTTTTTTTCTTTTCTTTTCTTTTTTTTTTTTTTTTACAGTTGCTCCCTCTCTCTCCTTTTTTTTTTTTTTTTCCAAATTTATTTATTTTATTTTTGGCTGCGTTGGGTCTTCGTTGCTGCGCTCTGGCTTTTCTCTGGTTGCAGTGAGCAGGGGCTACTCTTCGTTGAGGTGTGTGGGCTTATCTTGTTGCAGAGCACAGGCTCTAGGCACACGGGCTTCAGTAGCTGTGGCGCGTGGGCTTAGTTGCAGATTCTTAACCACTGCACTACCAGGGAAGCCCCAGGGCATTCTTGCATAAAGGAAATCTACAGAAAATTTGTATATGCCTTTGCTGACAACCCACAGTTTTGTATTGTACTGTAATTGTAAATTTAAAAGGAGATTTTTCTATTGTAATTTAAAAAGTGAAATAGCTGGGTGGGTTTTATGTGCATTCTTTTGAGTTACTCTTTCTACAAAAAGATCAGGTTTTAATTCATTCAGCTTAGAATGTTTTAAGTTAGCCCATATTGTTCTTTTTTCTCCTTCCTCCAAGGAATTTTTCGAGAATTTGGAGGCGCAAGATGTGCGCATAATATAGTAAGGTACCCGCAATGTCGGCAGCATGCCCTGCTGATGACCCAGCAGTTGGTGCTTTCTCCAAATGGGGATGATGACATGGGCACGCTCCTGGGCTTGATGCACTCAGCCCCACCAACAGAACTGCAGCTGAAGACTGACATCCTAAGAGTAAGTTTGATAAGCGTGTTGGTATGATTTTTGCTACTACAATCCGTGGCTGTTTTTAAATGACTTAAAACTATTATGAACTATTCTTGCAATTTTTCTTCAAGTCTAAAATTATGTCAAAATAATAACTGAAGAAAGGCCAATGTCTCTAACCTGGCCTCCAAGGGCCCTGGGGACGACAGCTGTCTCTTTTCCCTCTGACTTTCTCTCCTGAGACCCTCACCCTGTTCCTGCCACAGACATGACAGGAAGTATAGCTCCCTTCTAGAATCAGGTATTTCTTTTATTAAACTTTTGCTTTATTCAGTTAATTTCTCATCAATAATGAGAAATTTGTGTGTTTTTCTTTATGCTGTTGTATGTTTCATCCTGTTTTGAGTATAATGACATTTTTTTTTTTTTTTTTGGCCTGGCTGCATGGCTTGTGGGATCTTAGTTCCCCGACCAGGGATTGAACCCAGTCCCTGGCAGTGAAAGCACGGAGTCCTAACCACTGGACCGCCAGGGAATTCCCATAATGACAATTTTGAGTGTGCATTTTAACTTAAAAGCAAGAATAATCGGACCACAATTTATCTCTTAGACAAGGAAGACATCTACATGCATATCAATATTGAGGAATATTTGTATATTTGAGGGGATTGTTGGGGTAAAAACAAGAGCTTTCAAAAGTTGTTAAGGTTGCCAACTTTTTAAACATACATTTTCCTCCTTTCTTGGTACCTTTGTAATTGGATTTGTAAAATATTGGTAGATAAAGCCAACAAGAGGAAATTAACTGACCTGTAATTTTAAAACAGTGCTGTTCTGATAAATGGTGATAACTGGCTCTGAGACAGGAGGAAGACAGGAGCGGGTCCTGATATTGCTGCATTTACTGATTTCCATGGTGTCAGTACTCCCACTGTGACCTGTTTCAGGCAACTAATGTGTTACTGAATGTGGCTTGGGAAGAGGTGTACAGTAGTACCCATTGTATAATATCTCAAGGGCACAAATAATAATAAAATATAGAAAATAACTAAGAAGTACAGAGTTTTGAGTATTTATTACTTTTGTTTTTAAAATAATTTAGTTTTAAATTTATAGAACTTAATTTTTAATTATGGTTATGTTTTTAACAACTGGTATGCAGAATTCCAAAAATAAAACTGTTGGCTCTCATGACCGGTATGAGCTGGCTCCAGCATTCCACTGCTTTGAGGGCATGAAGTAGTGTTGGAAGGCAGCGAGGAGGATTTGGGATTACAGTTTCAGTTTCCATTTTTGCTTCATTCAGAATTGCTTCTCACGGTCTCCATTCAGTTGAGACAACCACAGACCTATGTAGTTTAATTTGTAATATGTAGTATTTTATAATTCTGCCAATGTACAAATTTGAATTGTAAGCATTAGATTTATGCAAATGGAGTTAATATGTAGCTGATGATTTTGCCTAATTAACCATCTAGCATCTACATCTCCTTGTAGCTTTGGCATTTGCTGCATTATCATTAATTATTGATTTAAGCAGGATATTAAGTTATTCATGGTATTTGAAATTTTCAGATACTGAGATTGTGCTGTGATAATGTCACAGTGCCAACAGAGTAACCAGTTTTGAGGCAGTAGAAGGTGAACTTATCCAGAAGCACACAACATAGAGTACTGTTGGACTAAGGATTAATAAGTACTGTTTTTCTGACCCCTATCATAATTCTGACCAGCGATACGATTTTGTACATATTACTTTGACTCTTAACTCGTGCTTCCTCATATATAAAATAATACATGTCCAGTTTTTCCCCAGTGTGTTTTTGAAGATGATGATGGTTATGGGTTTTTATGCCAGGCACTTTGCTAAGGGTTTTACATGTATTTCCTGTAAAGTAAATTCTTATTATTGTCTAGATTTTACATAAGAGGAAACTCTGGCACAGAAAGGTTAAGTAACTGACCATAGTGAAATGCTTTTTAATGTTGGGGTCAAAATTTCCACCCAAGCGTTCTAACTCTAGCCCTTGCATTTAACCTTCAGGCTAAGTTATAAGATGCTTAAAAATAACAAAAAGTTATGAAGTCATGTTGTAAATAGGAGTTGACATTACAAGTACAGTTTATTAAATTTGAGAAGATACGGAAACAAAATGGAAACTTACTGCTTGCAGAATAATGGAAGGAATACACTTTATTTCTAAATTTTATTTACATACACAGATTGTACATTTTCTGTCTTTTAAAATAATAAGGTATAGGTATGTACAGTGGAATCTCATAATTTCTAAAGTATCAATAGTATATTTGAAAAAGGTAATTATATATATTAATATTTAGCTTTTCCCTTTTGCAAATACTATTAGAAATGTATGAGATATTTTAATAAAATGGCCTTTTCAAATGTAATGACTGGGAAGATTGTAAATTGTGTCTTAAGCAAAATTAGGTTCTCATGGTGTTTCAGTTGCTGAAACAGGGAAAAAGAGCCTGTGTATCTGCAAACAGATTTCGAATTGTTCTTTGGGGCAGTATAGCTTCATGGTTAAGTGCATGAATAGGGGAATCAGACTGCCTGGGTTTAAATCCTATCTTTGCCATTGTATAAGCCTTTGGCAAATTATTTAACCACGTGGGGCCTCAACTTTTCATCTCTAAAGTGCGGATAATAATAGTGTCCAATGCATAGGATTATTGAGAGAATTAAATAAGCTAATGTATTAAAGCACTTAAAGAAGTACCTAATACATAGTAAGTGCCCCATAAAATGTTAAGTAATTTTATAATGTGTTATTTTTAATAATAAACTATGTTAAAAGTATGACAGTTCAGAAGATAACTGATAGTTATAAAAGATTGTTTTACCTGTTTGGCCTTAAGAGCTATTCTGGGAAAGAGCATGCTTTCAGCCCTCAAGCCACAGTTCACTTTGCAAGAGAGAATGTCTAATAACTCCTCTGAAGTTACTGCTCTTTCCAAAGCATCGGGATATGGTCATTTTACATGAATCGGAATACTTCAGCCCTTGGCTTCCCTGATCATCTCTCTAATCCTTTCTAGAATAAATCATTTTGTATACACACAGTCGTAAGTTTTCATGATTGTGTAAAATTATACTCGAATATGTATTTTACTTATTTAATAAAATTACTTTGTAAAAATCACTGAATTCATTGATGTCATTATTCATCAAATATATAGGGAAAGCTTTTCAGCCAGGATTTGGATATATCCATTATTCTGTCAAAAGCAATATGCGATAGTGTTTTCTAAAATGATCTTCTGCTTTTAATATGGCACTTTTTAATTAGCAAAATATTTGGCATGCTTCATAAGACTGCTTGTTCGGTAAATGACAAAAGTACTCATATCAGATGTTCACAGAATGGCATTCCCCTTTGACATTCATGTACGGTTATTTTTCTTTAATTTGAATTATAAGTTTGTTTTTGTTTGTGTTGTTTCTTTGTCCCCTGTAGGCCCTCCTGTCAGTCCTTCGAGAAAGCCATCGTTCAAGAACAGTTTTTAGGAAAGTTGGAGGATTTGTGTACATTACGTCCTTGCTTGTTGCTATGGAAAGATCTTTGAGCTCACCACCCAAGAATGGCTGGGAGAAAGTGAACCAGAATCAAGTGTTTGAACTTCTCCACACTGTGTTCTGCACATTGACTGCAGCAATGCGCTATGAGCCGGCCAACTCTCATTTCTTCAAAACAGAGATTCAGTATGAGAAGTTGGCAGATGCCGTTCGATTTCTTGGCTGTTTCTCAGACCTAAGAAAAATAAGCCCCATGAATGTCTTCCCCTCAAATACACAGCCATTTCAAAGACTTTTAGAGGAAGACGTAATCTTGATGGATTCAGTGTCACCCACTCTACGGCACTGCAGTAAACTCTTTATTTATCTCTACAAAGTAGCCACAGATTCTTTTGACAGGTATGGCTCTGCTCTGTGCTCTGAATTAAAGGGTATACTATGTATGACTTCAACATTAAGGCTTAAATTATAATTTAACCTGAAAGAAAATGAAAACAAATGAATCTTCTCTCTCATTTACTTACCACTTTATTTGTGAATATTACTATTGCTCTGATGTTAAGCTTTTCAGCATGGACATCTGTGTGTTATTTGTAAAACCAGGTTAGAGTTAAGCTCTCAATGCACTTAGAACAGTTTCAATGAAGTTTACTTTTCTTTTTTTTTCCCCCATGTTGGGTCACAGTTGCTACGCGTGGACTTTCTCTAGTTGCGGCGAGCGGGGGCTACTCTTCGTTGCGGTGCGTGGGCTTCTCATTGTGGTGGCTTCTCATCTTGTGAAGCACCGGCCCTAGGCACACGGGCTTCAGTAGTTGCAGCACGCAGGCTCAGTAGTTGCGGCGCGCAGACTCTAGGGTGCGCGGGCTTCGTAGTTGTGGCGCGTGGGCTCTAGAGCACAGGCTCACTAGTTGTGGCGCATGGGCTTAGTTGTTCCACAGCATATGGGATCTTCCCAGACCAGGGATCAAACCCATGTCCCCTGCATTGGCAGGCAGATTCTTGACCACTGCGCCACCAGGGAAGTCCCTGAAGTTTACTTTTCATGGGGGTGTTTCCTATGTTTTCTCTTTCCTCTTTATTCTCAAGAACATTAGGTACATCCAGACTTATTGATATTAGTTATCAATAGAACATAGTTATGATTACATGTATTTTCAGACAGATGATATAGTCTCAACATTCATAATCATTCCTAACATTTTATAATCCTCAAAAAATGATTTATCTCCCTGGGAGACATTGACAGTTCAAGAGTCCATCAGATTAATTTACTCATTCCTTCATTAAACAAGTACTTAACAAACACCTATCGCATGCCAAGTCATCGTGCTAGGCGTTGAGGGTGCAACTCAGCACAAGGCTACTTTGGTTATATCCATCCTTTACCTTAAATACAAACACATAAATAAACGATAACATATCGTGATAAAATCTATGATGTGGAAAATGCAGGGTTCTGAGATCGTAAGTCTGCTTTACCTAAATCACTTATTTTCAGTTCTTAAAGTGTGTTTTCAATTAAGCTCTCACTTTGAAAATAATGTGAGAGTGATCATGCTGATCGTGCTGCTGATTTGCCCCAAGCATTATCACTTTTAGCCATTACCATAGTTTTACTTCATAAAACAAGTGAATTGTTTCTATACTAGCCCCATAAATAAAGCAAGTAACTCTATTGGGTAGAGCTAAAAGCTTTTATATCCTTAACTGTAAAATTATCTACTTTGAAATGCCTACTGAGATGTTTTTTGTTTCTTAATATTTCTTTGGCCTTAGTATTTAGATAGAAAACACAGGTAATGTAAAAAAGGTTTTCAAATTTTCCCTGCCTTGAAAATAAAAATGCATATATATCGTTAACTTATAGAAACCATGGGAGAGTGTAGTGTTGAGGGAATAAGATGTTTTTTAACATTAAAATTTGTGTATTTAGATTCAACCTCTTTTCCCTTGTTTTCTAACTTATCCTGGTTAGTGTACCTTATTTTTAGTTTGCTTCCTTAAAAAACAAGGCCTATAGCACTCTGTTTAACAAATATGTTACGTGTTAACATGAATGAATAAGCATCTGCCCTAAGCATGCTTTTCTGTTTCCCTCAGTGCATGTGTTGTAGTCTTGTTCCTTGTTCCCGCTGAGTAGGGAGGATGTTCCCTATTAAACTTTTACTGGTATTTCTTGTGAAACTAACCAACTGCCAACCCGGTGTCCTGTTCTGACCTTTCTAAACCGCCCTGTTTTGTCGTCTGTAGTCGTGCAGAGCAGATCCCTCCTTGCCTGACAAGTGAGTCTTCTCTCCCCTCTCCTTGGGGTACACCAGCTTTGTCCAGGAAAAGGTACTGATCTAATAACCGAAGTCAGTCTTTACTTGTATGGGTTTTTTTCTTCTGTGCTCAATTATATGTTAATGTGGATTTTGTGCTTTGTAACTTTAATTATTTTCTTTCTATTTGATATCTTTGTTTTTGCTTTCAAAACTGTCAGCTTCTGCTGAGTATATTTATGAGAGTAAAATGTGTTGATGCTATGAAGATATGAAGGACATGTAGACTTTTGTCATCCAACCCTATTATTTGGACTAAAATATGCATTTTAGAGCCAGCATGTATTTTATTAAAATTGATTTAGAAATGAGGATGTAATGCCTCTCTACTCTTTAACTAGAATACTTTTCTCCTTTTTCTTTTCACTTTAAATGTGCTTGGGATCATTCTTTGGTTTTTAGTATTACTTCAAAATGAACATCCCAGCACTGGCTGAGGAAATGTGTATTTTCTCAATCGGGTTCAACCAGTTGAAATATGATGCTGTTATGAAGACTCAGCAGGCTAACCTTTGAAAAAGCGAATAAAAAAAATCTCCCCTAGCTCCTGTTTTCATCAGTTGTGTGTAAATCTCTTTCTAAACTGATGTAGTCTACCTCATATATAAAGCTTATGACTATAAAGAACCAGCAGTTGATTGACAAGAGTACAATTAAGATCCATTTGAGATTCCATTTGCGACCTGTACTTAAAAGGATCATAGTCTGTGCACTTGGCACCAAATACTCTTCCTGCCCCTGTTTTCCTCATAAGCAAGTGCAAGTCCTTAAGTCTTGTATTAATTCTCTTCCGCTGTGGCTTTTTAAAAATGAACCCTGAGGTTCTGCTATGTTGTTGTTTAATTTTATTTCTGTTGTTCAGATTTTGAAACTTGAACACAGTTGTGGTTAATTTAGTACTAAATTTGAAGTATTTGTTATAAATTTGGTATTTCAATATATTTTAAGAGTAATATTCATTAGGTATATAGGCTTATATTTTCCTTTTTCTTTTAAATTTACACTGGGGCTTACAGCTCATTTTCTTCTAGTAAATCATGGCATAGTTAAATGAATTTAGTATTGTTCAATGTATTTGTATTTAAAAACTACTATTTTTTGTTTTTGTAAGAGCAGTTCTTGATTCAAGATATTATGAAATCAATTTGAGTTGACCTAGTGTATTTTTCTGTTGCTAAAATGAATAAGGTAAAAGGTATACTTTGTGTTGGAAGATTCATGTGTGCTTACTATCCCAGAGAACTACTGGATGTTAGAAAAATAGTTTCAATTACTAAATAATTTTAATCATTAAAAAAATCATATTTATGATTCTATCATACATGGTAAAGGCTCAAAAATTGCTGTGTTTAAATTCATTAAGTATTAACCAAAAATTACAGAACACTTTCAATAGGGATCTACAGATTAAGGGGACAAATATTTAAAAATCTATCAGAACCTACTATTTATTTAAATAGTAGTTTGACAGAGGGAAAACAGCATTTTATTCCATATCATAGTTATTTAAGGCCTTCGATCAAAAACATTTTTTCATCTTTTGCAACACAGCTACATGTAAGGATGTCCTGTCTTTGACCTAAGGGGAAACTGTCACTGAATCAGCAGTTGTAGTTGAGTGTATCTTATCCATGGGAATTCTAATGAGGCTTACAAGTTGATGTTACCCCAAGGAAGCTCCCAGTGCTGTTCCTGCTAATAATAAGATCAGTGTTGACATTTTCAGCTTGCCATTCTGGTCAGGTTACATACATTTTGCTCAGTGATAAGAATCATAAGCTAATAAAGAAAACTTTTTTTACTTCACAGTATAGTAATTTTTGAAGTTAGAATATCTCAAGAACATCTCAAATTACATCAGCTTATGGGCATCTTTTTTCTTGTGGCAAAACATGTTTTGTTTTGTTTTGTTTGCAAAAGGAAAAACCCAACATTGTGTTAGTTTTATGGCTTGTGGAGATTAAGGTACTAAGGAAATTTCAACTTGTGATACTTGTCTGGCAAGTAAAATCTTGGAGAGTCTTCTCTATTAGAAGAATTGGAGGAAAAAGAACTAGGAAACCTTATTTTGGGAAACTAAAACTCGTAATTTTTTTTCATTATTCAGAAGGAATAATGGAACAGAATTATGCTGAACAATATTCAGTCACAGTTAGAGGAGGTGAAAACAAAATACAAAATAGTAACCAAGACTCTCAGAATATATCTGCAATAGCAAAAAAGGTGGCGAGTACTAGTTATCGTTCGAACATGGGGTCCATTACTTAGTGCCTATACACACTTGATAATTAAGGCAAAGCAAATTCAGAATTTAAATATTTAAGTATATATTCCCAAAAGAGGTAGATAAGTATATATAAGAATTTAGATTGAAATATTAAGTAGCAATTTCTTTAAGCTTTAAAAGTAACTGCAACATAAAAATTAACTAAATTTTGCAATGTCATTTTATCCTATCTTTACAAATGGTTAGGTCTTGGTTGGTAGCTACCAATTTAATAAGCTTACCACAGTCTCTAAATGTAAAAAGTGGTAATACCTGTGGTAATACCTAAGTGACTTAGTAAGAGTTAATGTTATATAATGGCTGTTAAAATCAACCTAATTTTACTTAATAAATACCATGTTTTAGATTTCTACGATGTTTGCAGTATTTTTCTAGTTTGAGAAGAATAATGTAATTCCTACATTAGAATATTTTTCTATATAAGATTTAAAAGTTTACTACTATAATAGTTACATATTAGTAGAGTTCAGTTTCCAAAGACATAAAGGACTTCTTCCTAGCTATACATATCAATAATTTAAGTTCAAATTTATATTACATCAGGCACCTAAGAAATAATTTCAGAAGGCCTGTAACTAGAATATACAATTAGAATTGATGTTTTTTCTCAAAATTGCGTTAGTTTTTATGTGTAATGAAAACAATTTTTATGAAATTTCTTAATGGTTTGGAGTTCCTATTACACAATAGAGGAATTAGGAATCTTTTTGTTTTTCTAGTTAGGTCAAAATATTTTAAAGAATAAAGGGAGAAACATGGGAGGAGGATACCTGTTGTTAATAAACAGTTAGAAAACTATTCTAGTAAGTTTAGAAATTAAATCTTTCTGAACAAAAACAGAAAAAAAAAAACCAGGGAGTGAAAAAAATGAGTAGGTGGAGGATATGCTGACTTTAAACAGTAGAGCACATGTGTTTTTTTTCTTTTTTTTAAGTGAAGCTGAGTACTTTCCTAGAATCTCTGTTAAAAAGAGAATGGTACTTAAAAAAAAAAAAAAAAAAAAAGGCAGTGCCAATTCTTTGCTACTAAATCAGTGACTTAAAGCATCTGTTTCCCAAGCTGCTCTTGTGCCAGAGAGCTGAAACTGTGCTGCTCTCAGTGACAGAGCTCAGCATTAGACAAATTATGCTGAAACCAATTCATTGGAACAAAGAGCTCCCATAGGCTGAAGCCACAAGCATCTGTTTCCTTGTGCCAAGATACAAAATGTGCAAAACTCATGAATTGCAGAAGAAGAGTATGCAATAGATGGTGGAGATCATTGACGAGAAGAAATGTTGTGCATTCAGGGCATGGCTAGGCTTTCTAACTCATGGAAGCTTGTTACGTAAAATATCCCAAGTTTTTAAAAATTGTGAATATTCTCAGTGGTAGGGAGGATAATGCAAAAGAGCGTGAATGTTGTTCCAGATAAGCTAAAGGAGAACTCCTTGATTCTTAATACATTTATTGACACGTGGCCAGGATTCTGAGCCAACTCTGACTCAGTTGAACCAGTTATAGCGTAGGCCGCTTTGATCTTGTTTGTTCTTGATTATATTACCCATGGTTTAAGGAAAGGTTAAAAACACATAGGAAATTTCAAAGAAAACACTCTCACTGAGGCACTTAATATAACTTGTACGCTCATCACAAATTATCAGAGCTATCATCTTTCTTAGAGCTTTGACTCACTGTAATTTCACCTATTCTTTATATCTTCTGTCATGTATGTTATTCTTTTTGTTTTTCTTTTTTTCGGTTTTACTGAGATATAATTGATATACTGCGCTGTATGACGTTTAAGGTGTACATCATAATGACTTGGCTTACATGTGTTGCAAAATGATTACCACAGTAGGTTTACTTAACATCTATCATCTTACATAGATTCAAGGAAGAAATGGTTTTTTTCCTTGTCATGAGAACTTTTAGGATCTACTCTTTTAGCAACTTTCAAATACACCATAGAATAATGTTAACTAGTTATCATGTGCCATTCTTTAATGAAACAATCCAAATAGTAAGTGGTAAAAACATATAAGAGCCTAAAAGACTTGATAAGTTGTCTGTATGTGACTCAAGAATTGATAATACATTGTTTTTTAATTTCCGAACGTTAAGGTGTTTTGTAACCCAACCCTTAATTATAAGGCTTTTTTTTACTCAGTGGAGAAAGGTAGTAGAAGATGAAGAAAATGAACAGAGAATGTGATTGAAATTAAATACCCAATTACCCTTCTTTCTTTTCATAGGCATGCATATCATTCTGTTTCAACTCCCCCCGTCTACCCTCCTAAAAATGTTGCTGACCTGAAACTACATGTGGCAACTTCATCTCTCCAGAGTTCTGATGCTGTCATCATCCATCCTGGAGCCATGCTTTCTATGCTGGACCTCCTGGCCTCTGTTGGGTCAGTGACACAGCCAGAAGTAAGCTTGGATAGATTGGTTCCTTCCCGTCTTTAATGAGTGGAAGGTGTGACTGCATGAGCAAGGGAGTGGGACCAAGAAGGTGACATGGAACCTTTCTGTGTCACATACTGAAGTAGGTAAAGGAAAAAAACAGGATTTTCGTGTTTGAGTCTTAACTTTCCTAATGAGTAGTAGATAACGTATGTTTTAGAATACAACTCATTTGTTAAAATGCAGTTACTGCTGGTACTAAAATAATTCTCTTTCTCCCTGTAAATCCTGCTCAGCAGTGGAAATTGTTAATAAATAATACAGGAAGAAAAATGACTGAAGGTACCATTTTGAGGCTATTTATGTATTTTCATTTGTAACACTCAGGAGTTTGGGTGACTAGTTTTGTTTAAAATGTTGTATGGTTTCGAAGGCCTAAAGTGTCACAAATGTTAACAATAGGTCATTCTTTAAACTGGTTATTTACTTACCGTGAAAAATATTTACTTTATACCCACTATTTCTATAAGAATAAAAATATTATTAGTTACATATAGTCATGTAATACGAAAGACTTGAAAGAAAATGGAGTCGAGCTAGGTATGCTTCTAGCAGAATGAAGACCAGAAATATTTCCCTAGCCCTGTTCTGGAGTTGCTGTGTCCCTCTAAGTCAGCCACTTAATTCATCTGAATGTAATTTGAAGCATGTAGGGACCTCATATTAAAAGGTGTGCTTCAACTCTTAAAAGGAGAGAACTATCACCTGTCTTATTAAGAATGCCCCGGTGGCATGAATTTCTTTGTTAACTCCAGCATGCTTTGGACCTTCAACTGGCCGTGGCAAATATTTTACAATCACTGGTGCACACAGAAAGAAACCAGCAAGTCATGTGTGAAGCTGGTCTCCATGCGCGACTGCTGCAGCGGTGCAGTGCTGCACTGGCTGATGAGGACCACTCGCTGCACCCGCCCCTCCAGCGGATGTTTGAACGATTAGCCTCTCAGGCTCTGGAGCCCATGGTGCTGAGGTCAGTGTGTTCTCTTCTTCACATTCAAATAAGCCACCATTAGTAATGGCCGTTTCTAGAGTCTTGATAGTCAAAGAGTTCTTGCTTTAATAAACATATATTCAGTTATCTGTGGGCAAAACCAAAACACCACAAAAATGGGCAAAATGCCCAAAATATCGCACTTAGAAACAGATAAATCTAGTTATTAGTAAACAGGATGTTTTTGTCCGTTGGTCATTTCTTCTGCTTGAATCCAGCAAACTCTCACTTCCCTTTAAAAATGAAGTCATGTTATATTTGTATGACTTGCATCTACTTTATAGATAAGAACATTTTATGTGTACGAACTCTTTTAAGAAACACTTTTTAAATTTTAAAATAATTAGAGATTCAGAGGAAGTTGTAAAGGTAGATCAGAGAGATTCTGTGTCCCCATCATCCAGTCTCCCCCAGTGGTTACATCTTATGTAACTACAGTACAGTATCAAAACCAAGAAACGGACATTGGTACGATGTATCCATGTATGCTACAGTTCCCCCATTATTAATCACTTGTGTCAGATTGATGTAACCATCACACAATTAAGATGTCACAAAGATCTCCCCAGTGCTCCCTCTTTATTGTCATATCCGCTTCCCTAACCCCCACCATCTCTAACCCCTAGAAACCACTCTGTTCTCCATCTCCATAATTTTGTCACTTTGCAAATGTTATGTAAATTGAATCATACAGTATATGACCTTTTGTGATTAGCTTTTTTCACTTGTTGTAGTGCCTTTGAGATGCATCTAGATTGTTATGTATCAAGAGTTTGTTTCTTTCTATTGCTGAGTTGTATTCCGTGGTGTGGATATACCTTGCACAGTTTAGCCATTCGAGAAATAGGTATATTTGAATAACCTTTTTTAATATAAGAGAAACAGTGCTCTGTGTTTTAGGGATAAAACAACATTAAAAAAAAATACTTTCCTTGAAATTACCTAGCCAAACAGATTTAATGTTTAAATCATCTTGTCTCTCCTTAAAAAAATACTGTCATGTATCTTGTCACTTTCAGCCGCAACTAAGGCCCAGTGTAAATAAATAAATATATATATATTTTTTTAATAAATAAAATAATTCTTTTCTGCTGTTAAAGTACTCCTTTTTCATAAAATTTTTGGAACTTTCTTAAAAATGGTTGGACTCTATTTGTAATTTATATTTTTTAACTGACCCCAAGCTAAGAAAAACCTCTGTGGTTAACATTTGTTAAACAGTATCGTACAGGGCAGTGTGCCAGGCCTTAGTAATACCAAGGTGAATGAGACAGTCTCTACTCACTTTGTCACATTATGAATATATTCAGAGACCTAAAGTTTTGAAAACAGCATGGAGATTTTCCCATGATCCTTTTTGATGATCTGCTACTTTAAAAGTAGAGAGACTGAATGAGAAAAAGAGACTATCTCATACCTAATACTTGTGTTTTACTAAATAACTTGTACCGCCTACTTAGATAAACAGAGGAAGCAGTGGAAACCAACCATTGGGACATGCTTAGTTTTCACAGTGCATGAATTAGGTAAATGCAAAGGTCACCTGATGGTACAGGCATCTAGCTGCTGACAAGCCATAGATTATGAGCTAATTGTGTATCACACTCTATGTGAAAAACTGGCAAAGGGTACCTGACCTTTAAATATTTGTTTCTTCTGCTGTAGGGAATTGAAACTTCAGAGAAGTATTCTTTTTTTAATGTTTTCCCTTTACGTGATGCTGTAAATGACTGCATATAAAGGGTTTCTGTCTTTGTCACCCCTGACAGTTCGCTGTATTTCTGCCCGTCACATTCCAGGAGAGCGTGCTCCTCAGGTTTCCTTTGTAACTTTTCACAATACTTGGTGCTCTTTTCACTGCTTGGTGAATTGAAACATAAAATTAGCATTGTATATTATAATAACTGTTCAGATTGCTTTAGTATTTTTAATTAGTCTGTGATAATTCATTAAGTCACATTTTTTGTGTGTTTAGTTTATGAATTACGCGATGTTCCCAATCAAGGAATAACTTTGCTTTGTCTCTTCTTTAGGGAGTTTTTACGTTTGGCAAGTCCATTAAATTGTGGTGCCTGGGACAAAAAACTGCTAAAACAATATAGGGTCCACAAACCAAGTTCACTGAGTTATGAGCCAGAGATGAGAAGTAAGTTGACCTTTGAAGTTCCCTTTTTTTGGTTTATCTTATAAATGAAAATCATGTAGGGGGAGAAAATTATTTCAAGAAGTTCGACTGTAAAAGAAAAGAAAGGGAAGGGTTTGTTGTTGTTGTTTTTCATTTGTTGTTATTTAAATAGAAAAACTAAGATCTCATTGTTTGACTGGAGAAGCGGGCAGATAGGGGTGGCAAAGGAATCAGTGATACAACCAAGATGCAGAGGAGGTGAGACCTATGTGCAGGATAACCCTTGGCTTGGAAGGGGGAATACCTCTTTCTCAGAAGATCCGTAACTTCTTTACCTTTCTCAATTAGCCTTTGCTGCCTGAACTAGAGTGGTTGACTGGGCTATTCACAGGCTGTGGCTTTGCAGGACAGCTGGTGCAGGAGGACATGGAGGACAGGACATTTAAAATACTAATAAAAGTAGTCGAAGAGAAACACCAAGAAGTATAGGATAGATGGGGGAAGAAGTAAAGTCAAGCAGCTAGTGATAGGCTGGGAGAAAAGGGATCGATCACTGGGCTGGAGAAGAATGGCTAGGCTAAAAAGCAAATGTAGTGAGAGAAAAAGAATGGGTGGACTGAGGAATGAGGTCGGGTAATGGCAATCAAAATTGGAGTGGTGAGACAAGCAGAGAAAAGGACTGTGCCCAGAATTTGGCTCTGGAGTAAAGTAGAGGTAAAGCTCGTTGGAGGAAAGGTGATCATAGAAGGGAGGTGTTAGATAGGTTGTTCATGTGGACCTTGAGATCCCCCAGTGCACTGGCAAGAATTAGTACAGGGAAGAGATGAGAATGAAATGCCAGCAATAGTAGATGGCAGTTTCATAGAGAGGTGTGTGATAGGATTGCTGATGCAGAACCTCCAAGGAAGAGAAGTTTTTGCATTAGGCTGATTCAAGGATGATGGAGAGGGGGGTGTTAGAATGTAGGCACTGCCTACCCATCCGGCATAGACCATGGAGGAGCACCAGATTCCATCCACTCAAGAGCCGTGGGGAAAGTGTATTCTCAATAGAGAGCTCAGATGCCCTGGATTTCCTCCCAGTGTTAATTCTATAGTTTGGTGGGTTTTAACTTTACAATTTATTTTGTCTTGTTGTTAGCCATAGTTAAGGCATTTGTGTTAATGGATTGAAATAACCCTTACTAGTGAAGCAGGAAAGAATGGAACCTAGAAGAGTAAAATGCCTGTTCTTCAAGCATATAGTAATCATTTAGTTCAACCTTTTTTTTTTTTTCAGGTGAGAATCAAAGAGATTAAACAACCTTCAACCATTATTTCAACCTTACTATTTCCTCCTACAATTTATTGTCAGTGATTAGTGAATACTGTGTTTTGGAAACACTAAGATAAGATCTTTTGAGTTCCAACACAGTTTTATTGGAAAACAGTATTTCAGTTTTTCTTATCAATTAATATACATCCCCTGCATGTATATATTTTTGTTGTTGTTGTTGTTTTTGTACTTTACACAGTTGCTGAGAATTGACAAAAAATAGTTCCTTTCTCTAAGAATATTGAAATATTTTTATGGTTGCCTGACTGCTTAGCACACTTAAGAGGGAAATAATTAAATTCATGTGGTTTATCTTGAGAGGGAATATTTTCTCCATTACATTTATAACGTATTCCTGAAAGAATAGAACAGCTTGCTTAAATTTTATTTTTTTGTTCTTAAAATCGTTACCATTTGCATGCATATAGGAATTTTTAAGTTCAAGTATTTTTGTGATCACTTGTCTAATTTTAATAGCTACAAGGGAAGAATTAAAAATGGGGAGAAAATGGGAGAAGCAAGTTTCTGCTATTTAGCTCTGATTTTTTTTAATAAGAAAGATGACCTGTTTCTTTCCATGATAATACTTCTCAAATATTTTGTTTTCTTCTCAAAGAGAAATAATAAATTACTTTGTAAAATGAAAGTATAGTCTGGTTTTTATAAACATCATTAAGTGTAGCTTATAATTAAATTTTACTGTAGCAGTGGCTTGGATAGGGGTCATTGGTGATTTTTATTCTTTTTCTATCTGATCTTTACTTGCACTCTGTAGTTTCCAACATTTCTGCAATGTGTTTATTACTTTAGTAATAAATATAAAGTAAAAACATATGCTATGTAAGTTTTTAAGTGAACATAAAGTACATTAAAACTGGATAATAGCTTTGGAGTTTAAAAATAAAATTATTGTATATATTGAAACTGAAGAGTAGTATTTAAAATTAATCAGCCTTGTTAAAGTCACTATTTTAGAAATCTATATGATATTTTTCCCAAGAGATTTTCTTTGACTTACAGGTAGTATGATCACATCTATGGAAGGTCTGGGTTCTGATAATGTCTTCAGCTTACATGAAGATAACCATTACCGCATAAGCAAGAGCCTAGTGAAATCTGCAGAAGGAAGTACTGTACCCCTGACCAGGGTGAAGTGCCTGGTCTCCATGACAACCCCACATGACATCAGACTTCATGGGTCATCAGTTACTCCGACTTTTGTTGAATTTGACACATCCCTTGAAGGGTTTGGGTAAGAAGTTTGCCAGGTAGCCAAGCTATTGTATTTCATGCCTCAGTCTTGCCTTTGAGAAATAGATCTTTGGTTTTAAATCTACTTGATTAAAATTTAGTATATGCTATATATTTTCAAATGATTGAGTTCCTTGAGCATGTTAAGATTTGTGGATTTAATTGTTTTTAATTATTTATTATGCTAAATAAGTTGATATGGTATAGGAGTCAGCAATCTAAGGTGCACGGTCCAAATCTGTTTTTGTAAATTCTCTTTTTTTCTTTTTTTGTAAATAAAGTTTCATGGTAACATAGCCACATTCATTTATGTATATGTATTATCTATGGCTGCTTTCATGCTAGACTGCAAAGTCATGATGGAGGCTATCTGGTCTGCAAAGCATAAAATATTTATGCTCTGGCCCGCTATAGAAAATGTTTGTCAACCTCTGATTTAGTACAATAAGTTACAGATAATATGCAAATTACAATTAGATTAAAAGCTCTTTGGCTAGGTTTTGTCCTTTTTTCTCTCAAATTACTTAACTTAGTATCTTATACATTATAAGTATTAGTATTTTATACATTATAAGTATTCAGTTACTATCACATTAAATGAATAAATACTTTGAAGTGGCAGAAAAAACTTTAATAGCAGAAGTAACAAATAAAGAATCTAGGGAGTTTCCTGGTGGCCTTAGTGGTTAAGATTCCGGGCTTTCACTGCCTTCGCCCAGGTTCAATCCGTGGTTGGGGAACTGAGATCCCATAAGCCACATGGCCAAAAACAAAAAGAGAGAGAGATTCTCCTCTGCTTGTAAAAAATAAGTTAAAAAAGTTCTATAATAAAGTATATTAATCATTTAAAAGAAAGAATCTATAGTGAATCTAGAAGAGTATATTTATCAAGTCTGTCAGCCTCAAAATGGACATAAATGCTAAGAGAAAAAGCCTATGTCTATACTGGTTGTTTGTGGGATTCTTCTACATTGATCTAAAACTATAAATTGTATTTTAAGAACATTGTCGTGGGTTAGTATCGAACAATGAATTAAAACATATTTGGGACTGGGCAAAACGAATCAGGACAGTGTAACAGAGGAGAGTGACTCACTAGAAAGGGGCACAGGGGAATTTTTCTGTGGTGATGAAAAATTTCCAATGTCTTGAACAAGGTTATACTTTGGTGCATTTTACCACGTGCAAATTATAGTATGATTTTTTTTAATTTAAATTTTTAAAAATGGAGATTTTTTAAATACATCTTTTGGTATTCTCACACAATTGAAAGAAGGAAAGGACTTTGTTAGGCATCCAGACTTATTCCATGATCTCTTATCTCTGGTTACCCTTAAATAATGGTAGTTTATTTCACTGTGGTAAGTACATAGTAATAAGAGAAGAAAACAGTTGCTCTCTAACATGTACGTTTTCTTTTCTTTAATAGCTGCCTGTTCCTACCCAGTTTGGCCCCTCATAATGCCCCTACAAACAATGCCGTCACAACAGGTCTTACCGATGGGGCCGTGGTCAGTGGCATTGGTTCCGGTAAATATTACTTTCTCTGCTTATGAGATTCTTTTTTTTTTTTTTACAGTAGATTATATTTTATTTAGAGATTTTGCTTTTCTTGGCATCTTTTTAAAATATAAATCTGAGTCAACACAAACTCTTTCATTGTTATTTTTCTATTTTCACTTTAGGTGAAAGATTCTTCCCTCCTCCATCTGGCTTAAGCTACTCCAGCTGGTTTTGCATTGAACATTTCAGTTCTCCTCCAAATAACCACCCTGTCAGACTTCTTACTATTGTTCGCCGAGCGAATTCTTCTGAGCAGCATTATGTGTGCCTTGCCATAGTTCTATCAGCAAAAGACCGATCGCTGATTGTCTCCACCAAAGAGGAACTACTCCAAAACTATGGTCAGTATCTGTCTTTTTCTTTTTGCTTCTTGTGCCTATTAAAAGTAGCAAACTTCATTTTAATGGTGGGTTTTAAGGTCCAGCTGGTAATTCTTTTCTAATTTAAATTATTACAGAATAGAACAGGTTATATAAAATCTTGAATATTGTTTACCAGTGAAATTTTAAGGCACCTTCACTTTCAAAAGAGACTTAGATAGAAAACAGTGGAGAGAGTTCCTAAAATAAGGATTCATCTCTACTTGCCAAGAAATCACAGCTTTTGCTAGGAATGCAGGATGCTTGTTTAATATATTTTAGTAGGGATTATCATTGGCTGTGAATTCTGCTTAACTAATGAATATTCATTGAGCACCTGCCTACCATATGTGCCACTCTGTGCTAGACACAATAACATTTTAATTACTTTATTCATCACTTACCTTCAAGACTTAATACACTCCATTTAATAATCCTAATTCCCTAATTCCCTCCAATATGCCATAATGTTATGTTACTATACAATAGAACTTCAAACTCAAGGCATTCATGAATATCTTCCTAAATGATATAAGTAACATAAAATAGAAATCTCAGTTCACTTAATTTTCTTTGCTCTGGATGTAAGCATTTGTGTATGTATGTATATATATATATGTACCTCTTTTTTATCATCTGACTTTGTCTTTTAACTGACTAAATAAAATAATAGCACATATTGCTTCCCCTGTGGTTGGCATTCACATATTAATTGAATATGAATGTTAGCTCCTCAGTTTGATTGTAAGGCTTTTTGTCTTACTTAGGATTCTTCATCATGATCAGCACAGAGTTAGGCATCAATACAGTAAGTGCTTTAAAATCCTAGTGGATACTTTATTTGCCCATTTTGTGGCATTTGATCCTATTGATGTTTTCTTCCTGATTAAAACTATCTGCATTCCTTGTTCTTTCACTATTTCTCTGACCTCTCTTGCAATTTCTTTCAACAGCTTTCTCTTCCATCTTCCCCTTAAAATTAGTATTCTTCAAGCTCTTATGTTTAGTCTTTGTACTCAACCTGTTCTTCATGAGAAAATGTCAATTTCTTTTAGCATTAGGTCTTTTTACCCTCAGGGACTCTGAAGTTAAAAAATTTTGATATGTCTGTGTCCCAGGCTTTGTCCTCATATTTTCAACTGCATATTAGATACCTTAATATGAATAATCCTCCTGAAAAAATTCAAACTGTAATATTTGTTCTTAAAATCTGTATCTCCTTCTATTTTCCTGTCTTGGTAAATGACACCCTCACTAGCAGTTATCCCATCTAGAAACCTCAAGTCATCCTTGAAAATACCACCCCTTCTGCTAAGTCTTACTGTATTATGCCTCCTTAACATGTCTTGAATCTTCCTTTCTTCCCTATGTCCGCTGTCATAGCCTTTGTTTAATATTCTTTATCACTTATCTGGATTTCATAGATTTTAATTCTTTGTTTTTGTCTGTCTACCTTACTAGAACTCTTAAGTTCCCACACACAGTGTTATTATCTTTGTAATCTAGGCCCTGCCACCAAAAATAGTGCCTAGCATATATTAGGCCCACAAATATTACATAGAAGTATAAATGAATGAATCAGAAGAAGGAAAAATAAAGAAAAAAAAACACAGATGACTTGAAAGGGAAATAATGAGAAAAGTGAATAATAATGGAGAATTTGGAAAGAAGATAGAATTTAATGGAAAAGTTAGGATTAGATCTAGGGATATTTCAACAAAAAGTGTTTTCTAACTATATCATTTTCACTAAATGTAATTTTCAAGACTACGATAGTATGTGTATGACTAGAAATTATAGTAACATATACCTTAGTAATACAAACGATGTTACTATTACAAGCATCCGTCCTCTGAACAACTGTAGTCCATTAAGATGCCTAGGTAACTAAGAGCTGTCAGAAACCAGTTGGCTCACCCAATATCCTGACACACCACTGAATGCTGGGTATATCTTAGTTTAAGCCTGAGTCAGAATGTGAAGCTCTCAGAAAATTTTTATAAGTAATATCTTCTACAGTTCTCAAGAAGAGTAAGTCTAATAACCAGGGAAGGGAGAGGGAACAGTTCTTGGTTTCACCCGTAACCCTTTTATCTTTTCATTCTCATCCCTTGGTCCATAACACTAGACCTTTCAAAGCTATTTGACCCTGCTTTTTGCCTAGTTTATTCAAGTCTCTTCCTAATTAGGTCACCTATGGATAAGATGCTGTCTTTGTAGTGGTCTTAACTCATCAGTAGATGTATCTTCTGAATTGTCATTTAAAAATATAATCTTGGGAGACTTCCCTGGTGGCACAGCGGTTAAGAATCCACCTGCCAATTCAGGGGACATGGGTTCGATCCCTGATCCAGGAAGATCCCACATGCCGTGGATCAACTAAGCCCATGCGCCACAACTACTGAGCCTGTGCTCTAGAGCCCGTGAGCCACAACTACTGAGCCTGTGTGCCACAACTACTGAAGCCCGCACACCTAGAGCCCATGCTCTGCAACAAGAGAAGCCACCGCAATGAGAAGCCCGCGCACCGCAACAAAGAACAGCCCCCGCTCGCCACAACTAGAGGAAGCCCGCGTGCAGCAACGAAGACCCAACGCAGCCAAAAATTAATTAACTAATTAATTAATTAAAAAATAATAATAATCTTGGCATTTCAGCATATGCAAATATTAAGATTCCAGAAGTAGAATATTTTATTTGTAATTCTTTCTTCAAATAATTTAAACTTTTAATTTTCAGTATATTATATGTGCTTGTACTGAAAACCGGTGGGTCTGCTTTAAGGTACATGGTTAATATAAGCTCTTTTTAAAAATTTTTCTTGGGGTGGGGGAAGGAATGAATTTTTAACATCTGGATTTCTGCTGTCCCACCTTCTCTTGAATTCTTATTAAAGATAAATTAATTTTTAACTATCTTAACATTAAGTTAATACTTAACCCATTATTTCCTGGCATGATTTGGCAACATACAGGGTAGCAGAGACAAGCCAGATTAGAGTCAAGAGTGATTGCAAATGTTAGCAAATCACCAGAGTTGTCAGGTAAAGCAGGAAACTTGGACCAAAAAAATACCTTTCCACTCCATAAATCACCTCCTTACTACCAGCTATTGTTAGACAAGGGTCAGGGCAGTACAACCACAAATTAAAAACAGATAGTTGCCCCCTTGTATCATTGAGAGCATAAAGCAAGAATAAAATTTTTAATTTTCTTGGTTGTTTTTCTAACCAGTGCTATAATCAAATGCATCTCAAACTAGGATTTTAAAAGACCTTTTATAACAGACCATGACAGGTAATAATCAACGAATCTCTTTTTGTTGTCTATTGTAACTTTACTTTACTGTCTATTTTATTTTATTTATTTTTTATTTCATTAGTTATTATAATTTTATTTGATTATAACTATATGTATCTTGAACAGAACAAAGCACAATGTATCCTAGGTTTTAGGTGAAGTTATTGAATGAATAGGGTATTTTCATTTACATCATCATCATATTATTTTAACATAGAGTCAAAGTCTAGATATGAATAATTGTTAGAATGAGGATGATGTTAAGTTTTTAATTTCTTTCCCCTCTTCATTGTAGTTGATGATTTTAGTGAAGAATCCTCTTTTTATGAGATTCTGCCATGCTGCGCTCGCTTCCGCTGTGGAGAACTGATCATTGAGGGACAGTGGCATCATCTGGTTCTGGTGATGAGCAAAGGGATGCTGAAGAACAGCACTGCAGCCCTCTACATTGATGGACAGCTTGTCAGCACCGTGAAGGTGAGCGTACTCGTGCTTATGAATCTCAACCTGCTTTTATAAGATAGTTTAGGGGTGGGTGTGCTTGCCTATATGTGTGTTTGCAGGGGTGTTGTTTTAAATTGCCGTCGTAATTTTAAGTTGACCTCCAGTACCCATTTAAACAATATGTGACAGTCATGTGGCTGGTTAATTCAAGTCACTTTATTAGGAAAGACTCGAAAGGAGGGGTTACAGGGTACTAAAGATGTTAGTGAATATGTCAGTGCTTCAGCCAGATTGTTAAATGCTTTTTCACCAGAGAGAAACCAGTTGGATGGTTGGAAACCAGATGGATGCCTAAATTAAATAAATTATGAACACAGTATTTTGTCACTTCATTGTTATTACTGTATGCAGTCCAGTAGACTCTGTGCTCCTTTAGAGCTGGAACTGTTTTTATTCATCCTTGTTTTCAGATCACCCAGATTAGTCCCTGATAATAATAGTAATAAGGTGTTCCCTTATTGTTTGTTGAATAAATGAATGTATAAATATTACTCTAGATAGCTGTACTACAGTATTCAGAGGAGAGGCAAGAGAATTAAAGCAACCAGTAAAGAATCAGAAGTTCCTTTTGTGAATCAGAATGAATGCTACTAGTTACTTTCTAATGAATTGAGCTAGCAAGCTCTTAAAATTCTTTAACTTCTAAAAGATGGTATCCATTTTTATAGTGATAATCACTTAAAAGAAGCAGCAGAGGTCTACCTTTTGTGTGAATTGAAGTTTAAAAAGCAGTGAAATGGGCAGCCTTTTTGAATACATTTCCTTCCTTAATGATATTTTATTGTGACGTTGTGTTTCGGTACGATAAACCCTAAAATGAACTCTGGGGATAGTCATTTATTTTCTTTGTATACAGGATTGCATTTGAAATGGGCTTGTAGATTCCTTAGTAGGTTGCTCCTTCATTATTTTTAGTATCATTGAAAGTAAAAGTGTCCTCAACTTCTAGAATTGAGAGGTAGGAGATTTATCATTAATATATTTACATCGTCGTCATGACTGTGCCTGTGAGAAGTCACAGTCCTGTGAAACCAACTTTAGGTCACATGTTGCTCTTCATACTCATACTGTTAACATCACAGGGAGTTGTTCTTTAATATATGGAATAATAGATATGATCTGAAGCTAGGACAGTGTTACGACAAAACAATCTATGGGAATGTTACTCATTCTGTCAAGTGATGAGAGCTGCCTGTACTTCAGGAAGCAACTTGAGTTCCTAACCTCTTACACTCTAATTATATATTTATTGTAATGAATTGAATGATAATTTAAGCATCTTGTCTGTGTAATTTCAAATCTGAGAATATATTTTTCACTGAGATTAAACCGTGTGTGTGTAAATTATAACATAGACTATTTTTCTAATACTTTTATAGCCCTTTGCCCATTGTAAAACACTTTGCATGAACAGTTTTATTTAACAGACTCACACTGAAGGTATCAGAACTAATTTCAAGACTGCCTGAATATCATAGTTGGAAAGCTGTTTTTATATCAACCTGAAAATTTCATAGCAACATCGTTAATTTGGTATGCAAACCAACCAGATAGTAACAGAATCCCTATATTTGACTGTTGTCCTTTCCAGCGTTAGATAGTTTATCTGTATTACAGAGTTGGATTACAAATTTCCAACTTGCTGATCGGGTTCTAGAATCTTGGCCTGCCCTTATGTTTCTCTGCTCAACAGCTTTTGTACATTCATAAAGTTGTATGGCCTTGGGATAATGAAAATATACACAAAAAGTGGTTATTTTCCTGGTGAAAGTGTTTTGGGTTGAATTTCACACATTTGCTTTCATTTTCTTTATAGCTGCATTATGTTCACAGTACTCCCGGGGGCTCAGGCTCTGCCAATCCTCCGGTGGTTAGCACAGTCTATGCATACATTGGTACTCCGCCTGCCCAACGCCAAATTGCTTCATTGGTTTGGCGCTTGGGACCCACGCACTTTCTAGAAGAAGTTTTACCTCCTTCAAATGTTACTACCATTTATGAACTAGGACCAAATTATGTTGGAAGCTTTCAGGCCGTATGTATGCCATGTGAGTAACATATTCTTTGTTCATATAGTTGTATAAAACTTAACTCCTGTGTTATAGATGCTGCATGAATAAGTGCATATGTGTAGATTAGGTTATACATTACATTTATCCAAAAAAAGGGCCTTCTCCACTTTTCTTCAGCATGATACTATTGACCACTCACTCCTATTCAAAATGCTCTCCTCCACTGGTCATCCTATGCTTTCTTGTTTCTTGTCTTCATGCCTAGTCACTAGTTTTCCAGTTTCTCTTGTTGGCTTCAAGATGTGGGTATATACTTTCTAACAGTCTAACCCCAGCCTTCTTCTCTCTGTCATTTCTCCTATTACATGAAGCAGTTTAAAGTATATCTACTCTGGTTAAAGGAAAGAAAGATGGGTCTAGAAAACACACACGTGTATTCTTTAGGTTAGACCAGTTAATATCAGTTTTCCTCGTCTCTTTCTGCAGTCCACTCCTGTTATCCTTTCTCCCAAAAGGAATTTAGAATCAGAGAGTTGATGTTAAGCTACAGTTCCTTTGTAGTACTCTTTCCAAATGTTGTCTTCCATTCCCTTGTTCTCATTCTGCCAAAGTTCTCAGAAGAGTTGGGACAAATATGTTGTAAATGGTAATAATCTTATGGCTAAGTAATTTCTCTTTCACTCAGGTTCTTGATTCAGATAGTGTCTGATAATAGCTAACACTGACTGAGCACTTAATGTGTGCTGAATAAGTTAATATGCATGAAGGACATAGCTGCTCTGAGCCCTTCACAAGTATTTATTCATCACCTCAAAACAATGGGACTTAGGGGGCTGTTGTTTTCATCCCCATTTTACAGATGAGGAAACTGAGGTGCAGCGATGTACAGGTCACACAGCTTTTAAGCGATAAAGCAGAGGTTCAAACTTAAACCATCTCGCTTTAAAACTACTTTGCCATGTTGTCTGGAAGAATAAAGAGAGGCATATATGAGGGCTCTCATTGGGAAGGAGACCTAGTGCTACAAACCTCATAGACATTCCACTCATTTTCATTCCCTTGTTCCTTGGAACCAAGGGGAAGTGTTTTGTGATTTGTTTGGTTAACAGTTAAAACTCTTCCTCTTCCTTTACATTATGCTGTATATTAAGTATATTTTAAGAGTAAAACTTAGGATGTAAAGCTTTATGACTGGATGCTTTTCCTTATTTTCTAATTAAAGAAATAAATGAAGAGCTGGAAATTAAATAAAACAGTTTTTGAATTTAGCTCCCTTGTTCCACTTTAAAAGATCTTCAAGGCTACCCATTTAAAAATGATAATAAGAATTAAAAAGTTGTGTTAGGATCAGGAGAAAAACTAACGATTTTGAAAAGGATTACTCTTCTTTTGAAGGTAAAGATGCAAAATCCGAAGGTGTGGTCCCGTCTCCTGTGTCATTAGTACCAGAGGAAAAGGTGTCGTTTGGCCTTTATGCACTGTCCGTGTCCGCCCTAACAGTGGCAAGAATCCGGAAAGTGTACAACAAGTTGGACAGCAAAGCGATTGCTAAACAGGTAAGCAGATTGATTCCCCAGTGGGCTGCTGCAGATTCTCACTGGGAAGATGTTCCAGAGCTTCCTTCTGGGCACCACACAAGTATGAGTGGTTGCTAAAAACAGTGCCTTTCATACATTGTTTCGGTTTATTTGCCTTTGACTTTAAGCCAAAACATATCTAGATATTTAGTTTAATTTGGAAGAGTGAGAATTCAAGTGCATAGTTTATATTAATTCTTATATTTTTATTGGCAATTAAGAAATCAAACTTTAGGAAACTAAAGGAAACAATTGCTATTTTTAAGGCTGTAATTTTTTTCTGGATAACCTACTAAATGCCGGGCACCATTTTGTTCATGACATAGCAGTAGATAAAGAGAAAACCACTGCCTTTATTAAGGTTCTTAACATTCTAGTGGAAGAGGCATACGATAATAACTAAAGAAATAACCTGATCATAGAGTATGTTAGAAGATGAAGAGTGCTATGTAGAAAAATAAAGCAGGAAAGGTGAGAGAAAGAAGCTTATAGTTTTAAGTAGGATGGTCAGAGGAGGCCTCACTGAGAAGGTGAAATTGGAGCAGCCTTTTGAAAGAGATGAGGCAGCAAAGCATGAGAATATGGAGAATAAGATGCATGTATGGGCAGGTGGGGTTTGCATTCCAGAAATACAAGTGCTAAGGCCCTGAGGAAAGTGCATGCCTGCCACAGAGGCAGGTGTGGCTAAATAAAACAAGAGAAGGCCTGTGGGGTAGACGAGGCAAAAGTAGAGTCACTTTTTCTGATATGGAGAAAACTATAGGAAGAATAGTTGGGGGGTGGGGGAGGTATTGAGAATTAAGTTTTGCAAAAGTTTGAGAAACATATTAGACATCTTGGGGGGGGACATCACTGGAAATATGAATCTGAGTTCAGGGGAGAGGTTCGAATGCCACGGGTGTTCATAGGTGGTGTTAAGGCCACAAGACTGGGTACACTTACCAAAGAGTAGATGGAGATGGAGATGAGGAAAGGTTTACAGACGGAGACCTGGGACATTCCAGTGTGACAGCGTTGGGAAGATGATGCAGAAAAGACTACAGAGCCAGCAAGAATGGAGAAAAACTAGGAGAATCTGGTGTTGTAGAAGTCTTATTCACTGTGGCAGATGTGTTAGAGCAGTCAGAAAGATGAAGGCTGGCCATCGGGTTTAGGAAGGTGGAAGTCATCAGTGAGCTTGACAAGACGTTTTGGCTGATTAGAGGAGGCAAAGCTAAGGGGAAGGAAATCAAGAGGCTGGAAGGGAAAGGATTTGGGAACAATAAGTATTGACAAGCTCTTGTGCAGAGGTTTGCCTGTGAATATATATATATATATATATAAAATCTTCTAAGGAATATTAACTACATAAATTTATTCTACCGCTAACAACAGAATTAAGTCTATGCCTTATATTTGCTTTAAAAGCACATTGTGTATGTATGTGCAAAATTTAACATTTATTTTGTGTACAGGGCATGTTTTATCCATAAACTTTTGGATAATCTATGTGACACTTACTTGGCTATGGAGTAAAGCAAGTATTATATTCACCAATCAGAAATACTGTGAGGCAGCGAGTGATGAGAACCTTTAAACCACAGCAGAGTCTCATTCAGAAGGACTCCTGAGGCTGTTTCCCAAGATCCCCTCACCATCTTTCTCTCAGTAGACTGTATTTAACTGAGTCTACTCAGGTACCTCTGAGTTTCCACACCTTTGGAAGTATTTGCACATTTAAAAAAAAATGAATACTCATGTTTTTAATATTCTGTTATGGAGAGAGAGAAAAGATATGTTCCCCATCATGTTCTTTTTTCTTTTCTAGTCAAAATGTTCAGACTGTTCCTGTATAGTTACATTTTTCCCTTTCCTATTCTTCAGTTAGGCATCTCCTCCCATGAGAATGCCACTCCTGTGAAGTTGATACACAACTCAGCAGGGCATCTTAATGGACCAGCACGGACAATTGGGGCTACTCTGATTGGATACTTGGGTGAGTCAAATTGCCTTTGTCTTTCAGACTTCTTTATTTGCCTTCACATCCGCGTTCACTTTCTTCACTTGAGTGTGGTGTTTAAGTTCATATTCGATAGTGCTGACCTGTAGTGTTCTTACAATATTTAGAGATCAATGTCAATCCCAAACTCCAGTCAGCTTTAAAAATTATAATCTTTTATAAAATTCCATTAACTTTTCCCCTCTTTTGTCAACACTGATGAGCACTGACTGTATACTTCTACATAATTTCAAGGTAAAGGTCACACTACATTTAGGGACAGATGTAAAGACTTGGAAATACTGATGATTGCTATTGTTACATGGTTTGGTGCTGCAGTGGTGACACTCATGGTGCTTTTTATTTGGAAATGAGCTAGAAATAAGAGCTTCAGAGTAGGAGCACTGTGGATCCAACTATATTAGAAGTCAGAGCTGCAGAGCCTCTTACCCGATGTCTGCTTAGAAAGAATTGATTGTTTTGGTTAGATAGAATTTTGAGACATAACCCAATCAGACCATCTAAAATTCAGAACTAGCAATTATGTATTTTAGTGTGCAAATCAGTACAGAATATTGGTTCCTTTTAAAATAAACAAAAAGTGTTGTGCTGGTCCGCGTCCTACATGTTTATCAGGCGATTATTATTGTCCCAGCAATGTGCACATCGCTTAACTTTGTTTTTCTTTTTTGGCTATGTTGCACTGATAAAAGTTTCCTTTATGCTAAGGCACATGGTAGTTTTTCTTTTTTCAATTCAGCAAATATTTACTGAGCACTGCCCTGTGTCCTTTGCAAAAATACAGCGGCACTGTGGTATAGTAGAAAGAGCAGTGAATGAAGAGTTCAGAGATTCAGGTTCTAACCCCTGTTCGGTCACTGTGTGGATTTAAGCCAGACATTGAGCTCCATGGATGTCAATTTTCGTATCTACAAACCAGTAATACTGGCCCTAATTACCTTAGAAGGTAGCTTTCAAAATCCAGTGCCATAGTATATGAAAGTATTGTGGATACTACAGAGCACCCAGAAATATAAAATGCATATTAGCTTTATTTTTTAAAAACTCAATCTTGATCAGTAGGCAAATGACATTCAAACAATGTCTTTTTTAAAAAACAAGGTTAGGAATGTAGATGTGAATTTTTTTTTTTTTTTTTTAATTGACAAAGTTAGTTCCAGTACTGTGTTTCCACATACTTAACGCTCTTCAGGGTCACTGATGTACTGTTACTCAGATTACATAACTAAGAGAAGCTTTGAGCAGTGGTCAGGAATGTGCTTTGTTTGGCTTTTCTATAGGGAATACTTCATCCTTGCCAGGGTGGCTTCTCCATCCCATTCCCCAGTTCACAGAGATGAAGTGCTTTTGCTGTCTCCCCAAGTTTATTCTCCAACAGTACCTAGTAAGGCATTCTCCCTTACTTCAGAAATATATTCCCAAGGCCTCTGTACTTTTGAGTTTTTACATTGCCCAAAGCTGTATAGTAGAAACACTTGTGCTGGCTCTCAAACCCTCTCTTCTCTACACCCTCCTTTACTCCCAACTCTTCTCTGAAAGTATATATATCAGCATTTATTGCCTTCTCCCAAATTCTACCTTGAATTTTTTTTTTTTTTTTTAGGATAGAAGGGTTTTTTGTTTTTAGGTATAATTTATAATTAATTAAATATTTCTTAAGATGATTTATTCAGTTCTTGTTTACAGTGGGGAATTTATTTTAATTATTTTTCACTGTCTTTTAATCAGGAGTAAGAACATTTGTTCCTAAGCCTGTTGCCACTACTTTGCAGTACATTGGTGGAGCTGCAGCCATCCTGGGCCTGGTGGCCATGGCTTCTGATGTGGAAGGGCTGTATGCAGCAGTCAAGGCCCTGGTTTGTGTGGTCAAGAGTAACCCACTAGCCAGCAAGGAGATGGAAAGAATCAAGGGCTACCAGGTTTGTAACCATAAAGCTTGGTCTTCACTTTACTTTGCATTAAAAATCTTCTAATTTTCATTGTAGTTCATGTAGTTTCAAACTCTGGAAGAATAGTACTGTCCAAGTAAACTTTAGAAGTTGGTAGTTTTTATTAAAACTAACATATTTCGAGTGAGAATATAAGTTGTTAGGTTGGAGTTATTTTTTTTCTGTGGAAACAGGAATTAAATGAAATAGGGTCATATTACCACCTGCTCTAGAGACTGCCAAATTGGTAATAGATCCAGAGTTCTCCTCGCTAACCCCGTCTCTCCCCTCCACACCCAGTCATCTTTTACTCCCCTCGCCCCCTTACTTACCTAGGGCATGTGAGAGCCACTGTGTGCCATTACTAGTCCTGAAAACACATGTGGGATTAAAAATATGTTGTGTTCACGTATTTACAACCTCTACTAGGTTTAGGCAGAAAGTTACTTATAGGAAGAGAAACAAGTATTTGGAGCAAGATTGAATTCCTCTAGTGTAGATGAAGTACAAATGCCTTCTCTAACTTTAGCCAATAGTTCACTGGTAGTAGATAAGCTGTTTACTGTAGTGTTTTCTGTAGATTTAATTATCTAATTTGATGTTTTGTTTTACAAAACTTTCAAAACGATAATTGCAGCATTGTTTATCATGAAAAAATAGGAATAATCTAAACGTTCCAATAGTACGAGAATGACTAATAATACTATAACCATCTCACATATCATTCAACCTTTTAAAATTGTAATTACGGAAACTAGGTTGCAAAAGAAAAAAAATCCTTTGGATAAAATGTTATGTAGAGAACAAGAGTAGAAAATTGTATACACGTGATGGCAACAATTTAAATATTTCTGTGTGAATAGAGTTTATGTAAAAGTGGATATTTTTACACTACCAAATGTAAAATAGATAGCTAGTGGGAAGCAGCCGCATAGCACAGGGAGATCAGCTCCGTGCTTTGTGACCACCTACACGGGTGGGATAGGGAGGGTGGGAGGGAGGGAGATGCAAGAGGGAAGAGATATGGGAACATATGTATATGTATAACTGATTCACTTTGTTATAAAGCAGAAACTAACACACCATTGTAAAGCAATTATACTCCAATAAAGATGTTTAAAAAAAAAAAAGTGGATATTTTAATAAGAGGATGATGGGATTACCCTGCTTTTCAGATTTTCTCTGATGTTGCATTGTCATAGTAAAAATTTAGAAACCAGCGTAGAGGTCTCAGGAATTGCTCTACTTAGGGTTCTCCGGTGTGTGTTTGTGTGTGTGTATGTGTGTGTACGTATATGTGTATATGATGATTGACCAGCAGGCATTTGGTATTGCTTTCTTTTAGCTGCTGGCAATGCTGCTTAAGAAGAAACGTTCCCTTCTTAACAGCCACATTCTCCATCTAACTTTTTCCTTGGTGGGAACTGTTGACAGTGGACACGAGACCTCCATTATTCCAAATTCAACTGCTTTCCAGGATCTACTTTGTGATTTTGAAGTATGTATATAAACACTAACTGGTAATATATAATCAAGGAACTGATTTCTTATTCTGTATATTGATAGAGTTAACTATTAAACAGTTTTGTCTCTAAGATGTGTTTATGTTCTAAAATTTTATGATGCTCATGTTAATGTCATTAGTAAAATATACAAAATAGGGTAGTGATTGTGTTCCTTCTTCCCAAAGATATTCCATTTTACAGGTAGTATGGAACTGAAATGGTGCAACGCATATGCCTAACTATAGCCCGTTTGCTGTTGCCACTGGCATTACAAGAGGCAAACATATTTTCATCAAAAAATTTTGATAGTAACTTTTCCTCAATAAATAGGAGCTAGACCTGAAATTTTGGTTACTAGTAGCTGCATAGTAAAATATTCTTTTTGCCAAAATAGCAAAATTTTTATTTCTACTGTCTTATTACCATAACAGCTTCCACTCTGTCCTCTCAAGGCACCACTTAATCTTGCATTTTTCTTTTCATAATCTTTCTCCATTTCATTTCTTGTTCACAGCACTTTGCACACTCATCACTGTATAAAATCTCCCCCTGTGAGGCTGAGGTCTTTATGAATGCAGAGATCATGTCTATCTTCATCTTTGTATCCCTACCACCCAGAATGGTGCCTAACACTTGGTGTTTGCTGTGATGTCTGGCCCTCACTCTTCTTCTTTGTAACTCTTATAAGCTCGATCTTGTCAGTTATTGTAAATCCCTAACAAACAGACTGTGTGCCCGAATTGCTTTTCTGAAACTTTATTTGAAAGCTTATTAGGAGCCCTCTTCTAAATAAAAATCCATGGCTTCTACTCAGTTCTCAGTACCCCCAGCTCTCAGCAGCATCTGATGCAGTCCATTTCCCTCTTCTTGCATCTCCTAGTTCTTTTACTAGCTTTTAGGCATCACTCTCCTGGTTCATATATCTTGCTCACTACTTTCCCCATAATTTTCTGGTTATGGAATTTTCATTACTTTGTATAAAAGTGTCCACCTTTGCTGCTTTATCCTGTCCTTTATTTGTTTTTTTTTTTTTTTAAGATAGTAGTCATCTTTTCTTTTTTAAATTTATTTATTTCTTTATTTATTTTTGGCTGTGTTGGGTCTTCATTTCTGTGCGAGGGCTTCCTCTAGTTACGGCAAGCGGGGGCCACTCTTCATCGCGATGCGCGGGCCTCTCACTATCGCGGCCTCTCTTGTTGCGGAGCACAGGCTCCAGACGCGCAGGCTCAGTAGTTGTGGCTCATGGGCCTAGTTGCTCCGCGGCATGTGGGATCCTCCCAGACCACGGCTCGAACCCGTGTCCCCTGCATTGGCAGGCGGATTCTCAACCACTGCACCACCAGGGAAGCCCTATTTGTTGTTTTCTTTCCTTTAGATTCTCACCCAGTCCCACAGCCTCATTTCTACAGAGGTGACTCACAAACCTAAATCTTTAGCTTGATATCTGAATTCCAGGCTTATTTCTAACTTCTTCCTCAACATTTCCATTTTTATATCTCGGCAACACCTACGCTGAACTTAACATCCTTCCCCAAGTTAGTGCTTCCTTTTAACTTCTGTTTCTATTAATAGCACCACCATTCCCCCCATTCACTGAGGCTTGAAATTGAAAAATCAGCTTCCTCGTTCCTCACTGTTTATAAACAGCCCATATTAAGTCATATAGATTCTGCTTCCACATTTCATGTAGTCTGTGTTTTCTCTTTCTCCTGCTACATCCTAATCCAAGCCCTAATCAATTCTATTCTTACTAAAATAATGATCAATTCTTTCTCCCTTTCCTCAATCTATCCTATATTTTTTTAACCTCATTCTTTCTAAGATATAATCATATAACTTATTAAAAAACTTTCAGTGCTTTTTCTTTCCTACACAATAAAATACACGTATCTCAGCCTGATATGCAAAGTTCTGATACACAGACCTCTCATTCTGTTAGAAAATAATTATTGAATATGTTTGAGCCAAGCACTATATTAGGTGCTAAGGATGTGAAAATAAAAGATAGAGTCCATGCCTCAAGGCATTTAGTGCATTAGAAGAGAAAAGCAAATAGACAATAAAAATTTTGTGAAAGCACAGAGATAAAGGTATGCAGAGAGGATTATGAGAGTACTAAGGAGACCTACTTAATAAGCCTAGCTTTGTATACATCTGGTAATTGACACAGTATCTTTAGTTTCAGATTTCTGACTGAAATTCAATATACAAACATCAGAAATTTAGTTGCTTGACAAATTTTGGCTTCATTTTATAGTACTCTGCTCCCTTTGTGGCTTCATATGGTATTCCTAATAACCCCAAACTGTAGTGGTCAATAAATACTTAATTTACCCTATTTTTAGAACAGCTATTTGACAATATAAGTAAAATAATTGTAATAGCATCCAAGCATTTTCTTTTTTAATGGTTGTCCTAGAATTTGCAATATACATGTGTAACAATTCAGTCTGTCTTCAAAGTACATTATACCACTTCACCGATAGTGTAAAAACCTTGCGATGGTACCCTTCCCTTTCTCCCTTCCTGTCCTTTGTGCCATTGTTGTCATACATTTTACTACTATATGTTTATAATCTCCGCAATATTTGTATTATTTTTGCTTTAAATAGTCGATTATCTTTTAAAGGCATTAAAAATTTTTTATAGTCGCCCACATAGTATATGCAGCAAATAGTATTTATGGCATTCTTTATTCCTTTGTGTAGATCCAGATTTCCATCTTGTAATGGAATGATATGTCTGCCTGAAGAACTTGCTGTAACATTTCTTGTAGTGCAGGTTTACTGGTGATAAATTGTCCCATCTGAATAAGTATTTTTCCTTCTTTTTTGAAGGATATTTTTGCATAGAATAGAATTCTAGTTGATGATTTTTATTCTTTTCATACTTTAAAATTGTCAGTTATTCCCTTGTCTTTATGTTTCTTCTGCCTGGGGTTTGTTGACTTTTTTAAGTTTGTGAGTTTGTCTTTTTTATCAGATGGGAAATTTTTTAGCCATCATTTCTTCAGCTGTTTTCCCTGGTCGACACCCACACCCCCTCCAGCGCCACCACCTACACACACCTTTTTTGGGCTGCAGTTACACGTATCTTAGGTTCCTGGCTCTTGTCTCACAAGTCACTAATACTCTGTCTAGTCATTTATTTTCAGTATTTTTTTCTCATGCTTCATTTTGAATAGTTTCTGTTGTTATGCCTTTAAGTTTACTGAACTTTTTTCTGCAGTGTCTAATCCTCTGTTAGTCCCATCTGGTATGTTTTTCATTTTGAATATTTTATTTCACCTGTAGAAGTTCATTTTGGATCTTGGTTATCTTCTGTTACTCTCCTCATCATTTTCATATTTTTTGTTACATTCTTTAGCTTATGGAGCATATTTAATAGCTTTTTAAACATCTCAATACTTCTATCATCTCTGTCATTTCTGGGCCTATTTATAATGATTGGGTTTTTTCTCATACTTATGGCTCATATTTTCCCTTTTTTTGCATTCTTGGGAACTTGATTGGATGCTAAATTTTACATTGTTGAATGCTAAATTTTGTTTTATTCTTTTAAAGGGTATTAAACTTTGCTCTAGTATTGCAGTTATCTTGATTCTTTTGAGGTATGCTTTTAAGCTTTGTTAGGGTGGACTTTGATTAATCTTTAGTGGTAATTTAGCCCCCCTACTAAGGTATTACACTTCGGAGACCTCTACCCAACCTTCCCATGTATTATGAAGTCTCTATACTGGTTGGTGGGAGTGCAAAGTAGTTTCAGCCCTTTGTGAGTTTTAGGAGTTGTTTGCTGCGCCAGTTTGCAGTGGTTATTTCTAGTTTGGGACCCACACAAGATTCCTGTCATTCAGTTTTTGTATTCCATATTCATTCTATTCAGTATACTGTATTCAGTATTCGCTAATAGTATTCAGTCATTGATTCCAGAGAAATTTTCTATAGATCTTGCCTTTCTAGTTGTTTACTCTAGGAGGGTAATTTCCACAGCAATCATCTCTTTATGAACAGAACCAGAAGTCCTATATACAAGCAGTTTTAAAGGGCTACAATAAATAAAAACTAATAAAGTGGTTATATTCAATTAATTACCTAAGTGAAATAAGTTATATGTGCTGCATTTGCACTTATTGGATTGGGACTTGGGGTATTTTTAACCCTAAATATACCACTGTTCTTTATTTTATTATAGGTCTGGCTCCATGCACCGTATGAACTTCATCTTTCCTTATTTGAACACTTTATTGAATTGCTCACGGAGTCCAGGTATTAGTTGATACCTAAATTGTTAGCTGTTCAGTTATAGAAGAGATACTAGTACAGTGTATAAAATCTTCTTTCTCTTATAGTGAAGCTTCAAAGAATGCCAAGTTAATGAGGGAATTTCAGCTAATCCCAAAGCTACTACTGACTCTTCGAGATATGTCTTTATCCCAGCCTACCATTGCTGCTATTAGTAATGTGCTGAGCTTCTTACTGCAAGGTTTTCCCAACAGCAATGATCTGCTCAGGTAGTGAAAACTTCTGTATTTGTTTGTTTGTTAACTAAAAGTACCAATGAGGTTAAGATGATTGAGATGAACGTAATTGGTTCCTATGCCTAGGTAACACGTGTAAAGTTAATACAATTCAAGATATTTGTAAGGCATGGAAAACATGAATGTATCTTGCAAAGCCAGTTGTTGCCACTAGGAATAATAGAATTCTGGTGAGAAAAGTTGTTAAAATTAGCCCAGTGAGGCTGATTGTCCTGGACATAAAAATGTTCAGTGTAGGAATTCTTGGTCCACAGCCCTCTTCCCCAAGCCTTGCTACTTCTCAGGTATATGTGCAGAAGCACATATGCACATGCACGTACACCCAAAGCGGACATGCCATGTCTTTTGTATTTGTTCTCTATCACCCAAACTGATGGTGGTATTTTATTGTTGTATATTCAGACCTTTTATATGAGTATTATTTTGCTGCCAGTGTGAAATATGGCTTAAGACATATTTATGGAGTGTATGTAGAACTGTTCTAATGGGCACGTGATAATTCTCATCTTGACTGAAAATGGAAGTTAAAAAACTACCTAAGATATTTTCCAAGTAGAGAACTGCTTAAATTAGACTTAATCACTGCTTGTCATGTAATTGTTCAGGTATCACAGGTGAAATCACACATTATTGCTAGAGTATTCCCAGTAAACTAATCTCTAATTGGTGTAGCATATAAATCACTCACTTTATATACAGTTATCTTGAAAGCATTTTTTTTAACTTGGTGACAGATTTAAAACTGGAATTTAAAAATTATTTTGGAGCTTGTCATTATTATTAACAATATTTATTTAGGTCTTATCCTGGTGTTATGATGATCACTTTGCTGAAATTATCACTGAAACCTATCAAGGCTTTTATTTTTCTCTACATTACAAATTAAGAAATTAAAGCCCAGAGAGGTTAAGCTACTTGCCCCAAGTAACATGATTAAAAACTGTTAGAGCTAGGATTTTAATCTTACCTGTGTTTCCAAAACCCAAGTACTTAACTACTAGGCTACAGTAGATCCATATAGATAATGTTAGGACATTTTAATTTGGATCATACCATTGGGTTTTTGAAATTTGGATTAGTGCATTAAAGGACTCATATTTCTGATGAAGTATATTTTTCCCTATACGTATTTTAAAACGTTATAGCATATATAATGTTAACTGCAACAGTTTGAGGGGAAGCAAATGAAATACAATCAAAGATTAGTTAAAATAAGAAGTACTATTTTGGTTTCCATTTCTTTGCTTTTTGTTTCTTAGTGTTTTGTTGTTTGTTTCGGAGAGAGAAAAAATAAAATCTATAACCTCTTTTTTCTTGTATTTAAAGGTTTGGCCAGTTTATTTCTTCTACTTTACCAACCTTTGCAGTTTGTGAGAAATTTGTAGTTATGGAAATAAACCATGAAGAGAAACCTGACACTGGTGAGTCAATTTTGGAGCTTGGAACCTAATTACTATACCCTGTTTTCTTCTGACACAAGTTAGACCTGAATTATATGTGACACTATTATATTACTTTTCTCCTTACATTACTTTTTTTGGTCTTTCACAGATGTATTTGTCTTAGACCAAGCCTCTACAGTATGCAGAAGTACAGAATTACCTACAAATTGAATAGGGTGTGAATTTATTTTAAAAATAAAACCTTTCCTATTTTTACAGGATTTATAGCAATGTTCCTTTAAATAATAAACTCTTCCAGTTAATTTTTGAACATTATTTTTTTTAATTTATGTAAAACTCTTCAGAAACATCGATTCTTGCTAAAGTGAATTGTATCTATATTGCAGTTATTTTTATTTCCCTGTTAAATATTTAATAGTTATTGAGGGAAAGAACATTTTACTAGAATCACTTTATGTAAGTGTAGAATAAAATTTTCTTAAGTTGTAGTTCCTGGGCCCATGACAACCACTTTTTAAAAAAAAAAAAACTTTCCTCCCTTGAGGCATATTTTTCTCTTGTTAGAATGTATTTTTCCGGTTGTGTATTCTAGAACAGGAGATTTGCTTGGAAAACATCAAAAGGACCTTTAGATTAACCTGTAATTAAATTCACAATATTTTATATTTGTTCAGCATTATTTACATTATTATCCTGTTACATTATTCCCAAATTATGTCACATAAATGATTTCCTTTAAAACTCTTACGACCCTATCCATCTGGGCGTTCTCTTCCACGTTGGCTGTGTCAGTCAGAGCACAGCCTCTCTGGTGCTTCATGAATAAGAAGAGAAAGTGGTGTAATTATGTTTCTCAAAGGAGAAACAGAGATTTGAGAGGCTGACTTCTACAAATCATAGAGCAGAATATAAGGCCAGTAACCACTTACTTCCTACCATTTGGAAGAATGTTGATACTTCTTTGGTGAAGCAAATTAGCAGTGGGTGAGAAGCATATAAATCAAATCAATGGATAACACTTATTTAGTGCTTAATATTTGCCAGGCACTGTTAAGTGCTCTATATAATCTTATAACAGTCCTGTGAAATTGGTCCTGTTGTTATCACAGTTTTACAAAAAGTGAGGCCACTGAGACCCAGAAAGTTTAAGAGAAACGTACCTGAGATCATACCACTGCATTTGAACTCAGGTAGTCCAAACCAACATTCTAAGCTTTTAACCACTGCACTATTCTACCATATACAAAGATTATTTCTAAGTTCTGAATTAATATAAGGCAAGTAAATAGGAATTAAAAAGGGAAGTCCTGGGACTTCCCCAGCAGTCCAGTGGTTAAGACTCCACACTTCCACTGCAGGGGGCTTGGGTTCGATCCCTGGTCGGGGAACTAAGATCCTACATGCCGTGCCATGCTGCCAAAAAAAAAAAAAAAAGGAAAGTCCTTTTAAAATCTTTAGAACTGTATAACATGTTTATTTCAAGTATAAAAAATATATATAGGAAAAATATTTCTCTAGTCTCCGTATTTCTTGCTGGCCATTGAATTCAGTAACTACAACTAGTGCTGTAAACTTTTTTTGACAAGAGCACAGTAGCAGGGATGTATAAATTAGGAAAATTTTCTCTTGATCTGCCAAGTTGATTAGACTAGTCTTCTCCTCATCAATTTATTGCCATTTGAAAGAATAGAGAAAGTCAGAAGCATATTGCTGGTCTTGTTAGTATATGACCTTGATTGTTTAATTGGGTGGACTGGACCGTCTTAACTATAATGGGATGTTCCAAAAAATTAAAACCATAGTTTTTTCTTTCATGTAGCTTACATAGTATTCAGGATACACCTACCAAAAAAATGGCTTAAATAATGCTGAACTGTGATATAATAATTAATGCAAAATAAAATAAGTTGCATGAAAGGACAGTGCAATGTGGAGTAAAGCATCAGTTCGAATGGAAAGAAGATAACCTGGAAATTTCTTTCAGAGTTAATTGTTTTTTTTGTTTTGTTTGTTTTTAATTTTTTTTTTTAATTTTTTTTATTTTTGGCTGTGTTGGGTCTTCGTTGCTGTGCGCGGGCTTTCTCTAGTTGCGGCGAGCAGGGGCTACTCTTTGCTGCAGTGCACGGGCTTCTCTTGTTGTGGAGCATGGGCTCTTGGCGTGTGGGTTTCAGTAGTTGTGGCACGTGGGCTCAGTAGTTGTGGCACGTGGGCTCTAGAGCACAGGCTCAGTAGTTGTGGTGCACTGGCTTAGTTGCTCTGCGGCATGTGGGATCTTCCCGGACCAGGGCTTGAACCCGTGTCCCCTGCATTGGCAGGCGGATTTTTAACCACTGCACCACCAGGGAAGTCCCAGAGTTAATTGTTTTAAACTGTATTTGAAAATTAGCGGGAAATAACTGACAGTGAAAAAAATAGGCATAAAAACTAAGGAGAATTCTTAATTTCTATGTGGATTGTCATTTTATTAGAAGGAAGTAATTCGTTTGTCAATTTAGGTTGTCCATTCCATTTGTCAACAAGGCAATTTGTAAATTACCAGTCCTGTGCCTGTTAGCGGGAGGGAATCTTGAGTTCCCCTTGGTAAGCTTAAAGCACCCTTCCCAATGATTAAGGCACTAAGTTAGCATTTTAAAAGATACTATTTAAAGGTAAAAATAGTCCCTTGCCCAAACAAGTAAAAGCATATAATCATGGTCATTAAACTTTAGCCTGAGCTTCAATTGTAGAATAAAGGAAAGAAAGCATGTGGATTGTGACTTATTAACCCAGAGCTCTTAGTGGCAGAGGTGGGCCTGCAACGCTAGGCCATTGATCCCAGTCCCTTGTGCTTCCAGTACTATCCATTGAGAACCGTAAGCTTCTGTCTTCCTTCCTTTCCTCCCCAAGTTCTCCTGTGTATTTGTGTGCCTTTCCCTCTCGTCTGTGCTATTTAATTCTCACTTTACTTTATGTATTATAATTATTGAATAATTTATGCTTTCTCTTTTCATTTTTAAATCTGGAAATTTTAACCATTTAAGTCCTTCAAAAAGACTAGAAATTAAGGGTTTGCATTGTTATTTTTGTTCATCTGATCCTCGTTTGATTACTTTACCCCTGTTGGTAGGAGAAGGGAATATTAATATAAAAAAGGGTTCACAGTCTTTATTATCACTTTTTTAGATAATGTCTTAAGTAAATGAACAGTTTTCAGATTCTAAAGAGAAATGTTAGACCCTTTTTCTTGTTCACTTGAGTGGAAAGTACTCTTAGAGAAAATGTTTTCTGAAAGATGTGTTTCAGTGAGATTTCCTAGAACAGTGTTGGATGTTTTATCCTAGTTTATCAGCTAGGGCAATTTAATGTATTTATTTTCATTGTAGGAACTGAAGAAGAGTTTGGAGGTCTTGTATCTGCCAATCTTATACTTTTGAGGAACAGACTTCTAGATATTTTACTAAAACTGGTTTACACATCTAAAGAAAAGACAAGCATTAATTTGCAGTAAGTAAAATCTTTTGAGCATTGATGGTAATAGTTGCTACTACTAGTTAATTCATAGTAGACAAAAGAAAGATTTGCCACTGACTTTTAATAGATTTTTTTTTAAACCCTGAAGTTTATCGTATCTCAAGAATGAAACTAGTCTTATTTCTTTTTATTTGAAATCATAATCCTTTAAATCAATGTTTGTTTTGTTTAATCCATCTATCTTTGTATAGAGCTTGTGAAGAGCTGGTCAGGACGCTGGGTTTTGACTGGATTATGATGTTTATGGAAGAACACTTGCATTCCACCACAGTTACGGCAGCCATGAGGATTCTTGTCGTCCTACTGAGTAATCAGTCTATTCTCATCAAGTTCAAGGAAGGACTCAGTGGTGGAGGGTGGCTGGAACAGACAGATTCTGTCTTAACCAATAAGATCGGAACTGTATTAGGTATGGGACTTTTACAGTCGGCTGCTTTGAAATAAGCTGTTGTGTTTTGTTTTTAAATCTTATGTAAGCTTATACTCTTCAGTTTATCTAACAGCCATTGAGTCATGAATTTTAATTAATGATAGAGTAAAAAGCATAAAAAGTTTCAAATTTGGCTTTTTTAATTGCAAATCAAACTGAAGTGAGAGACAGGATAATAAGATGTGAAAACTCAAGTAAATTCCTTATGATTTCTTTCTGTTTTATAGTCCCCTTTCTGATCTATAAATAACTTGCAAATTATCAGAACTGAATTAATAATAATAATATTTTGAGTGTTTACTCTGTACCAGTTACAAACACTTTTCAGTTTCACAGTAACTTATTTCATTTTCACAGTAACACTATGATATATAAATACCCATTTTACAGATGAGAAAGTCAAGGCATAGTGGTGAAGTCACTTGTCAGCTAAGAAGTGTCAAAATCTGAATCCAGGTCACTCACTCCAAAACCCATGCTTTTAATAGTTATGTTATACTGCCACACAAAGATTTAAGCTCATGGAAGTTTCAGCCAAAGCTCCTTATTCTCTGCTCACTGGTTCTATGCTGTTTTCAACACGGAACTGAGCATTTAAACAATATTAGAAAATTACAGTTTCCTGTGTTAGATTTATTTGAACTGGTATATATTTCTGTTCATATTAATGATCTTATTTTGGAAAATATATATTTAAGATAATGTTTTTATTGAAAATTATAGTCATTCAGTTCTTAAAGTATTTAAAAAATATATTTGTCTTTATAACATTAAAATCATATATAATTGTGTTCTGCAGTAGCATTAAGAATAACTATTTACCCTATCAGGTGGAGAAATTAGGGATCAGAATTTAACATGTTATTTATCTGTTAAAAAAAAAAATGTTCAAGTATCAATGCCTAGGTGCAGCCTGCACTACTTTGTCAAATGTTAAAGCAAATGGTAGGAAGACAGAGCTTACACCATAGGATTATTTTGTTATTTCACATGTGAAAAACGTCTCAAGGAACTTTGTGATGAAGAAAGAAATTCACTGTGAAATGTTTTCTCAAGAAAATTGTCTGCTTTAAAATAATGCATTTTAAATTATTATCATTATAGAGACTTTTATGATCTGAAAAATAGATTGCTGTTTGCATTGACTCTGGGAGAAACATATAGCCAACAAGTGTCATAAACAGTTTCGTAGCAAGAAATTTAGCTTTTTGACCTTAATAGTAGCTAGTAGCTACTAAGAGAATAAACAGTGAAAGGCACAATTCAGCGTGAGTTCGGAGAATGTAAGAGTTTTAAATGCTAATTGACAGCACTGCTTCTCACTGAAGGCCAAAATAATACCTGAGTTTCACCTAGGACTTTGCAGTTTGCAAAATTATTTAACATATGTCACCTCACTTGCCTTCAGGATTCCAGACACGGGTGTATGTATTTTATGGTATATAAGTTATATATTATAGGAAATAAACCTAATGAGTATACATTAAGAATTAATTTCTCTCTAATTAGGAAAATAATACTGTTAAATATATAAGGTTCCTGCGTCAGACAGTAATATGTCTGAGTATCTGTCTTCTGACAGTCAGTTCTGTCCTTTTTTTCTGTCCTACATCACTTCAGTAATATCAGGAAAAGGTGCTTTTAACTTATCTGACCTACCTGACTTCATGTCTTAGAATTTATTTGTGCTTCATTGATACCTGCTTGTACATTGCATATGCTGCTTTGGTTCTAAAAGAGAAATCTAGGTATTTAAGTTTAATTTAAATTTGATTCAATTTAATATAATTTTCCCTGAATATCTATCTGATACATACATACTTGTGTATATATATATGGATGTATATCTATATCTACGTATATATAGATATATCATCTCATTTGATTCTATTTCTCTTTGATCTGATGAACAACCTAAAGTTTTTGAATGTTTTATTCATATTTGTTAGTTTTTTGTCAGATTTTTCTTTATAAAAATACCTTCCATGTAGCTGTAACTTGAATCTAAATTAATGCTTAATTGCTAATAACATATTAGATATTCCTTAAGATCAATTATGTGGTGGAAATAGAGTGTGAAAATTTGGAAAGGAAAATAAATGCTAGTATTGGTTTTCACTTAGGACATATAGTTTGATCAAAATTTCTTTTCCTACTTAATGTATAAAATACCACTTTATGTTTTTTGATTTCTTAAGGCTCAGACTTTTTTATATTCATGATTTCATTTAGAATTTACTACAAACAAAAATCACCCAGCATCCTAATGCAGCCAGTTTTTCAGAAATGTGGCAATGTCATTGAGAAGGCCAACGGAGACAGTATAGCTTTACAGGCTCCAAGTCCTACTGCCACCACTCATTAACTTTATGACTTTGAACAAATCGCATATTTTCTACATTATAAAAAGGATAATAGCAGTTTCTTACTCACATGCTCATTGTCTAAGAAATGAGATGATACATGAAAGAGGTTGGTAATTTGCTGTCCAATTTTTTGTTAATTAGAAGAGCATGCTGTAGAAGATTAATTCATATCACACTGAGCAACTGATTTGGATGAACTATTTAAAAACCCACCTAGATACAAATTTCTCTTTCATTATTTTAAGTAGTAACAAGTATGTGCTTACTTCATCTTAGAAAAAAGAACTTGGAAAAAAATGTGAATATTCATTTGAAATAAAAATTGTTTCAGAGTAAAAGTCCATCTTTCATCTTGCTGTTTGCAAAAGTTTTCCATTGAATCTCTAGCCAACATTTCTTCTGTACTGAGCACTGTACTAGGTTTGGGGTGGCAAAAGAAATAGATGTTTGAGTTGTTTCCCAAAGTTAGTTATGTAACGGAGGAAACAGGATTGATAGAAAGGCTGGTGCTATTAGCCACATTAATAAGCAGTGATCATCTCCTGGTAGAGCTGTGGTTCTAGAACGGACTTTGGATGTTCAGATAACCACAGTGACAGTGGGTTCAGACTTGCTATCGCACTGCCAGACAGCTTTCCAGCAGAGTTACAGATCATGTTGTGAGGAAAGATTATTTTGCATATTCATTTTGTCTTGTCTCTTGATTCATAGATCATTTAAGGTTATTAGTTTATCATGATTTTCAGGACAAATGAAATATACTAACTATATTTTGGTGCATTTTTAAGTTACATTTTTTGGTAGCATCCTAAATTCTGGCTGTTTTGAATATTACTTTCTTCTTAGGGAAATGTTAGAGCTCTTTGGAGGTCATTTTTTTAATGAGTAGAATTTATATTACCTCTTGTATCTGACTGCCTCAGCTATGTTTTGAGACCTGTATCCTAATAGACAGGCTTGCCAAAGTCACAGAGATAGTAAAGTAAAACTTTTGACTGAAAGATTAATTCAACAGTTGAGTAGTTAATTACTTATATTAATGTGAATGTTCTGGATGGAAATGTCACATACGCTGAATTACTCCTTTCTGTGTTAATGTAGCATGGTAATCGATTATTAATTTTGTCCTTATCGTTATTTCCTCTTCTCTCAGGATTCAACGTGGGCAGGAGTGCTGGTGGGAGATCGACTGTCAGGGAGATTAACCGGGATGCCTGTCATTTTCCTGGTTTTCCGGTTCTTCAGTCATTCCTTCCTAAACACACTAATGTCCCTGCCCTCTATTTTCTCCTCATGGCATTGTTTCTGCAGCAGCCAGTTAGTGAGCTGCCTGAGAACCTGCAGGTCAGTGTGCCTGTCATCAGCAGCCGATGTAAGCAGGGTTGCCAGGTAGGAATTATCTAGTAGAGTGTAAGTGTAATTACATTTGTCAGAAAGTCACCGCAGGGTCATGGGTTAATCACATTAAAACCAACCGGTTCCATCCCTTTCTCACGTTTGGGATTTGATTTGGAACATAAAAATCGGAAAGTACCATAGAAAATTTTCCCAAAAAGAAGTCCTTTGTACCTATTTGGTCTTTTTCTCTTTATGGTTACTCTATATGATTATATATGCGTGAAGACTTTGGATGATATTTTAATGGTGATCAAAAGAATTCTTCTGAGTAACGTGATTTTATCCAGAAATATAATTTCTGTAGAATTAAAAATGGAATAGTGTACATACCATAAATTGGGTGGGTATGGAAGGATTCTTAGTACAAGTCTGATTAGAAAAATGTTTTTAAATTCTTAATGATAGATCATGTCCACGTTAGGAAAACAGTAAGGCTTTACCTGGTTTCTAATCTGAGACTATCATGGATATCTCTATATAGTTCATGTTTGTGGCACTGCAAAGACATAGGAATTTAGTTTTAAACTCAGTTATACTTCCATAATAATGCCAAAATGCTATTCAAATCAACTCTAGTCATTGACAAAACCTTTTAAATGAGAACGCTGAGTCTGTACCCTTACATTAAGTCACAGTACAGATTCATGCTTAGCAGAGTTTGGTTGGTTATGTAATTTTCAAAATAAGCATGACACCATAGTCATAAAGTGTTATATAAAACTACTATGAATAAATCTCCTCAAACTGATTTTTATTTTGTCAAATCTTCATCTGTATGTAACCTAAAAGTGAATTAGAACATTGCTGAGAGCGGGGGAAAGAGTAAGTTCAATGTGCTTTTTAAAAAGATCCTGCTTAAAACCATCAGTTCTTTAATTTCATCGCCTAGCTAATTAGCAAGTATTTTATTTTTGTTTGTTTTCCTTAGGAAAAAAAAAAAGAAAATGATGTTTTTAACATAGATACCTAAGACAGGATGGTACATAATATTCACTTTGTCTTGTAAATGTAAAAATGAGTTTTAAAATATAGGAGGGAGGAGTGCTAGGTCTCTATCTCTTTGTCATTGCTCACTTTGGAAAAAACTAATTAATTTCAAAGAAATTTTAGAATATTAGAACTTTTGAGGGTCTCTACTGAAAAAAATTGGCAATGGCTAATCTTTATTCACTTTCACCTCTGCAGTTTGATTTAGATTCCATTTGGACATTTATCTTTGGAGTGCCTGCCTCCAGTGGAACTGTGGTCTCTTCTATCCATAACGTATGCACAGAAGCTGCTTTTTTATTATTGGGAATGCTCCGCAGCATGTTGAATTCAGTAAGTTCCCTGAGATACTGATACCTGTCGGTAGTTCCTCCTGCCTGTGATATTTTTTAAAATAGAAGAATCCTTTGCTGTCATAACTCTTTATTTACTACGTAGTCTCTGGAACCTCAGCCTCTGTGTTTTGTTATCTTTAGTGTAAGGAAAGACCACACAGTTGTTAAGATCCTGAGCTCGGGAGCTGGGCTCAAAGTCCCAACTCTGGTACTTCAGACATACTAACCTCATGTGCGTCAGTTTCCTTAGGTATAAAATGCTGGTGATAATAGAATTTATCTCTTAGGACTGTCATGAGGAGGTATGAGTTAGTATATACACAAAGCACTTACAGGAGTGCCTGGTGTAGAGTTAGCACTTCATAAGTGTTAACTGATGCTGTTAGCGCTATGAAATACATATTTCAATGTATAAGTGTATATAACGAAAATATATTGTAATGTATGTCATTGCAATATGCTGTTTGCACTTTTAAAATCACTCTCATTTAGAGATTTAAAATGTTATCAGTGCAAGTTTTATTTTGTATTTGTTTTTATGTTTTCTATTCTAATTATTTCTAACTTAGATATGAAAAATTGAAAGAGTAAATGACAAAATGTATGTTCCTACCTTTCTTACAGGGATACCGTGAATAATGATTTAATTTGTTTACACGATTTAGGATCACATTGTAAGAGGAATTATTAACTAGACTCTTTGGATTACAAGTACCTGATAAATCTGATTTTAGTCAAAACTATTCTTATGCCATCTAAGAAAAGAACGTTACTATTAAATGTGTTAATTTAGAATGCTTTGGGATTCTTGTTTTGGTTTTTATTCATAAACAATTATAAAAATCTCAGCTGAAAAAGAAGCCACTCTCTGGGCAAGTATCAGAAGATAAGCATTGTTGAAATATATTCTTTTTTTGTTACTCTTTTGTCATCATCATCACTGTTATTGTTTTAAGGAAAAACAACTCCTATGTGTCCACTTTATTCAGTATTCTACTACAACGCTACTTTACTTTTGACTCTTCTGGTCACCAAGTATGTGGAAGGTTTCGCCACACTAGCTGGGTGTTCGACAGTTCAATTCAGTTCTGACACTATCTACTGGGAGGCAGCATCGGGTACCACAGGTTAAGGGCTCAGTCTCACAAGATACCCCTCCCCCCACCAACCCTGCCCCACTTCAAATACCAGTCACAAGTCGAGGTAGTTACCTGTGTTTCTGACTCACCAGTTACAAATTTCACGTTCCCGTGACTGAGGAAAACATTTTACTTCCTAGGTTACCAGTTTATTATAAAAGGACGTATCTCAGGAACAACCAGATGGAAGAGATGCATAGGGCGGGGTGGGAAGGGACACGGAGCCTCCACGCTCTCTCCGTCCTGCCACTCTCCCAGCACCTCCACGTGTTCATCAGTCCAGAAGCTTTCTGAACCCCGTGTTTTTTATTTTTATGGCGCCTTCATTATACAGGCATGATTAATTAAATCACTGGTCACTGGTGATTGAACCTGGTCTCCAGCCCCTCTTCGTCCCTGGGGGCTGTGGGGAGCAGGTTCGGTTCACTTCCAGCCCTCTACTCCCATGGTTGGTTCCCCTGGCAAGACAGCCCATCAACATAAACTCAAGTGTGGTGGAAAGCGGCGTGTTATGATTAACAAAAAGACACATTTATGGCTCTTTTATCACTTAGGAAATGCCAAGGGTTTTAGGATCTCTGTGCCTGAAATGGGACAAAGACTAAATATATATTTCTTATTATAAATCACAATATCACAGTTGCATAATGGTTAAGAGCACTATTCTCATTGTTTATATGACAGTACGAGGCTCAGAAAGGTCAGGTAACTTCCCCATTTTTATCTTAATCCTAACTCTCTGGTGTGATGGAGGATGGGGCAACTTTGATGGGAATAGAGCCACTACTGGCTCCAGCCATACTCATGTTGGTAACGATGAATAATCAAAACCATTGATCCAGTTACTGAGCTGTGAGTACTCAAATGAATAGAAAAACATCCTGTCAGTTTCTAGGGGTATCACCTTTGTTTTAGCTTATTTCTAGATTTGTTGGCCTGTGTGTTTGCTCCTGTGTGTGGTTTACAAGAGTTCTGGACCATCAATTTATCCAGTTTTAGAAGAGTAGTGAGTAACTTTTAGTAGTGTCAGTTTTTCTAACATGTTATTTCCTCTCTTGTCCCCATGACAGCCTTGGCAGTCAGAAGAAGAGGGATCTTGGCTCCGGGAATATCCTGTGACCCTGATGCAGTTCTTTAGATACTTGTACCACAACGTCCCAGACCTGGCCTCCATGTGGATGAGCCCCGACTTCCTGTGTGCATTAGCAGCCACGGTCTTCCCCTTCAACATTCGCCCTTACTCAGAGATGGTAGGAAAGGGGGAGGAAAATATCAAAACTGGAATTAGTCTGCTCCAATGGTTAGCAGATTTTTTTGGCCAATCTTTTAAGCTTCTCACCAAGTTACAGTTTCATAACTTTCTGCTTCATCTCTTACGTCATTATCTGGTATCTGGCTCCCCACACTCTCCTTCTGCTTTCCCTTAAAATAACAGTGAATTCTACTTCCTGTTTTCGTTTACCATATTCTTGTAAGTCCCTCATTAGTGAATTCCCTCTTCGTGTAGTTGTTGATCCATTTCTTATTATATGTAATGATAGCTGTATAGTTGTGAAATCAGGTTACAGAACTCTAGTCAGACCAAACTTATTTCCACTTCATTTGTCTCAGGAATTAGGCATCTCCTGGATTTAGTCTTTACAAATTAATTACAGGATTGATTGTCTTTATAAGAAATGACATGTATGTTTGTCCTTTCTGTTCAACTTTTTCTATTTTGTTCAACAGTTATTTTTCATATTTTGCACTAACTTAAGAGAAAGTTATTAGACTATAATCATATGTAGTATAAATACTTCTTTTGTCCTTTAAAACGAACCCAAAAGACAGTTATTCTTCCATAGAACTTCAGAATTTCATGATGTTTTGTCTTACTTCTACCACTTACTCGAGAGCCTAGAATAAGGTATCTTCTTCATACTAATTTTTCTTCATGTATAATGGTGAAATACTCGTTCTAAAATTGTGGCGATTTTTAGGACAAAGGCAAGTATAGCACGTGACCTTAACACCATGGCTTGTTTATAATTTTAGAATCCACATTTTTGGTAAAAAAAGGATTTTAGTAATATTTCAATGTTTTTTCCTTGTCGGCATCTTGTAATCTGTCTTCTAATCCTTTCTTTTTCTGTTGGCTCAAACTTGGTACTAGTTTTGTTGTTGTTTTGTATTGTTTATTTATTTGGGTTTTTTTTTTTTACCTACAAAAATGGGTCAGCCCTTGGGTGCAGTCATTATGCCAGATCTTTATCTGAAAGTCTATAACACTTGACTTCTCAGTAGGTATGTTTTAAATATGCAAATATAGTCATTCTCATTTTATTATTTCATTTATTTCAAGTTCAGTTATCCACAGTAAAGATAAAATTCAACATAAAGCAGTTTATATGGTTAGTGGCCAGTGAGTAGCTTAATATTAGAAAGAGCATGTGTTGAGTAATCGTGACATGTGCCCGATTACCACCCTGAAAAGAAAAAATAAGTAAAGCAAAGTGAACGATGTAATGCACTGAATAGCTTAATAGGAGGTAAACACTGAACAAAAATACTGTTGCTTCTACAATTTGGTGGAAGTAAAAATATCAAATGAAATTGAATGTGACTAGGATATATTTCCACTTGATTTTATTAGGTGACTGATCTCGATGATGAAGTTGGATCTCCAGCGGAAGAGTTTAAAGCCTTTGCAGCAGACACAGGGATGAACAGAAGCCAATCAGAGTACTGCAACGTGGGCGTCAAGACATACCTGACCAATCACCCAGCTAAAAAGTTTGTTTTTGACTTCATGCGGGTCTTAATAATAGACAACCTCTGTCTTACCCCTGCCAGCAAGCAGACTCCACTAATTGATCTTTTGTTGGAGGTAAAGACAAAGAAATGCATTTACATCTCTTTCAAATTGTTTTTATAATGAGAGCATTAATAACCAAGCAAGTTTTATGCCACATATCTTTCAGATTTCTAATTCTTTTGGGTTGTAAAGGCAGAACATATCATGGGCTATGGGAATTTTTTATCACAAATGTGCTAATATATGCCCTATCGATTTGTTTCTCTTCTTTCTATTCCTCTTGACATGTCCTTAATTTAGTCCTTTATCACCCTTCCCCTGGATAGACCAGGAATTGACAAACTTTTTCTGTAAAGGGCCAAATAGTAAATATTTTCAGCCTTGTGGGCTGTACAGTCTCTCACAACTACTTCACTCTGCCATTGCAATGAGAAAGCAGCCACAGACAATACATAAACGAGTGAGTGTGGCCGTGTTCCAGTACAACTTTATGTACCGTAACAACTATAAGCTGAATTTGGCCCATGAACCTTAGTGTTCTAGCTCCTTCCCTAGTCATTTACAGCAGCATTGTCTCCTTAGCTTATAACTCCCTACTTCAGTCCCTCTTATTTATCACTTCCGGTATTGCTTTTAGTGTCCTGTGGGGCTTAAGGCGTGGTGCATTGCACATAATAGGTGCTCAATATGCCCTTACTGAATTTTCCCCAAGGCAGCAAACTTGTAGGTTGCTTGGTATCTTAGCTCAGGCTCCTGTAACAAAATACCGTAGACTGGGTGGCTTCAGTAGCAGATAGTCATTTCTCACAGTTCTGGAGACTGAGAAGTCTGACGTCAGGATGCCAGCTTGGTCAGGTTGTGGTGAGGGCCCTCTTCCTGGCTTGCAGATGGCTGCCTTGCTCTCACATGGCAGAGAAAGAGCTCAGGTGGTAATTCCTCTTCTTATAAGGGCATGAATCCCCTCCTGTGGACTCCCCATGACCTCATCTAAACCTAATTACCTCCAGAAAGCTCCACCTCTCTAATACCATCACATTGAGGGTTAGGGCTTAATTTATGAATTTTGCGGGGGGACACAAACATTTAGTCCATTGCACTTGCTAATTCTCCTGATAAGTGATAAGAACTAGCTGATGCATCAGAAAACAAACCCTAAAGTGGTCACACTGCTGGCTCTAGAAATTGACAATCCCTGAAAACCAAATGTTCACCTAGAAAAATCTCAAGAAAAAATAAAAGATCATTGAAGGGGATCTAATATATAATTAGTTGCCTATACATTCATTCTTTTGGCCAATTCATATAAATAGGGTCAAGCAGTACATGCCAGAGCTCTGAAAATAATGTTTCACGAAAGATTCAATCAGTGTAAAAGACTAACTGCTTCTCTCTGTGAGGAGCTTCCCACATGCCGCCCTCAGCAGTTTGACAACTGAACCTGCACTTTCTCTGCTCCCTCTAGTGGCGAAAACAGTTAACTTTTTATTTGAAACCTTAAAATCCCAGCAAATGTTTTATCTTATTCATGTGAAAATATCTCAGTTTGGTCAATTAAAAGAAATCAGTGTAATTTAGGTACCAGCCACGCTAAGCATTTTAAAGCATTTTTTAATTTATTTATTATTTATTTATTTATTTTTGGCTGCGTTGGGTCTTTGTTGCTGCGTACGGGCTTTCTCTAGTTGCGGTGAGCAGGGGCTACTCTTCGTTGTGGTGAGAGGGCTTCTCATTGCGGTGGCTTCTCTTGTTGCAGAGCACGGGCTCTAGGCATGTGGGCTTCAGTAGTTGCAGCACTTGGGCTCAGTAGTTGTGGCTCGTGGGCTCTAGAGCGCAGGCTGAGTAGTTGTGGTGTACGGGCTTAGTTGTTCCGCAGCATGTGGGATCTTCCCCGACCAGGGCTCGAACCCGTGTCCCCTGCATCGGCAGGCGGATTCTTAACCACTGCGCCACCATGGAAGTCCTATGCAAAGCATGTTAACCAGGACCACAGTGTTTAATATTGGCAGAAAAATAATTGATTTCATCAAGAATTCATCTGGTAGAATTTAAAAGCCTGCCTGGTGGAGCTTGTCCTCTTTGGAAACTTTAAAATAAGAAGAGAGATGGCTAGTATTTTAGTGCATGGGTTAAGAATTTGAAGCATTCTATGCAAAATAAAATGGTTTTCAGAAAATAACAGGATAAAGTTAAGAATAGGTGTGTGTAAGAAAGCATAACTGAGCCAAAAAATAAAATACACATATGTAGAGGAAATGGGGTAAGTGTATGTATGCAGAATAACAGTCTTGTAGGAATCCTAATAGCTAATTAACTAGCAATGGGTAAATTGTATAATTGTCTTTTATTTTGGTTTTCTGTATTTTTCAGTAAGGAAAGTTTGATATGACATGTATGAACCTTGAGATAACATTCTCATTATTGTGGACACTAATTTGCCCTGAAGTGGAATTGTATCTGATTGCATTAGGGAGTCAGGGGCGGTAGGGTGGTATTTTAGGAAGAACCAGGGAGTGTCAAGATTGAATTTCCCAAATAGATCATCAACTCTTTAAAGTTAGGGACCAACTTTCATGTGTCCTTTTGTCCCTCACAAAGTTAGCTCAGTGCCTTGCTGTGTTCTTTAAGTTTTTTTGAATTATTTAACTATAACTACATCCCTGGCACTTCCCAAACAGGAAGATATGATACCATCTCATAAGAGAGAGATAAATTTGCTTTTAAAAATCAGTGCTTTGAGGAACTTCAAATCTAATACACAAACACAGAATACACATACCAAAAATATTTAGTGGAAATGCTGTTGCACTCCATTTCTTCCTGTGGTGTAAAATAATAAATTACAAGCATATGATTCTGAATGTTACAATTATGAAGTCTATCTCTGAAGAAAGTCAGCAAAAGAACTATCCTGTATATTTACCATTTACTGACGTGAAGGAAGGTGTTTGAACCAACTGATTTTCGGGCTGATATGCTCAAGCCAGGCCATTTTCAGTCTCATGATTGTTGGGATGTCATCGTAAGAGTGTCTCCTTACTTGATTGTGTCTATAAAAGAATGTGTGAAGTTATCTTTATTAGCAGTCTATAAGAATAAAAGCTTCCCATTCATATAGACTGGCTTGAGTGTGAGTCAGGCCAAATACAAGGGAAGCAGTGTGGTGCCGTAGAAGGACCTGGTTTGAATTCTGGCCCTATGGTTTATTATGTAAACATTTTAATCTCACCGAGCTAAATTCATCCTCTGGAGAATGATCTTATATACTGTCTCCCCTGCATGATTGTTGTGAGAGTTAAATATATATAAATCACCCAGCAAAACTATTTTGAGAAATTAAACATGTGCTGCTTATAGCTGTGCAACCTTGGCCCAGCTCAGTTCTCTTCACCCCTTATAGTTTGCCCATCTGTAACGTAGCATAAAAATAGAACCTGTCTCTGAGGATGCTGTGAGAATTAAGTAAGATAATACATATAAGATTCATAACACAGTGCCTGGCACGTAAGACCTGCTCCAAAATCAAGTGGCCTGCGGTGGCTTATACAATCACCAGCGTCCTCTGCTGTCACCACCAGGCATCTCATGAAAGGCCAAATGAATTTGCTGCACGTGGCCACGGAAGGAAAGTACCTGAGAACAGATCCAAAAGTACTCGTATATACCTGAAGGAAAGAAATATGATGAAACGAAGGAGGCTGATTTGGAGTGTGTGCCTGTCTGATACCACTTTCTGTAGTCTGAGGAGTTCACTGCTTTCTGCTCCCGCCATCTGCTAAAAGACCTCCCTGTTCCCATCAGAGTACAGCGCCCCCTGCAGAGCAATAAACAAACCAAACAAAGTGGCAAAAGTGGGCACAGAGAGTGCTGTGAAATAACTGAGAGAAGAGAAGCCAGTCAGGAGGAGTACTGCAGTCAGAAGGGCAGAGCGGAAACCCCTCTTCCTTGAAGGCTTTGCCTGTTACGGAGCACTAACGGCCTCCCCGCCAGAGCCAGAGGGCTCTCAGCCACGGGCAGCACACGCGCCCACGATGACTCGGCATGGCGTTCCCAGGCCTCGAAAAGGACGCCTTGCGTCTGTGAAGACTCGTGTTGTTGACTGGCTTCACTGTCTTCTCTGGGAAGACAGATCTCGCAGGCAGAGCAGAGCATAGGGCTCACCCTGTCTTCCTTCGGCCCTGAACTCATCCTGGTTGTCTGGTGGGCCAACCAGGTTTATCTAAAAACATGATGGGGAGATTGTGGCTGAATTGCTCTTGTTGTGCATTTGTTAACTTCAGTATGGAGATTTTTAGTAGGGCTGGAAGAGTACGGAATGGCAGGTGAGGTGGTGAACTTTGGCGTCAAAGAAACTGACCGTTTGAAACCTAGTTGTGACTTGACCTCTCAAAGCCTCAATTACCTTATCTCTAAAGTGGAGATGATAGTATCTACTTCGAAAGGATATTGTGCAGAATGAGATAAGGTACATAAAACTAAGCACTGTGTAGCTACATAATTGTAGTCCAGTGAATTGTTTAAAAAAAAGAAAAAAACACCCAAGAAAACTACGCATGCACTCATATAAAGTCTTAAGTCCGTTAAAAGTTAGGCTACTATGAGTCTCAGCAAGAACATTTGAACTTCGCAGTTAGAGCCAGTAACAGAGTTAATTCTGGGTCATGACCATTCAAGAAACAGCTTCAGTGAGAGGAATCAGAGGATTAAATATGCCTGTTGGTGACTGAGCCAGCCTTAAATCCTTATAGAATACAAAAGAATACTTTCTAATTAAGTAAAAATAAATATTGTTGACAGATCAAGCTACTTCTCTATGTTCTATGTTCCCTGTTTTACATACTCTAAAACTTTGTCTAATTAAGATTTTATAAACCCTACTCATTATTACTTATCCCATTAGCCACATTGAGTTGATTATAATCCTGAATGAGTATTGCCATCTTCAGGGGTGTTTAAATCCTCCTGTGACTGGAGAGCCTTACTCCTTAGTAAATTTTGATCACTCATGCTGTTTGAAAATGGTCTCTGATCTGATTGCAGGGTAGTCCTCATAGACCTATCAATCTGTCACTTATCACTTGAAGGTTCTCGCTTTCCCTTCCGTTAACAGGGGTGGGGTCTTGATGTACTGTCAGCATGAGGAATAGGCAGGCCTTGGCCCCAGCTCTTCTGCTGACCATTGTATTAGTCTGTTCATCTACACAGGAAAATGTATTAAGATTATAAACAGGGACTTCCCTGGTGGCGCAGTCGTTAAGAATCCGTCTGCCAGTCCAGGGGACACGGGTTCGAGCCCTGGTCCGGGAAGATTCCACATGCCGCGGAGCAACTAAGCCCGTGCGCCACAACTACTGAGCCTGCTCTCTAGAGCCTGTGAGCCACAACTACTGAGCCTGCCCTCTAGGGCCCACGAGCCACAACTACTGAGCCTGTGTGCCGCAACTACTGAGCCTGCGCTCTAGAGCCCACAAGCCACAACTACTGAGCCTGTGTGCCACAACTGCTGAAGCGTGCGCGCCTAGAGCCCGTGCTCCCCAACAAGAGAAGCCACTGCAGTTAGAAGCCCGCACACCATAACTAGAGAAAGCCCGCACGCAGCAGTGAAGACCCAATGCAGCCAAAAATCAATCAATAAATAAATTTTCTAAAAAAAAGATTATAAACAACATGTCATGACCTTCACTTTTTCCCAAATTATTCTAATGCCAAACCAAACTCCTAAGAACTAATATTCTTTTAACTGTTACTAGGCCCATGTTTTGTCATTTTAAAACAAAATAAATATGTTTTATCAGAAAAACAGAGAAACGTTCATTACAACTTTGGTTGGTTTTTGAATCCTTAGAATAATATCTTTGATCTGAATATAGGATTCCAATTTTAACTGCTTTTTTAAAATCTTCATCAGCACCACTTTGAAAATCAGAATAGAAAGAAGTGGGTTTTTCCCCAGGGGAACAGATTTTAACTTTAAATGCATAAAGCAGAACAGTGTTCTATAGCCCACTTCTGCGGCCTGGTCATAAACATAGTCCTGGACCTGTCTGTGCGAGAAGGAACAGATTCTTTAACTTCACTTGCAAAGCATCAGTACGCTGCTTGCAGCTACAACATCCAGATCTCTTTTTAAGAAACAACTTTATGTCAGTTTATTGAATTGTTCAATATCCAGCTCCTATCCAAAGCCAGCTAACATGAGTGGCGTTTGAGAAGAATGACAAAAGGATCTTTCCTACCTTTCATCCCTGTGTTCCCAGTGCTTTGCCACTTCTCAGGCTAGAGACCTGAAAGTTATGCACCTGGATCATACCACCCTAATTACCAAAAGAAATGCCATCAGAGAACTATAGTTTAACTTTGTGCCCTAAGCTTTTATTCAAGATAATTTTAAAAATCATCCTTGTACCGTGTAAAACCATTATCAATGGTACAACCTATAGGGCTGTTCATTGTCCTCTTTATAAAAGCCCACAGGGAACATTCTTCTCAGAACAATCTTAGGAAAACATCCTTGCTAACTATATAGTATGCTTCCTTTTTTATAGATAATTAAAGGCTTTGTAAATCATATTATTTTTTTTCTCCTTCTCGACCCTAGGAAGCTCAAAGCAAAATTGTGTGCTTAATTGATTTTTTTGATATAAATACTCGCCTCCCCATTGACTTTACCTTCTTGGTTACTAGACTCCTGAGCTTTTGTGTTTGTTTAAATGGCTTTATGATTTATTTTATCTGCATCTCATTAGAAACTGCCAGATCTCTTTTGGAAGTGAGGTAGATAGATAATAGATATCAAATATTTATTAAATACTTAAAATGTTTAGAATACTGCCTTTGGAGGAATGGATTCAAAAGAAGGTATTGTTTCACCTTTGCTTCAATTTGTTTTTTAATCTATGGTCAGAAAAATAAGAGAGTGTAAGCATACATACCATCTCTCGTGACATATTCTACTATTTACCAGTAGTTTTTTTTAATGTAACTATGGTTGAGCCTTACCTTTGTTTACTGGGTTCTGTTTCTAATTCTAAATTTTATTGATCAGGCTTCCCCTGAAAGATCGACAAGAACTCAGCAAAAAGAATTTCAGACTTATATTTTGGATAGTGTGATGGACCATTTGCTTGCAGCTGATGTTTTATTGGGTAATATCACGTTTTCTTTTCAGTCTGTTAAAAGTACCTATAATCACTTCCCTTCTCTATCTAAACCCCAAGTATACCACTTTTTTAACGTCCTCTTTTTCCTTCTTTTCTGTGCGTTTTCCCCTCTTATTGGTATTTTCCTATAATGAGGAAAAGACCCATCCAGCTCCTTCCTTTGAACCTGGGATAAAGGATCAACAACAGGGAGTACGAAGTTGCTTTTCCACGTTCATATGCTCAGAGGTGGCAGGAAGAGGACAAGGAAAGAGAAAAAATGTTTTTAAAACCATATTATGTGAACAGTATATTTTTATGAATTATCTAATACTTTTAAAAATTACCGTAATATACTTACAAATAAATTACAAATGTAGCACTCTGTGAATTACCACCCAGGCAACGTGCCTGTATAAGAGCACTCAGATAGAAATGCATTACCAGCACCCTCAGAAACTCTACTTATTAGTGGAATTATTCAGTTATAGGTATCTATGTTATTCTTTAGAATGGCTTTCAGGATGTAAATTCAAAGCACATTAAAATGTTTTTCCTGTATGTCTCTAGTTACAATAAAACTACAAAACTTGATACATTTACAATGGAGCTAACATTTATATGTAAAACAATGACAATTTAAAGGAGAAGGAAAAGTAATGATTTAGCATATTTGCTACTTGAATTTCTGGTAATTATATAAATCATAGAACCTCCATGCTATTACATTATCATTTTTTTTTAACAAAGTAAGTTTGCCAAGAAAATCTTTAGTGTTGTCATAACATGCAACTCTCAAAGCGTGGTGTCAAGTCAGACTTTTGTATTTGTTCTTATCACTTGAGAATCTTAAGTAATATCAGTCTTACTACATAAAGACACAAAACGAAGAGTTTTGCATTGTGTAGTGATTTAGAGTTAGGTGAGAATAATAATTACAGTCAGTTAAGGCTCCTAATTTCTAGAAAGGAGGGAGGGGCTTAAAGGGGGCATTCTGTTGGAGGAGGAGCCAGGAGGATTAGTGTTGAGGCAGTGTGTACACAGCGAGCACGCTGAAGCCACCGGGGCAGCTTGTAGAAGAGAAACAGTGCTGATGGGAATCATGGAAGGGGCGAGAGGTACCCCATGGCACCACCACCACTGATGGTACTCTGTGTTTTACAGTTCTTCTGGACCTCTCTTCTGCCTCCATTACTTCGTTGTGCTTAAAGTTTTGTTTGATGATTTGTTTTGCCCTTTATTAGTTAGACAGAATCAATTTACAACTAATAAACTGACTTAATTTTTCTCTCAAAGGGAGGCTATATGTCACTGACAGTTGAAGAACTGTTTGCTTATCACAGACTGTCTTAAGGCAGTAAGAAACTTCCCAGTCTCCATCCGTAACACTTTTATCCTGCAGAAATTATTTCTTCCAACATTTATCATGACTTCTGGCCATGAACATCATTTTGCTTAAAGTAGTACATAAGAGCTAATGGTCCTATTTCTAACGGTAGTAGATATACTCATCTTGCCTTAGCCTGATTTGTTGGAGGGTCTGGTCTTAGGCTGGTGGACATCAATTTTCTTAGACATTTTTTTCCTGCTGGAATTTAGGGGAAGATGCATCTCTGCCTATTACCAGTGGAGGGAGCTACCAAGTATTGGTGAACAATGTGTTTTATTTCACACAACGTGTGGTGGACAAGCTTTGGCAAGGCATGTTCAACAAAGAATCTAAACTTCTTATAGATTTTATAATTCAACTAATTGCACAGGTAATCCATTGTCACATTAGTTGTAGAGTACATGTTTTCCTATTGAAAAACTTTGCCTCGGGTGTCAAAATTGTTGGAAATAAGTGTAACTAGTAAGATAATGAATGTTGACATTTTAACGTAAAGCTCAGCTTATTAAAAATGAATAAAACGTAGATCTGTAACCATTCCCCCCTTTACCCGTGGCCCGGTGCCAGTGTGTCCAGTATGTAAAGCTTCCTCATTCTCTCAAGCTGTGGGCTCCCACTGCCTTCCCCACTGGCATTGCTCTTTGCTAACCACATAGCTGGATAGCTTCCTGTTGGTTTAAAGACCTTAAGTTAATACAATTTGATAGATTTCCATAGTATGATGCATCAGTGTGTCAAGATTTACAGAGCATGAAGAGTTGATATTAGAGGAGTATTCTCTTCTTGTAATTGAATCTTTACAAAGTTCACTGTAGTCCTTGTTCCTTTGAAGATGTCATATTAGTGTGTGTTTGTGGTACCTTTTCCGGTTTGGCACAAGTGATAAATCTTATTCAACACACGATGTAGAAAGTAGGAAATACTGTTGTCATGTTATTAGACACACACATGTCACCCAAGAATTTTTTTAAGGATAAATTTGTATTTAAGCCAAAGAGAAAAGTTCTCATGTGAGATGAAACAAGAATGTCAGAAGTTCTTTACTAACATTTTAGGTAATTTTTTTTTTTTTTTTTTTTTTTTTTAGTAATTTTGAGTAGCGATTGATCACCCTTACAAAACTTGTGGGGTAGGAGTCTCTACCCAGGTGGCACTTCCCCGTGTTCTCAGGGAAACTGCTCTGCACACAGATGTGTATACACACAGCACTCATCTCATTACATTTATGTGTCTCTTGGGTTCTGAACCTCATAATAGCAAGAGCTTTGTATTTTTTATCTTAGCACCCCAGTACTTAGCATGGTGTCTGATACATAATAAACCTAATAAATGTTCATGTGTGAATGATAAGCAGACTTTTTTTGTCCATTTTACTAAAGTATCTCTCATATCTTTAGTCAAAAAGAAGATCCCAGGGATTGTCACTGGATGCGGTTTATCACTGCCTCAATAGGACCATATTGTACCAGTTCTCCCGGGCGCACAAAACTGTCCCGCAGCAAGTAGCTCTCCTTGATTCACTCAGGGTCCTGACTGTAAACAGGAACTTGATCCTGGGCCCTGGGAACCATGACCAAGAATTCATTAGCTGTCTGGCTCACTGCCTCATTAACCTGCATGTTGGAAGGTAACTCTTTTAGGTTCAGTTTGAATTTGTCTTTGATAGTTTTCTACCAGAGCTCTTTGTTCTACTTTTTTGATTACAACATTTTTTTCTTTAATCTCGGTTTTACTTAAAACTTCATGAGAAGGGAAAAGACAAGGGTTGAATTTCTGCAGTGAAATAATGAGTATATTTTTGCTTTAATTTTCTGTATCTTTAAATTTTTTGTTAATCACATGTCACATATATAATTTTTAAAGAAGAGTTTGCTTTTCAAGTAAAGTAGATACACACTGTTGGAGGTTAAGAGGGGTAAAAAGATAAGAATGCAGTAAATAAATGCAATGTATGTGAAATGGGTAAAATTAGTATTTTGCCACTGATTGCTTTGCAAGATATTTCTTTGGTGTCTGCTGGGGGCCAGGCACTGAATCCGGGGCTGGGATGAAATGTGAATGAGACAGAGCCCGCGGCAGGTCTTGGAGGATGCAGCCTAGGAGGGAGGACCCATCGCTAAGCAGTGAGCTCTGCTAGAAGCACGGTGCTCTGGGGGCGCATAACAGGTGCCCCTAGCCTGGGGAGACACCTGCTGAGTTACAGCGTGCACCTGGTTGAGGAGGAAGTTAATCCTCCAAAGAGAATGGGGACGAGTGATGTGGGAAGAAAGAGTCATCTACGCGATCGCCCAGAGGGCAGAAAGAATATGGCACACGTAGGAAACTGCAGGTATTTCCCTGCTGCTGGAGCAAAGAGTGGTGAGATAAGATACGGGAGAGGGGGCATATCTTAGGATATAGGAGGAGAGCATGTTCTTATGTTTAAGAACATAGGAGGAGGACGTTCTTAAATGAACTTTTCGTAATTTTTAGGTAAAAATGTTAATAGTGATCAAAAAGCGTCTTAAATAGTAAGATGCTCCTCTTAATGCTGTCATTTAGTTTAATTACATTTCGTCGAGTGGATTTGTGGCGTCATCGCTTGAAAATGGCATTTTCATGATAAACTCTTAAGTTCTGTTCTGTGCATCTGCCAAATGTCTGTCTGCCACTTACGGAGCTCTGTGACAGAGCCAGCGTTGCCTTGTGTCTGCAGAGTAGTACTTAGTCATCACAGTTTCCAGCTGCAGTAACTTTCTTCATGTAGTTTAAACTGACTGGAATTTTTCAGCAGTGTGGATGGGTTTGGACTGGAAGCAGAAGCCCGCATGACGACGTGGCACATCATGATCCCCTCGGACATTGAACCAGATGGTGGTTACAGCCAAGATATTAGTGAAGGTAGCTATCTCAATTTTTTCCCCCTTTTCTCTCCACTCATTTCTGATTTTTAAGATATAACCAAAAACACCGACTTGAGAAACTGCCAACATTGACAGCCGACCTCTCCATAGGGCGTACCTGAACATACACCGGTATGCCCGCCAGCATGTACCAGCGTGCTAGCTGTACGTCTCCTTGTGCCAGGAGGAGCAAACCCCTGAAACTGCTCGCCCTCCACAGTTCATCGTAACACCAGGAAACTTGGTGATACTTACATTTGCACAAGCAGTAGTGCAAGTATGATACTGACTTGGCGCTTACTATTAAGAGAGCTGGCTATTGGTAGTATTAGGCCAATCACAGTAGAGGCAAATATTGCTTGAGACAGATTGTCAGTACTACCATTTTTATTCTTTCTCCCTTTTTTAAATCTAGTTTTCCCACTGATTTTGTAAGTATCGTGCATATGAGAGGCTTTGGGTGGATTGATTTCTAATTTCCAACGTTGTTCAGTTGAAAAGATTAGATAATTACAGAAGTGCTTGTCTCTCCAGCAATATTTAGTGTGATAGTTTTGCATATGACTTTATCTTTTGTAGGTCCAGCACTCATTCCTTCATTCATTTAAGCATTAATTTGTTCTCTGTTCTTTCACTAAAATTTCTTGAACCCCAGACACTAAGGACACAGTGATTGTTTTCACCCCCCAAGGAACTAACAGTCTAGAACACTGGTTCTCAAAGTGAGGTGCTCAGACTAGTAACATTGGCATCGTTTGGGAACTAGTTAGAAAAGCAGATTCTCTGGCCCCATTCAGGTCTACTGAGTACTCAGTACTCAGATACTCTGGGGGGTGAAGACCAGCAGTCTGTTTGAACAACCTCCCAGGTGATTCTGATGCTTGCTGAAGATTGACTGGCCTAGAGCGGGAGTCGGACAAATTAGCAGGGAGTCCAAAGCAAGATGGAATTTAATAGTAAAAACTCTAAAAATATTTGTTTACTATTTCTTTCCTTTTGCAAAATCGTCAAGAACAATTAACTTATTTGTGAATATACCTTAAATATTTAGATCTAAAATTTACTTTTAAGTGGAGAATAAGTTCTTTTCTTTTATAGAAGAAGCTAGACAATGAAATATATATGTAATTTCCAGTTTTATAAATAAAAATGTAGTCTTTTTGCTTGATATAAAGTTTGTTATTTTTTTTTTAAGTTTTCCAAGTAGCCAACCGCATTTTTGGTTATCTGAATAATCCTTTTTTACTGAGCTGGCTATGATGTGAAGCATTTTTTGGGCAGTTAAGTACTATACATCTAAGTTGAAATTCTTAGATATAAAAGAAGAAAAAAAATACTAACTACCTTTATATTCTTTTTGATCAGTTGCTGTTTTTCATTTCCTAGGGCGTCAGCTTCTCATAAAAGCTGTCAACAGAGTTTGGACTGAATTGATTCATAGTAAGAAACAAACCTTGGAGGATCTTTTCAAAGTCACTCTACCTGTGAATGAAAGAGGCCATGTGGACATAGCTATAGCAAAGCCGCTCATTGAAGAAGCTGGTTTGAAATGTTGGCAGAATCATCTGGGTAAGAAAGTTTACAGATATCATGTGACCAAGGGACTTACATACAACTATCATATTTGGGTGCACTTTAGATATGAAATTAAAACTTTCCCCCAAAGATATTATGATGACAGTAGAAATGAAAATCAATACAATATAGCCCATTCTAGAATGATTATGCTGAGATAAGGCTTTTCTTCTTAGATTTAAAAAAAAATTTTTTTTTTAAATGTGTTAATACATCAGGCATCTATGAGCTTGGTAAATAATACGTTGCTCGCAACTTTAGTACGGTCACCATCTTGGTTATGAGTCTACATCCCTTATCTATAATTCTGAAATTCAAAAAGCCCTGAAAACCCAAGGTGTTCTTATTAATTTGATGCCAAAACTCACTTGGTAGCAAAACCTAACCTATCTTTGTTTATCCTACTAGGCATTAATATTCATACATTTTGCTGCAGAAATATTAATTATTATATTATTAATTATGATTTATTACCCTAGACCTTCTGGTGGTCTAGGGTGATACAGTACATATAATACACAGTATATGTACTGTATCACCTTCTTAAAATTCTAAATTCCAAAGTATACACGACACCAAAGATTTTAGGTAGGGGACTGTGAATTGTTATTAACATAGAAACTGATTACAGTTAAAATAAATTTGCATATTATTGCAGAGCTATGAGGTTTCACCCAAATGTGAGTTAATCTAGTACATTAATTGTCAAGCAGCTATCCTTATACAAGATAAGTAAATATAATATCTAAGAGAGTGTCTGCATCTGTAACATAAGCTGCTTTTGATAACTACAGAATTGTGGTTTGTAACCATTATGCAAAAGTATTAAAAGTAAGGCTAATAAGTACATGGAGAAACTGTAAAATACTCTAATTTTAATTTTGTAGCCCATGAAAAGAAATGCATAAGTCGAGGAGAAGCTTTAGTGCCCACCACACAATCCAAATTGTCCCGTGTCAGCAGTGGCTTTGGTCTTTCCAAGTTAACGGGATCGAGAAGGAATCGAAAGGAAAGTGGGCTTCACAAACACAGTCTTTCCACCCAGGTACATTGTTTAGTTTTATTAATGATATGATTAGAAATTTGTAATTCAAGGTTTAGTTGTAGTGTTTTATATAATACACTTAATACATGCAAGCATATGATTTGAAATGGAAATTTTCTGCGTTTTTGCTTTAGACGAGAGAGAGAAATAACTCAGGTTGTGGAGCCTTCTCCCGTTTTATTATGATAAAATTGCACTATGAGTGTTGTGTATTTACATCCATTTCATAACTGGACATAAGATGAGATTCAGATATTGATATACGATAGACTATGGATAATTTTTTCTCAGCTTTTCCAAACCCTCAATAATTTTATTAATAGTTATATAAATTTTAAAGCAACAGCAGACAAAACAGCTTTTTATTTTTTTATAATTTTGTTGTACATGCCTGAGATTGATTTTTTTTTTTTTTTTTAACTCCTCTACCTCCAGCATTAATTTCTTCCTCATCATACTGTCTTTGCCATCCCAGAATCTTAGTGGCAGCTGTGAAAAGGGCCTGGGAGAAACCATGTGTATGAGTCATTCCATGTGTCAGGTTGGGTTCCCCAGGAAGCACACTCTGAGAGGGGGTTTAGTGTGCAGGATGTTTATTAGGGGTGCCCTTGATATTTGTGGATGGGAGAAGACGGAAGCAGGATTGGTCACAGGGAAATGTCAGGCTACAGTGCAGGTCCGGCGGCAGACCCAGCTGTGACCCAGGTGGAGCTTTGGTACCAAAATGACCTGTCAGAGTTGACCTTTACTGAGCTGAAATGGCTGAGCCTGCTTGCCTCCAAATCAGCCAGTGATTGTGGGGTGCCCACAGCTCTCTGCAGCTGAGGTGATCCCTGAAGTACTGACAGCGCTCCCAGAAGTTGTGGCCGTGAGCCCTTCCTTGAAAGGTGCGCTGGGGGATGGGGGGGGGGGTATATGGATCTGTGTCCGTCACATAAGCCTCCATCAGATTCATTATATAATTAATCTTTCAGAGTTTTCTGTGGGGTTTTTTGGGTGTTGTTGTGATGCCTTTAATAGAATTTTAACTAACATGGGGGCATTATTTCAAGGCTAGTTAACATTTTTTCCAGGAAATCCATGAAATATTAAGACTCTTTTTCCACTCATCGTTAGGAGATTTCTCAGTGGATGTTTACACACATCGCCGTTGTTCGTGACTTAGTAGATACACAATATAAGGAATATCAGGAGGTAAGAATCATAACCATAATAATGGTTTGTTTTGCATTCCTTGAGTGAGAAAAGACTGCTTCCCTTGATATCTTCCTCCTGCTTTTAAGAATAAGTTGCTGAACTGAATTTATCATCAGATAATGTTTTTGATTATCCCTGCCAGCAGCTACTTTGGCCATTGGTTTTAACATAGAAAGACTGGAACTTCCTATAGGCAAACTGCATTAAAAAGTGACAGACTGGAGATCAGCACAGCTGAATCCTAATGACATTCACTACCAACATATTGCATGTGTTTGTTCTTAATAAAAATTAAAATATTGGAAAGATCCCTTTCTTTCATACTTAACAAGGAGACCATGAAAATGTGCATCAAAATCTCTGAGAAGTCTCTTAAAATTCTAAAAAATTAAAAGATAAAGTTATTTTTTATTACAAGTGCTTGGTGATTTTGTCAGTAAGAAATATCTTCAGTGAAATCCTCTTGATGAATTCATAATTACTCAACAACTTATTCGAAATATTTTATTTCCATGGCAGCTGAGTTATATCTGTTAAAGATTTCTGAATGATAAGCTGCTAATATTTTATGGGCATGATACTAGATACTTGGTTGTTACAGGGGATTTCCTCCTGCCAGGAACACATAAGTACTATGATGGTATCAGTATAATATCAAGATTACTCCTTCAATAATCATTAGTGTTAGTTGTACAGTATAAAGGGATCTTTACTCTTAAATTGTATACTTATACTCCATGAATTATTAGATAAGCATCTAATGATTAGATGCTTAGTTTTAAGCATCTACTGTTGAAATGTTACACATTCTGACATTTGACAAATAGAAGTTATTCCAAGCCATAAATTTCCATTTAAGTAAGGTGGTTTGGATCTACCCCAGGGACAAGTAAAAATGGTTTTCCTTTAATTTTTATATGAATGTTAAGTTCCCTATCAGGGATGCATGTGTATATTCTTTACCTAAAATTATTGGAAACGTTACGGTGATTACCAGGAATCTAGTGTGTTGGCAATATTTCTTGATGTGGCTTTCTAGATTTTCTTTTATTCATGTTCTAGTAACTGTTTTACAATTGGGGGTGGGGAAGGGGATTCATCCTTAAATTACTGTCTTTATTAACTCACACTGGACAAACCATTTCCATGTATTTTCATAAGTAATATTACCATCTTCCCTGTGCCCAAGCTACAAGTTCCTTCAACACTCTGGTCAGGTGTACTGCACACGCTACCCTGTAGCGATCTTCCATGTATTGTATACTTGGTGCTAAAATAATCGCCTTGGGCCATCACTAAAACCCCACCTTCTCACAAGATCGGCAGCTTACTTTAACCATAAATAGTTGTAACTTTACTTTTATAATATTGCCTGAAATGACCTGGATTGGTGTTTGTTTCCAAAGAATAACTCGGTTTTAAGGTACTTGTAGACTGTTCATTGTTGCTCGTGCTTTTGCTTGAAAACCAACCCGGACTCCCTCTTGCTAGCGTCAGCAAAATGCCCTGAAGTACGTGACGGAGGAGTGGTGCCAAATCGAGTACGAGCTGCTGCGGGAGCGGGGGCTCTGGGGCCCCCCCATCGGTTCCCATCTCGACAAATGGATGTTGGAGATGACGGAAGGGCCCTGCAGAATGAGGAAAAAAATGGTGCGGAATGATATGTTTTACACCCATTACCCTTACGTGCCAGAAACGGAACAAGAGACTAACGTGGCGGTGAGTGCGCAGAATTCAGCGTTTGTAGTGACGCTTCCAAGTCTTCCTTCTTTTTTGTAAGCGTTTTCCCTTATTAGGTCAATTACGAAAAACACCTAATTTAGAAGATTCGATGAACTATAGTAAGTTGATAATGCCAGGGTGCCGGCAGTGGAATGAAAAGGTACAGCAGGGAGCCTTCACAGTGAAGTGGTTTGGATCTTAGACGCTGGAGCCAGATGCCGGGTTTGAAACCTGCCGATGCCCCTTCACTAGCTGGTGACCTCGTACCGGCCACGTTAACCTCTTCAGCTTCTGCTTTCTTTATGCCTAAAATGGAGAAAATAACAGTTCCATCTTAGAAGCTATTGGGAGGATTAAATTAATTAAAATTAGTGAAGTACTTAGAATAGTGTCTGGCACAGAATAAGCACTATCTAAGTGAGTGTTAATAAAATAAACATTGCCACTAAGCAGTATTCTTTGAAGAAATACAGAGCACAGTTAAGGAATAATAATAGCCTGAGTGTATAGATCTTCCCATTTATATTGAGAAGCTTCATCACTGGCTCCACGGGTATAAAACGAACAACATTTGCCCCTCAAGTTCCTTTTTATTCAGACAGGTTACCCTTCCGAAAGCCTTCATTCAGATTTTTGCACTGACCATAAAAATTTTGTCTAAAACGATCATGATCCAGGAATCATGTTTTAGCGTTCGGGAAAATACAGTCTTCCCCAATAAAGTCACTGCAAATTTGGAAGAGAAACCCTTCATGGTTTAAGTACTTTCACATACTTGACTTTAACATGATTCTCTCAACAATTGAAGAAACTAAGATTTATAAAGAAGACTTGGCACATGTGTCTTCTAGTAAGTAGTTCAGATCATATAACATGAGACAACTTGCATTGTTCCAGTGTCTCTTTTTTTCCCAACCAAAACCCTGGCTCCATTTATCTTGTGCTAATTGACTACACATTTGTCCTGATGCTACTTAGAATATAGGCCTTAGATCTGCTAATATATAGTTATTTAAGTTTTTTTTTTTTAAGATAGCTTCCTAAAGTTTACTTTTCTCAAAGCTGTTCCGTTCTGTCAAGAATGCCGTACTTGGGGGACTTCCCTGGTTAAGACTTCACTTTCCAATGCAGGGGGTGTGGGTTGGCTCTCTGGTCAGAGAGCTAAGATCCCACATGCCTTGTGGCCAAAAACCAAAACATATCGGGACTTCCCTGGTGGCACAGTGGTTAAGAATCTGCCTGCCAATGCAGGGGACGTGCGTTCGATCCCTGGTCCAGGAAGATCCCACATGCCGCAGAGCAGGTAAGCCCATGTGCCACAACTACTGAGCCTGGGCCCTAGAGCTCGCGAGCCACAACTGCTGAAGCCCGCATGCCTAGAGCCCGTGCTCCTCAACAAGAGAAGCCACCGCAATGAGAAGCCCACGCACCGCAACGAAGAGTAGCCCCCGTTCGCCACAACTAGAGAAAGCCCGTGCTCAGCAACAAAGACCCAATGCAACCAAAAATAAATAAATAAAAAATAAAGTAAATTTTTTAAAGAACATAAAACAGAAGAACAAATTCAATAAAGACTTTTAAAAAATAATAAAAATAAAATAAAAAAGAATGCCATACTTGGTAAATTTTAATTTAAAGCACTGTAATTTCTAATACTAGCACACTATGTAGAAAAATAAATCCACCCGTATTTTTTTTTTTTTTTAACTTTGGGTTTATTTATTTATTTATTTATTTATTTATTTGCGGCTGTGTTGGGTCTTTGTTTCTGTGCGAGGGCTTTCTCTAGTTGCGGCAAGTGGGGGCCACTCTTCATCACGGTGCACGGGTCTCTCATTATTGCAGCCTCTCTTGTTGTGGAGCACAGGCTCCAGACGCGCAGGCTCAGTAATTGTGGCTCACGGGCCTAGTTGCTCCGCGGCATGTGGGATCCTCCCAGACCAGGGCTCGAACCCGTGTCCCCTGCATTGGCAGGCAGATTCTCAACCACTGTGCCACCAGGGAAGCCCCACCCGTATTTTTACAGAGTCCACACTTACAACCTTAATATCATTAGCATTTTACCTAAGCAAAGTTCACCAGTCTGTGAAATCTAAACAGACAGTCTCAGAAATAAGTATGAACCATATGGAACTTTTTTTTTTTTTTTTTTTAACCAGATGGGTTACATATTGGGAAATACAAGGCAGTCAAGGAATGTTAGAGATACGTTTACAAAAAAGGAAAAAGCAGGTGGGAAGGGGAGATGATTACAGATTGTGGAATTCATGCTGCTGCTTAAGTTCATGCACAAGTCAAGGTTAATCTGCTATGATGAAGTTTTCTGAATGAATAATGATTTTGGTGTTGCTAGTTCAAAATCTTTTGTAAATTTGAAACCCCATTAAATGTCCACTTTTTTTCTTATGGAATATGCAATCTGGCAATATCAACAGCAAAGAGAATTCCAAAAAGTAGAGCGGCTGCTATCCCACTAACTTCTATTGTGAAATCAAAAAAGGAGAGCAGATACTTAACGAAGCACAGTGAGCTTGATGCTCTGCAGAGCAGTCACTTGCAGTTTCCTGTATGTCTCATGACAGCCCTCTGAAGTATAGTTATATTATTATCCCAATTTCACAGATGATAAATAGAAGCCTAGAAAATTAAGGAACACCTTCTAGGTCATGCTAAGTACTGGAGCAAGATATAATGACTAGATTGACAGTTCCTCAGAAGTTCCTCACTCTTGAAAAAGGATTCCGATCTTTGGTGGTTTTGAGAAGTTGTCAGTGGACAGTGAATTTCTTCCAGACAGAACCACATATTGGGTTGGCCAAAAAGCTCATGCGGGTTTTTCCGTAATGTCTTATGGAAAAACCCACACGAACTTTTTGGCCAACCCAATACTAGGTTTTGTCTCTCTAATGGTAAAGAATATCTAGAACTTAATAAATATTGAGTGAATGGACTTACCAGCACTCTTTCTTCCTAAGTTAGATTTTATCCATTGCATCCCATTCAGCATTCTTATAGAATTTTCCTAATTATTTTTCCACTAAAAAGGGCTAGAGTCAAATTTTATGGGGTGTGAAGTTTATATAACTTTGGGAGGCGCTATAAGAAAAAGAGTACAAAATTATGAATACAAAATTACTAGGGCCCCACTTCCAGGACTTTGAAAGGAACCCATGGGAAGTGATGGCTGTTGAGGTATATGGTTCATTAATTTCACCATAAATCCTCCTGTGGTCTGAGCTGTATTAAATATTGCCTCCCAGAGTTAGAGATCAGTCACGTCTTCCCTTTCAGCTCCCATAAACGTGTTGCCCTCCTTGCACCCATGTTTATAAAATATAGGCAGTACTTTTTGTGACATTACAGGTATTTCAGGTAGAACAGGTGCAAACTGAAAATTGCTTTTAAGGCCTCTTGATAGGTAAAACAGGCTTTGCCTAGAGTAAGGACAAATGATTTGATCTTTGCCTTATTTATTAAGAACAATTATTGTTTTAAGTAACATTTAAATCTTTAGCCCTCTTAATTGAACTGAAGAAATACAGTGATGATTTAAAAGTTATTTCTTGTTTTAAAATCTTTGATATGTTAGAAATGAATCAAGTGGGCTTCCCTGGTGGCGCAGTGGTTGAGAATCTGCCTGCCAATGCAGGGGACACGGGTTCGAGCCCTGGTCTGGGAAGATCCCACATGCCACGGAGCAACTGGGCCTGTGAGCCACAATTACTGAGCCTGCGCATCTGGAGCCTGTGCTCCGCAACAAGAGAGGCCGCGATAGTGAGAGGCCCGCGCACCGCGATGAAGAGTGGCCCCCGCTCGCCGCAACTAGAGAAAGCCCTCGCACAGAAACGAAGACTCAACACAGCCATAAATAAATAAATAAATAAATAAAAGAACGTGAATTTCTTTAAAACAAACAAACAAACAAACAAACAAACAAAAAAAGAAATGAATCAAGTGATTATTTCTTTAGTCATTTAAGTTTTATTTCTTAAACCTGGATAATGCTACCTACTGTATTAAAAAGTAGTTTACCTTTTATTATAAGTCTTGAATTTTATTTTTAAATTAGTTGTTTATTTATAGAATGTAGAACATATTTGAGTGTTTCATTTGCCACCGACTTAAAAGCTTTGAAAGTTTATCAACTAAAATTGTTTTAATGAGAACAGCAATAATTTTTTTGTCCTGAGAAAAGTTATGTACATGTGGAAAATTCTCTGATCTCACATAAAAATAATTTATCCCCTTTGCACAGGGACTTTCCTTAGGGGACCATTTTCAAAACTAAAATAGCTATACTGAATTGCACTGTAATTCTGTATTTTAAGTGATAATATTAGTTATAAATATTAAGATGTGAGCCTGGGATATGATGAAAATACAAAATATGGTTGTTTTTAAGCAGTTGTCTAATTACTCTGAATCCTAAGGAATGAGAATAAAATTCCATATTTTGCCATTTAAGAAGTTATATTTAAGTACTAAAACCAGGTTTTAATTCTGTAATCCCCTTATTTTCACAGAATAATAATCTCAGACAAATTTACTATTCTTTGCAAATATCATTGGGGCAAAGACCTCACCGTTTCCTATTAATGTTGGGCTGCTTGGGGCAGAAGGGTAAACGACTTACCTGAAGTTCCTTTTCTAATTAAGGGAGTCTCATGTGGGTGCCTCCACATATATTTTTATATAATATATAGATATCACAGGACTCATAGGAACTAAGCAACTCATTCAAGAAATTCCATTGCCAGCAATATAGAAAAATTGGAAGTAAAGGGAGTATAAAATTATTTTCTATAAATTCTGACTTTGACAAATTTAGGTTTCTATATAAACATAATTATAATAATAATTTAGTTATAAAAGTTTAAAGAGAGCTATGATAATACTAAAATTATTAGTATAACATGTATCTTCGCTAATGAATGCTGTACCTTTTAGTAAAATAAGATCCTCAGTCAGTAAGTGGTTCAGTGAGCAAATATGTATTAAACCAGCACTGTGCCTTATGCTGCAGGGAAAATACGATTGTGTACATGTCGGACCCTGCCCACATTCTGGTTGGGGATATGTAGTGGACATCAGAATTGGGTTTGACAATAGTAATTGGTCATTTTGCTATATTGGTTTATCACATATCTATCCAGTGATCTATCTTGTTTTTTTATTAATTTCAAAATGAGTTGCAGAGTCAGTACCCTTCACCCCTAAATACTTCCCCATGCATATCAATAGAGTTCAACATTTGTTCATAATTCTTTTTTATTGACATAAATTTTACATATATTGAAATATATAAATCCTAAGTGTACCGTTCAGTGAGGTTTAACAAATGTGTAGTAATACTCGTGTAACCCAAACCTTTACCAAGATTGAGAACATAGATGTATATTTTCAAGATTATCCTTCGACATAAGGTATGCTTTTAAAAGTTTGCTTTTAAGGAGAGAGGTTTATTAAAACCATATTAAGTATTTGAAAGTATGCCCAGTAGTTCAATGTTTGTTTTGCCAAGGGAAGCAAACATTTGTAAAAGCATTTTGCTTGCTCATATTTACTCTAGGGAAAGGTACTAGAAGTCATCTCCAGGTACAAACTGTGAAAAGGAAGAAAAATTGGAATGATTCTTGGATGTGTTACTGTCTGTCTGTAGCTGTCTGTGTGTTTACACGCACAGGCCACACACTCCAGCTCAACAGATACTGCCGCCTTGTTAGTCGAGATTTTATTGAGAATAAAATATAGAGTAACTACCTAATTCTTTAGGAAGTAATTTTTACAAAAACTTTTGGTTTGGAGGCTGATGATCCAGTCTCCCTTCTGCTTTCAGCCTTTCTGAGGTCATAGCTGTGAAGGTAGCAAAGGAAATAGGTCCTTGGGCTTTTAGGGGAAGGTGTTTTTTCACTAACAGGCGCTTAGTGATTTCTGTGGTATGGGATATTGTAGATAATAGTTTAAACCAGTTGCTTCTGTTACAAAACAGATCTAGGGATAAACACAGTAAAAGGTAGGTGGAAGGTGATAGCTAGCACTAGATTCTATTATCTGGTTTTCTGTTTTTTTCCTTTGAAGCCATATAAAGAGTTGCCTGTAAATCATCCATGACACTGGCAGCCTGTGGTGAAGTTTTGTGTGTGTGATTTTTAAGTTTGTCCTGTTCAGTAGCCTTGAGAATTTTAGTGTAGTTTCTTTTACTTTAAAACTACTTTGGATAATTGAGAAAACAATCACACGATGCTAAGTGATTATTTCAAGCAGCTTAGGATATCATATTAATTTTGTGTGAGTGCATCTTCCACATTCCATACAGTCCTCAAGAATATTTTATTTTTGTGTTGTTCTTTGTTATTTTTTTCTGATGTGTCTATACTTAATACCCTGTTTTCAGTCTGAGATCCCAAGTAAACAGCCTGAGACACCCGATGATATCATTCCTCAAAAGGTAAAACACAAAATACCATAAAAGAATGCAAAATACTTGCAGTTTTGTTTTTTTTTTCCTTTGTGTTATTTTGTTTTTGTTTTGTTTTTTTATTTTAGTGCATGGTAGACTAGACTAACCTAAAGAGTTGACTTTCAACTTGTTTCTGTAAGTTCCTTAGAGTTGAAAAGTGAATTTCATTCACGCCGAGAGGTGTCCTCGTCTCTCTCGCTTCGTTCTGATCAGCTTTCTAGGGTCTGTATGCCGCTCACTAACAGGCTGAGTATTCACTGCTCTCACCGTGAAATGTGTACTGCTTCACACTTACACTAACAAGTCCCAAGGCATGTTAGTAATGGGCAGCCTGACACTACCAACTTTTTTTTTTTCAATTACTCATTTAATTCTTCTAGATATTAAACAGTATATATTTTGAGAATGCAAGTGTATTCTCTTTTAAAATTACTTTTTCAATCAGAAGAAACTAAATGGAAACTAAGTGTATATGACCACTTTTTAAAATACAGTTTTAATTTATTTTAATTAATTTAAATTTATATAATCCAGAAGGATTCAGTACATAATTCAGTAAAAAAAAAAAAAAAAAAAACCAGTTCAGAAATGTCACAGAAATATACCTCAAAATATTTAAGGGAAAATGCTTATAGTTCCAAGTCAGATATAAAGTCAGTAACCAAGATGTTGTCCCACATCTGTTAATTCATTGTTTTGCCCATCACTAACTATGCTTTCATCTTTTTAAAAATGAACAATTATGAGTTGAAGATAATTGTTAGATCTCATGTAGAGAATTGTTATAGTACAAAATTTACTACCCTGATTTCATTTCAAAAATATTGCAGTATTATTAGTTGGTTCATCAGATCCTTCCTTCCATAACTGTAATATTTTTTTTACATCATTTCAATACTTTCCTATGTTATATATTTCAGTTTTCATTTGCTGCATATCATTCATCAGTTAGCTTGCAGCTCTCTTCATTCCCTAACTTTATACCTGAAGTTAAAAGAAGGGTAATGGTGGCTTGAGTTAGGCATCTTTTCATCTCAAAATTGGTTCAGTATTTTAGTCTAAATATTCCTGTTGGACACTTGTTTTCTACTTTAGTTGAAAATCATTTTTTTAAAAAGGTCTTGCTTAAAATAAGCATTATTGTAGACAATACATATAACTACCTGAGTCGAAGAGTTAGGCTGATAGAATACTTTCAATTAGACATTCATAGGAAAGGAAAGGTAAGATTTTTTTTTTTTTTTTTTTAAAGCAAGCAAGTTGAAAAAAAAAAAGATAATGTTTAGAAAGGGAAGGTCTTTAAGCATGTTTCAAACCCTGTCTTTTTCTTAATTGTTAATTTAAAGTCTGGGTCTCATTATGATCAACCTGTATACATATAAACTTTTCCCTATGGTTTTACATTTTTGTAGGAAACTTTAGACCTTAATTTTTCATTATCTATTGTTCTAAGAAAAAAAAAAAGTTTGGGTTAATCGGAGAACCTGTTTTTAGGATAAATATTAATTATTCTGAAAAGGAAATGCTCTTGTATCATACACCAAAAAGGTAAATCTTTTCTAATGTTTCTACATAATTAATTTCTTCTTCAAAATGGACTTATATGTTCTTGATATACTCATTTAGTTAGTAAGTTTATGGATCACATTCTTTTACACAACAAACAACAGGATGTTTTAACAAATTAGACACACCAGCTTGGAGTGGCAGGCCAACCAAACAGTGTCATCTGGCCTGAAGCCGGTCGATTCCATATTGGGTCAGGACTCTCTGAAGGTCTGGGCCATTTCCAGAGTTCCAGAGAGATATGGGAATATGGGAACAGGGCAGTTCTGGGTCCCTACCTTCAAATATCTGAAGTAAGCACTCACACAGGTAATTCCAACTGAATGGATGGCCCTTTAGGCCTATTTACTTGGGGTGGAAGCAAAGTTTCAGGCTCCTCAGAAACTAGACTCCCCTTGCAACTTGATGCTCTCCGACACTGAGCATTCTCTCTACTGTACTGATGCATCAGTGAGGCTGTACTATACTAACATGGAAACATTTGGCTAAAGATGATGTGTTTCTTTTTTCGGGAGGAACAAAACTGCTAATATTGTTGTTTTATATATATTTTTTTTAAATCAGTGCAATTTAAAAATAGAGAAACTTAACCCAAAAGACTGTGGATTTACCCTGTATAAATAGTCTATTAATTCTTGAAGATAAATTATCTGAGTCCTTTCCTTTTGTTGTTTCTTAGAAACCTGCTCGATACAGAAGAGCTGTAAGTTATGACAGTAAAGAATACTACATGCGACTAGCCTCTGGCAACCCAGCCATTGTCCAAGATGCCATAGTAGAGAGTTCGGAAGGTGAAGCTACTCAACAAGAACCAGAGCATGGTGAAGACACTATTGCTAAAGTCAAAGGTCAGCCTTCCTCTCTGATTTTAATTAAAAACCATTTGGGAGCATTCCTTTTACTTGAATCTATATGAAAATATTAGCAACTCTAAACAGTAGGGCCAACCTAAAAGTATCCGTACATATTTTACTATCGCACCCTTCTTAAAGATTGATTTCTTTATCAGAACTAAAGAGACTGGCTCTTCTTTATTGCCTACAGATGAATGTAATGTGCCGTTGGCTTGATAATTTTTTTTCACTGTATCTGGCAGAATTCTCGGTGGTACCTGATATTTTAAGTTAAGGCCCTGAAAACTAAATAAATATGTATAAAACTAAAACAACCACTAAATGTGTCATTAGTGCATGTTAGCCAACAGTAAGAAATAATGGTCTTTCTTCCAATGAGCTAAGACAGATTATTCCAAAGCTATACTTTATGAGCCTAGAAAGACATGCATATGGTGATGAATTGGACTAAAATGGCCATGGACTTTTTGATTCTGTACTTCTGCATATGTGTGCCCTCTGCCCTCTTGCTACAGCTTCTCTGTGATCTGGACCTACCCAGTCTTGAAGATACGGGTCAAACTGTCCTACTCTGAAGGCTTTTCCAACTCCGCTGTCCTCCAATAGCACTTTGCTCATATCTTTTATAGCAGTTTCAGTGATTTCTTTCACTGCTTTATGTTTTCCTAAATTATAAGTTTCTCAGAGGCAGAGATTATTTCTCCTCTCACTTTATAGATTTTGGCACATGCCTAGCACAAAATGGGGATTCAGTCAATACTGAATAAGTAAATCAGTCCATTGTTTTAATTTTTTAAGCCTCTGATTTATCATAAATTCAAAAGTCTTGGCGTAGTCTATAGATAAAGCCCTAGAATATAAATTAAGAACTGTAAATTAAAAATTATTTTCAGATCTCATTGATAAAAAACTAACAGTATATGACCATGTCAACAAAAAAATTTATCTGTAATTGTTATCGGTTTCTCCTATTACATTATACCTGTTCTCTCTTGTGATAACTATGAATTACTAAACATTTCATAATCCATCTAACATTTTCATAGAATCACTGAAACTTTTATTAGTTGAACAAAGTTTTCAGCCTTATCATTTCTTGACACTGCATCAGCAAAGTTATTGAGATGGGTCCAAAGTTGTATTTCCTGGCTATAACCAAGGTGTATAATTCACAGAGTTTGTGATGTCTTGTGTTTGGGTCATTGGCATTAACTTCTCATCTTGGCCTCATTTTCCTAATGTCTAATTGAGCTAAAACCACAAATATTGGTGTCACTACTGTGATATGCAAGATGCTATGCTAGACATAGAGTTGGAGGTTTTGATTCGTCAAACTAAAAATAAAGCAGCTGGAAGCTTTTCCCCTTGTGGATATCTCAGCAAGACTTGATCTTTCTTGTTTATTTATTATACTCTTTCACATGTGAAAATGAGGTTCTTCCCAAGGCAGAGCAGAACCTCTGATAACTTGTGTTCAAAGGATAGGTTTCTAACAGGCTGATTTACGTTTTTCCAAAATTCTTAGTGTAACTATCATTGGTAGATACAACATTACTTTTTTTCGTACAGAACTAAAGAATATTAAATTAAATGTGAGATTTAGAGTTTATTTTGAGTGCTTCCCATACTCTGGGTTATCAGTGGTTACTTTCATCAGCTGATTTTAATTTCATCTCCTGTGATTATCAATAAAATTATCAAAATGTAGGCAGTAAAATGTTAACTTATGTGGCACATTAAATTGTCTGGCCCTATATTTTTAAAAGAATTGTGTTCTTATTCTTTATGGCCTGATGATTTAATCAAATTCATTCATGTATGAGTGACCATACTGCCACTTGTAATATGAGTCTTGAAGTAGTCCTCATGGGCCCTCCAAGTAGGTGGAATCTCTTATAATCATGTTTATAACTCGCTGTCCTTATTTTTGTTTCTGATAATGACTGATCATTTATTGAGGGTATCCCCTCAGTGACACCTGCCCATTAGCACCACCACTTTTACCATTAATTATGCTAAGCCCTCTGTTTATCATCATCATCTGACACTTACTGAGAATTTACTATTTATTATGCGTGATACTAAGCACTTTACATGAATTACCTCGTTTAGTCCTCCAACAATCCTCCTGGTATCCATGATAGGTAGTATTCTTGTCCCGGTTTTATAGGTGAGAAACTGAGGTTCAGAGGGGACAAATAATACTCCAAGGTCATGCGGCTGTTTAACTCCAGAGCCTGTGCTGTTGACCACTGAACGGTGCTGCCTCCCCATACCTTCCAGAACTCTCTCAAATTGGAAATGTAGAGGAGGGACTAAATGGCTCCCACATGACCCCAGCAAGACCACATGACCCTCTTGGCTCTTATCCTGCAGGACTGGTCAAGCCGCCTCTAAAACGGTCTCGATCTGCACCTGATGGAGGAGATGAGGAGACCCAGGAGCAGCTACAAGACCAGATTGCTGAGGGTAGCTCTATAGAAGAGGAGGAGAAAACGGACAACGCCACCCTGCTGCGCCTATTAGAAGAGGGAGAAAAGGTGCCTTACTTCTGAAAAGGAGGGATTGTATTAAGTGGTTTGTCTCCATTTTACAAGACTAGTTGAAGGGTATTTATCCGGCAGCCAAAGATAAATATTTTAGCCTCTGCAGTGAAATCAGTATTAGGCGCCCTTTTGGGTTCAACACTCTGCGTCTTTCATCTGTAGGGTTTTCTGACCTCTCTGAACACACTGAACAGCAAGAAGTTGCATCAGATATAGTATTAACAGTTGACACCTAGTTCACTGTCTTCCTCTAAACCCTTATTAGGCTGCAACTCTTGCCATAATTCTCATTTCAAACCCATGTACACAACCCATTCAGTAATTTGGCCCTGTATTTTTTCCTATACCTCTGTAATTCCAGTAACCAAACCACACAAGCAACTTCAACTAGACCATCATCCCCAGCCTTGTACTTAACCCCTGCTGTGCTTCATTCACAAAAGACTACTTTGCCTTCCTGTTTCTCTCAGCCTCTTACACCCTGCGACCCCTCCAGGCTCACTTTACTGACTCTGCCATGTAGCCTGAGCCCCCTGCCTTTTGTGCCTTGCAGTTCACTACATCCATGATATTTCTTTACTCTGCGCTTTACTCATTGTGTTCTCTGCCTAAATGCCCCTCTTTCCATCACTTGCATAACCTCTATCCTAGTAACTCGCATTTGATGCAACATCATTTATCTGGATGTCTTTAATGCTCACACAGAGGAAGCTTTCCTTCACTGTCTTGCCAGCTCAGGCTTAGTTAGACACCCTCCTCTATGCTTTTATAAAGCCTTATATATAGCACTCACTTTATCATGTTATTATTATTTGTTCCTGTGTCTGTCTCTTCACCTAGATAGTGAGCTCTTTTGAGGCAGGCACTGTTTCTTATTTCTATCCCAGTGCCTTACACAGTTCCAGTCACCTGATAGAAACTCAGTAAACCTTGAATGAAGGAGTGATTGGTTGAATAAATAAAGGGATAAATGAGTAAAGGAATGAGTGAATTGAATGTGTAGTGAGTATCACCTTTTTAAAGGTTGTTTTGCCTATTATATTAGATCTTGGTATAACACTTGAAATCTTATCCACTAAGAAATAGTAACTAGAAATTAAGGTTTAATTTTTTTAATTCTGTTCAAATATATGGCCTGATTAATCTTGAATGAAAACATAAGAAAAAAAGTATGTAACTATAAAAGTACATTAGCTCTGAAGGAAGCACAAGAGAGGCTTCTAGGGCCTTGGGAATGTTCTGTTTCTTGATCTGGATGCTGGTTGCATCATATTTTAAGCATTTGAAAATTCATCAAGCTATGCACTTATGAAATAAACATTTTTTTCTGTGTATATATTATACTTACAATAGGGTTATTTTAAAAGTATGTCAGTTTTTCTCCTGTAACATTCTAAGTTTTTATTATTGAAGTAGTTCAGATGTGGTGATGAAAATTAACTTACATTTGCATATTTTAGAAAATCTATTTTCTGATGCTGTCATTTTTTAAACTTTTTAAACTCATGAGTACAGTTTTTGCTCTAATTGCTTTAAGTTTGAATAGTGCAGGAGGTGTATTTAGACTGACATTTATTTGACATTTGTTTGACTCTGATTTAATTGCTGATTTTTTTTTCCTTGATTCATGTTGAACTGAGTGTGAGCAAGTAAGAATTTTTACTAAGGACTAGATCCTGCCTGTTGGAAAGAAAACACTGCTAACATTGAGAGATTTAGCAAGTCCTTCCTTCTATGAGGAAAATGCAACTTCTGCCAAGTTTGGCATTTTACAATGGCACAACAGGCTGCCAGGCAGGCAGACTCCAGTGGAGAGCAAATAGAGACAAATTCCACAACTCCAGTTCCAGGGGTTGTTATGGGAAAAGAGGAAAGTAAGCTATGTGGAAGAGAAGACAGCCAACAATTCCTAACATGATTATGTATGTCTCACTAACTCTCATGACAAGCCAATGAAGTATATTTGAAACTTATATGAAGACACAGAAGCCCAGAAACATTAAGAAATTTGACCAAATCTATAGTTGAACAACAGAACTGGGAATTCACTCAGGATTGTCGGGCTCTGCATACATTTTTCACTGTATCATCCTTCCTGGCCCAGGGCACAATCCTCATCTCCTCACATGTATGCCTCAGTTCCCTTTCCTGCAAAGTTTGTGTCTGTCTCCTTCCTTTTCTAACTTGTTCATTGACTGTAGAGCCTAGTACACATGTGCCTGGCACAGAGTTAGTACTCAGTGAATGTTAGGATAAGTGGATTGGGTGGATGGATATAAGTAATGGTTGTTTCCTTTTACTGAAGTCAACTGCAACTCAGACTGCAATCTTAGCTATTCTTTTTAATATGCTTAAACTCTGGTTAATATGCTTAGCTCAGGGGATGCCATCACAGAGTGACATCTTCATAAAATCTTGTTTGCCCATTAAATCCATGTTTAAAAACATTTTGCTTCATTTATATCAAAAAAAGAAATTACCTGATTTTTAAAAACTATATTAATGAATGTTTATGGTTTTCTTTATAGATCCAACACATGTACCGCTGTGCTCGAGTCCAGGGCCTAGATACCAGTGAAGGGCTACTTCTTTTTGGTAAAGAGCATTTTTATGTGATTGATGGATTTACAATGACAGCAACCAGGGAAATAAGAGATATTGAAACCTTACCTCCAAAGTAAGTAAATGAATGAAGAGACACAAAGTACAGCTATCTTTAGAAAGCAATATATCTACATGGGTTTGTTTGGTTTTTTTTCTTTTTTTTTGGCTGCATTGGGTCTTCATTGCTGCACTCAGGCTTTCTCTAGTTGCGGCGAGCGGGGGCTACTCTTTGTTGCAGTGGGCAGGCTTCTCACTGCGGTGGCTTCTCTTGTTGCGGAGCACGGGCTCTAGGTGCGCAGGCTTCAGTAGTTGTGACACGCAGGCTCAGTAGTTGTGGCTCGCAGGCTCTAGAGCACAGGCTCACTAGTTGTGGCACACGGGCTTAGTTGCTCTGCGGCATGTGGGATCTTCCCAGACCAGGGCTCAAACCCGCGTCCCCTGCTTGGCACACAGATTCTTAACCACTGTGCCACCAGGGAAGTCCTACATAGTTTTTTTTAATGCAAAAATTGTGTTTCAAGTAATGTTATCTCTCAGTTTTTGTGCATCCATCATTAAATATTCACCAGAGTAATAGTTATTTCAAGGCTATAAGAGACAAATTTGCCTTATTTATCAAAATGAAAACTAAATACAATTTATTGCTATGCATTAATAGCACTAGATATAATACAAGTTCCTTGTATTATAATCTATATATTTATCAAGTTATTCTGAATTTGTAAATTGTTCTTTTTTTCAAATTTCAGTGCAAACACAGTTGTAGAGAAAATGCAGGCGGCTGTATAATACTCTAACAAACGTAAGAGGTTCCATGTCCTCTGAGTACCCTAGAAGCAGTGTGACTGAAGCACAGGCAGGAATTAACTGCCTGAGTTTATCCATCTTCCTTTTCTTCTGCCAGCCCTATGATGGACGTGATAGTGGGTAATGGAAAACCCAGAGACAGACAAAGCCCAAAGGGAGATGAAAAAGCTTAAGGCTTAGAAAATCAACACGCTCTTCTCTTCCTTTAACATTTTGAACACCTAACATGCACTGTGAATGTGGACATGATCATCTTCATTGCTAGGAGATATTTCAAATAATTACTTTGAGTAGCAATCAGGGCCACATTATGACTTTTATGGGCCTCTTCCTACATATAAAGATACCTAAGATGATGTTTTTCTGACTGTGTTGGTTTAAAGATGAACATTTTCATATTATATATTAAAATATTTTCTTCTACCTGAAAGTTCAGTTTTTTCTTCTGATTTTAAAAGAAATTAAGACATTTTCTTGGACCCCCTAAAAGAATATAGGCCTTGGCACTTGCCAGCTATGCCTGATAAATAAGCCCTGACAGCATGAATAGGATTTTTTTTAAGTTATATTCACCAAAGGGGGTTTCTGGTATACTGAGTAGCTACCAAATTATTCTCTTAAAGGTGTGTCTTTTTTGAACTAAATATTCAGATATATCGATTCCTGCTTCTCTTCACATGTTGAAAATAACACACTCTTTATTGAACAGTGAATTTATCTCTTGCTGTGTTTTTATTATCTCCTTTCTCTGGGCTGCCTATAGTATGCATGAGCCAATTATCCCTAGAGGAGCCAGGCAAGGCCCCAGTCAACTCAAGAGAACATGCAGCATTTTTGCCTATGAAGATATCAAGGAAGTTCATAAAAGGAGGTATCTCCTGCAGGTGGGTTGATTTAGTAGTAATAAACGTTTTGTCAGGTTCCTTTACTTAGAGGATGTATACATGATAGGATCCACATTATTCCTTAGAGTATTAGATTTGGTTGTATGATAGACAAGCTCATGTCACATGGGTGCATAACTTTATAATACATCCCCCTTCTTAAAAAAAAAAACAAAAACACAACCTAAAACTTTGAGTGATATTTTGTTATCCATCTTTCCCTATAGCTATCCAAATTTATATTATAATTTTCTTTTTATATAAAATTGCATTCTCACTATAAATTTACAAAATTATAATTTTATAATTATTTTACCATTATTCTGTTAAAGATTTTAGAAAGAAATTGAGCAGAACAAACTGGCGCTCTTTATTGTGTAATTTAATCTGCTGGGAATTCATGACTGTAACAATGTTCTTCAGTCAACAAGTTAATTTCTTCAACATTATAGAAATTCATAGTGGATAAGTTAATATATAACCCTATTTGTGTTTTTTCTTAATGTTTTTCTCTCTGATCATTTCAGCCTATTGCTGTGGAAGTTTTCTCTGGAGATGGACGGAATTACCTCCTTGCTTTTCAAAAAGGAATTAGAAACAAAGTCTATCAAAGGTATTGTTTATTAGGAATACTTCATAATGCTGTCATGGGAAGAAATGGGAGGTAAAGCATCATTGCCAGTTCAGCTAGTTTTTTAAAAATCTGTTAAATCCATGAATTAACTTCTTTGAAGAAAATGTTTGTTTCATTTTTGCCAGCTTCTTGAAATGTGATTCTTCTGATGCTATTCTATTTTGAAATCACATTTTTCCTTCTGGTAACTTGTAGTAGATATCATCAAAAGCCACCTTAGTGATAAAGTCCCATGTCTCTAAGTGTAAAAGGCTGATGAAACTGGAGCTTAAAAAAATAATACTTCAGATTCAAAATAGGCTTCTTTCATATTTACCAAAAAGAAGACAGTGTCATACCTTGCTATTGAATGCAGAGCCTGAGTTTCCTTAGAATTTATATTCATATGAGACTTTTCTGACTTTGGAAGAGAAGTTGGATACCTTCATCCTTGAAAAAGTAGTATAGCCAAGTAAAGCAGTTGATGTAATCTAACCATATTTCATTTTTGGTAAACTGTGTTTAAATTTTATCTTATAAAAGAAAAATAGTATATGTCCATGTGCTTGAAAATACTTCTGTTGGGCATGTGAATAGTAAGGCTTTTATGAACTTATCATAATATAATATGAGAGCCCTCTTATTCTTTGAAGAGTGGTGTAGATCTTGGCAATCCCTCTATTAGGGAAGTTTTGTATTTCAAGTGAGGAATGACTAATACCAAGCAACACTGCTTATCATTGCAGTACAGTAATACTACCTGTGAGCATGAGGGAAATGAGGGAAGTTCTTCAGATAAAGTGCCTCTGGATGTTGATTGGGAAGAGCTAAGTAAATGACTGAAATTTTAGTTACCTATCTTATGAATTTCTAAAGGTGATATTGTTTTCAGTGTTAGTAAATTATCTGCTCTTCCCAACTAGAAGCTGTGGCAAGGAGATGAGATTGTCTTTATCTGAGAAATGTCTGTGTGTATGCCAACTTCAAGGTCCACATTCATTCCAAGAATTTTCCCACAATTCTTTTTTACCCTTAAAAAATGTATGTTGACATTATGAGCAACTCTGAAAATAATTATAATAGTGTCACATAAAGGTTCTTATCGTGTATATATTTTCATTTGTTAGAGATGTCTCTGTCCTATCATTTGTTTAGCTGTTAGCACTACTGACTGTCATGTGAATATTCAGCTTTTAATCACTCTTTAGGACATCATTAAGTTGACTTATTAATTCCTGTGAATCAGTGTGTCAGGCTTTTTCTTCAAGTAATGTGGCAGCATATGTAAAAATCGAAAATGACAGATTTTGCTATGGATCTTTATATTTGGCTTTGGAAGCCATCATCCTACCCTTTTTTGTTACAGAATGTTCTAATTATTGTATATTCCCTTTGGCTGCCATTTACTGAGTAGTGCAGGGGTAAATGCAGCAATTAAGATCTAAATGAATCATGCTTTTGTAAGTTCCCATTAGATCCTGACTGAAACGTCATTTCCAATTTTATACTGTTTTTAAATTTTCCAGGTTTTTGGCTGTAGTGCCATCTCTAACTGACAGTTCAGAGTCTGTGTCTGGGCAGCGACCAAACACAAGCGTGGAGCAGGGGTAGGTTGCTTGCTTCTTGCACATTATAGTTTAATGCTGCAGTTGGATCATTTATATCTGGACAGTATTATTTAATATTTTTAATGAATGTTCCCCAACCCCACCCCAACCCCCAGGGGTTTGCAAAAAAAAATTTAACTACTGAAAACTAGAAAAAAAAAGAAAATGTATGCATGATCGCTCAGTCACATCAGTGTCAAATTGATCACATTTTGATCAATTCCCTTTAATCTTTTAAGCATGCATATATTCCTATATGCACAATTGAGTCCATACTATAAACACAGATTTTTATTCTGCATCTTCTATTCAGTCTTATATGTAAATATTTCCTCCTGGTTTAAAAAAATTCTTTAGAAACTTTGCCTTTATTTACTAGCTCTTCATCATATGTAGAAAGCATTCTCTTGTTTTTGGATATTTCATCTTTATCAGGTTTCCCTGTTATAATAATGCAAATGTGATACCTCATTATTTTTTTAGGATAAAATCCCCTTAGTAAAATGGTATGAATTTTAAGACTCTTAATATACAAAACCAACTAGATTTCTATAAAAATTATACACATCTATATTCCACCGATAGTAGATAAGTTTGCTTATCTCAAAAGATACCAGCTTTTTACATTTACTTTTTCATTTTTACCAATTTTTAAAGATGCTTTTTTAAATGTGCATTTCTTTTCATATTAGAAATCTTGAGCTCTGTATATATTTGTTAGCCATTTAAAATTATCATTTATGAGTTATCTATAACTTTTGCCCATTTTTTTCCACTGAGTTCTTTATTGGTGGTGGTGGTGGTTTGGTTTTTTTTGTAGTTTCTTTTGTTTGTTTGTTTTGTTTTTTCAGATATAATTGATATTACATTAGTTTTAGGTGAACAATATAATAATTTACTTTTGTATATATTGTAAAATGACCACCTCAGTAAGTCTAGTTAACATCTCCTCTGAGTCCTTATTATCAATGTGTACAAGATTTTTCGGTAATAGCCTATTATCCCTTTGCTTGTCATATTTGTTGTAAATTGCCAAGTTTTTCTCTTAATTTTTTTCTCTTACATTTAAATATAAACTTCTGTTTTTGTGTGTTCAAACCTATCAGTGGTTCCTTTGTGCTCTTTTCAGCTGCTTTTAATCTTAGGAAGTCTTTTGGATGATACAGCCATTTCAAGAATCTGTATACCCAGCTTCATTTTCAGGCACTCAGGAACTGGTAGCCCTTTATAATCCATTAGAAAAGAAGCAGTAGACAGCAGAAGCAATGAGAACTACAATCCTGCAGCCTGTGGAACAAAAACCACATTCACAGAAAGATAGAAAAAATGAAAAGTCAGAGAACTATGTGCCACATGAAGGAACAAGATCAAACCCCAGAAAAACAACTAAATGAAGTGGAGATAGGCAACCTTCCAGAAAAAGAATTCAGAATAATGATAGTGAAGATGATCCAGGACCTCGGAAAAAGAATGGCAGCAAAGATCGAGAAGATGCAAGAAATGTTTAACAAAGACCTAGAAGAATTAAAGAACAGACAAACAGAAATGAACAATACAATAACACTAGAAGGAATCAATAGCAGAATAACTGAGGCAGAAGAATGGATAAGTGACCTGGAAGACAGAATGGTGGAATTCACTGCCATGGAACAGAATAAAGGGAAAAGAATGAAAAGAAATGAAGACAGCCTAAGAGACCTCTGGGACAGCATTAAATGCATCAACATTTGCGTTATAGTTGTCCCAGAAGGAGAAGAGAGACAGAAAGGAACCAAGAAAATATTTGGAGAGATTATAGTCGAAAACTTCCCGAACTTGGGCAAGAAAATAGCCACCCAAATCTAGGAAGCGCAGAGAGTCCCAGGCAGGATAAACCCAAGGAAAAACACACCAAGACACATAGTAATCAAATTGACAAAAATTAAAGACAAAGAAAAATTATTAAAAGCAACAAGGGAAAAACGGCAAATAACATACAAGGGAACTCCCATAAGGTTAACAGCTGATTTCTCAGCAGAAACTCTACAAGCCACAAGGGAGTGGCATGATATATTTAAAGTGATGAAAGGGAAGAACCTACAACCAAGATTACTCTACCCAGCAAGGATCTCATTCTGATTTGGCGGAGAAATCAAAAACTTTACAGACAAGCAAAAGCTAAGAGAATTCAGCACCACCAAACCAACTCTACAACAAATGCTAAAGGGACTTCTCTAAGTGGGAAAAACAAGAGAAGGAAAGGACCTACAAAAACAAACCCAAAACAATTAAGAAAATGATAATAGGAACATACATATCGATAATTACCTTAAATGTGAATGGATTAAATGCTTCAACCAAAAGACACAGGCTCACTGAATAGATACAAAAGCAAGACCCATATATATGCTGTCTATAAGAGACCCACTTCAGACCTAGGGACACATACAGACTGAAAGTGAGGGGATGGAAAAAGATATTCCATGCAAATGGAAATCAAAAGAAAGCTGGAGTAGCAATACTCATATCAGATAAAACAGACTTTAAAATAATGTTACAAGAGACAAGGAAGGACACTACATAATGATCAAGGGATCAATACAAGAAGAAGATGTAACAATTATAAATATATATGCACCCAACATAGGAGTACCTCAATACATAACGCAAATGCTAACAGCTATAAAAGAGGAAATTGACGGTAACACAATAATAGTGGGGGACTTTAACACCTCACTTCACCAATGGACAGATCATCCAGACAGAAAATTAATAAGGAAACACAAGCTTTAAATGACACAACAGACCAGATGGATTTAATTGATATTTATAGGACATTCCATCCGAAAACAGCAGATTACACTTTCTTCTCAAGTGCACACGGAACATTCTCCAGGATAGATCACATCTTGGGTCACAAATCAAGCCTTGGTAAATTTAAGAAAATTGAAATCATATCAAGCATCTTTTCTGACCACAACGCTATGAGATTAGAAATAAATTACAGGGTAAAAAACATAAACAACAGAAACACATGGAGGCTAAACAATACATTACTAAATAACCAAGAGATCACTGAAGAAATCAAAGAGGAAATCAGAAAATACCTGGAGTCCACTGACAACAAAAACATGATGATCCAAAACCTATGGGATGCAGCAAAAGCAGTTCTAAGAGGGAAATTTATAGCAATACAGTCCTACCTCAAGAAACAAGAAATATCTCAAATAAACATTCTAACCTTACACCTAAAGGAACTAGAGAAAGAAGAACAAATGAAACCCAAAGTTAGCAGAAGGAAAGAAATCATAAAGATCAGAGCAGAAATAAATGAAATAGAAACAAAGAAAACAATAGCAAAGATCAATAAAACTAAAAGCTGGTTCTTTGAGAAGATAAACAAAATTGATAAACCTTTAGCCAGACTCATCAGGAAAAAGAGGGAGAGGACTCAAATCAATAAAATTAGAAATGAAAAAGGAAAAGTTGCAACGGACACCGCAGAAATACAAAGCATCCTAAGAGACTACTGCAAGCAACTCTATGCCAATAAAATGGACAACGTGGAAGAAATGGACAAATTCTTAGAAAGGTATAACCTTACGAGACTGAACCAGGAAGAAATAGAAAATATGAGCAGACCAATCACAAGTAATGAAGTTGAAGCTGTGATTAAAAATCTTCCAACAAACAAAAGTCCAGGACCAGATGGCTTCACAGGTGAATTCTGTCAAATATTTAGAGAAGAGCTAACACCCATTCTTCTTAAACTCTTCAAAAAAATTGCAGAGGAAGGAACACTCCCAAACTCATTCTACAAGACCACCATCACCCTGATACCAAAACCAGACAAAGATACTGCAACAAAAAAAAATTATAGACCAATATCACTGATGAATATAGATGCAAAAATCCTTAACAAAATACTAGTGAACAGAATCCAACAACACATTAAAAGGATCATACACCATGATCAAGTGGGATTTATCCCAGGGATGTGAGAATTCTTCAGTATATGCAAATCAATCAATGTGATACACTGTATTTACAAATTAAAGAATAAAAACCATATGATCATCTCAATAGACGCAGAGAAAGCTTTTGACAAAATTCAACACTCATTTATGATAAAAACTCTCCAGAAAGTGGGCATAGAGGGAACCTACCTCAACCTAATAAAGACCATATATGACAAACCCACAGCAAACATCATTCTCAATGGTGAAAAACTGAAAGCATTTCCTCTAAGATCAGGCATAAGACAAGGAAGTCCACTCTCACCACTGTTATTAAACATCGTTTTGGAAGTCCTAGCCATGGCAATCAGAGAAGAAAAAGAAATAAAAGGAATACAAATTGGAAAAGAAGAAGTAAAACTGTCACTGTTTGCAGATGACATGAGAATACATACATACATAGAGAATCCTAAAGATGCCACCTACTAGAGCTAATCAATGAATTTGGTAAAGTAGCAGGATACAAAATTAATGTGCAGAAATCTCTTGCATTCCTATACACTTAACAACAAAAGATCAGAAAGAGAAATTAAGGAAACAATCCCATTTACCACTGCAACAAAAAGAATAAAATACCTAGGAATAAACCTACCTAAGGAGGTAAAAGACCTGTACTCAGAAAACTATAAGACACTGATGAAAGAAATCAAAGATGACACCAACAGATGGAGAGATATACCATGTTCTTGGATTGGAAGAATCAACATTGTGGAAATAACTATACTACCCAAAGCAATCTGCAGATACAGTGCAATCCCTATCAAGCTACCAGTGGTATTTTTCACAGAACTAGAACCAAAAAATTCACAATTTGTATGGAAACACAAAAGACCCCGAATAGCCAAAGCAATCTTGAGAAAGCAAAACAGAGCTGGAGGAATCAGGCTCCCTGACCTCAGAGTATACTACAAAGCCACAGTAATCAAGACAGTATGGTACTGGCACAAAAACAGAAATATAGATCAATGGAACAGGATAGAAAGCCCAGAGATAAACCCATGCACATACAGTCACCTTATCTTTGATAAAAGAGGCAAGAATATATATAATGGAGAAAAGACAGCCTCTTCAATAAGTGGTGCTGGGAAAACTGGACAGCCACATGTAAAAGAATGAAATTAGAACACTCCCTAACAGCATACACAAAAATAAATTCAAAATGGATTAAAGACCTAAATGTAAGACCAGACGCTATTAAACTCATAGAGGAAAACATAGGAATAACACTCTTTGACATAAATCACAGCAAGATCTTTTTTGACCCACCTCCTAGAGTAATGGAAATAAAAACAAAAATAAACAAATGGGACCTAATGAAACTTAAAAGCTTTTGTACAGCAAAGGAAACTGTAAACAAGACGAAAAGACAATGCTTAGAATGGGAGAAAATATTTACAAAGAAATCAGCAGACAAAGGATTAATCTCCAAAATATATAAGCAGCTCATGCAGCTCAATATTAAAAAAACAAACAACCCAATCAAAAAATTGGGCAGAAGACCTAAATAGACATTTCTCCAAAGAAGACATACAGATGGCCAACAGACACATGAAAAGCTGCTCAACATCACTAATTATTAGAGAAATGCAAATCAAAACTACAATGAGGTATCACCTCACACCAGTTAGAATGGGCATCATCAGAAAATCTACAAACAAGAAAAGCTACAGAGGGTGTGGAGAAAACGGAACCCTCTTGCACTGTTGGTGGGAATGTAAATTGATACAGCCACTATGGAGAACAGTATGGAGGTTCTTTAAAAAACTGAAAATAAAGGCTTCCCTGGTGGCGCAGTGGTTAAGAATCCGCCTGCCAATGCAGGGGACACGGGTTCGAGCCCTGGTCTGGGAAGATCCCACATGCCGCAGAGCAACTAGGGCCATGAGCCACAACTACTGAGCCTGCGCGTCTGGAGCCCGTGCTCCGCAACAAGAGAGGCCGTGATAGTGAGAGGCCCACGCACCGCGATGAGGAGTGGCCCCCGCTTGCTGCAACTGGAGAGGGCCCTCGTGCAGAGACGAAGACCCAACACAGCCAAAAATAAATAAATTAATTAATTAATTTTTAAAAAGAAAGGTGGTTGAAGGTAGGACAGCTAAAAAAAAAAACTGAAAATAGAACTACCATATGACCCAGCAATCCCACTACTGGGCATATACCCAGAGAAAACCATAATTCAAAAAGACACATGCACCCAGTGTTCATTGCCACACTATTTTCAATAGCCAAGACATGGAAGCAACCTAAATGCCCATCGACAGACAAATGGATAAAGAAAAGTGGTACGTATATACAGTGGAATATTACTCAGCCATAAAAAGAAACGAAATTGGGTCATTTGTAGAGACGTGGATGGACCTAGAGACGGTCATACAGAGTGAAGTAAGTCAGAAGAGAAAAACAAATATTGTATATTAACGCATATATGTGGAATCTAGAAAAATGGTACAGATGAACCAGTTTGCAAAGCAGAAATAGAGACATAGATGTAGAGAACAAACATATGGACACCAAGAGGGCAGAGCGGGGGTGGGGGGGGGGATGAATTGGGAGATTGGGATGGACATATATACACTAATATGTATAAAACAGATAACTAATAAGAACCTGCTGTATAAAAAAATAAATAAAATTCAAGAAAAAAAGAAGCAGTGCTTTGGGGCTACAAATTAATTATTACAACATGCAGGAAAATAACTTAAAACTTCTGGGGATTCTGTAATTTGTAAATAAAATTTTATTTCAATCTGTATGTGTCTAAATATGTTAATTTGTGTATTTCTCTTTAACTTACTGCTTTTATTTTTCTTTAGCTGAGATTTACAAATGCTGCTTATATGCTTTTGTTAACCTCAGAAACATGTTCTATTCCTAATCATTTGTGTTGCTGTTAAGATAAATATAGGAAGTGAAAGGCTCCCTTAAAGCATACTAAGCCTTTTTTCTACTTGTAAGCAAATTGCTAGTACTTTTTCCTGCCTAGATAATCTTCAGCTTGCTATTTCATTGTTCTTACTACTGTCTGTGCTGAGTTGGCAGTTCTTGAAGAACTGTTGAAAACTCAAAGGCAAGAAATAGAAATTCATTCCCAACTTTAATCTTCTTTTCAGTTGTTCCCTTTCCTACAGAGTTGAGGAATGATCATAGCTCTTTTTCCAGGGAGAGTACCCTATACGTTCAATTTGCCTGAAGGGAAGAATTTATCTGGAAGTGAAAAGTGGTATCTGTACCCTTGACCTAGATATGTTTATGAACTAAGGTTTACAAATCTCTTAATTTCCTTTCAGACAATAAAATATATAGTTAAGTGCTTTCCTACTGGTTCAGTGATCAACTCACAGTCTTCAGATTAATAATTATCAATAGTATAACCTTAAGGTTTTATAGCATTCTAGAAAATCTGCTATAGAAAAAATTCTATAATTTTCTGAACAGCAAAGACTTTCCTGTCATAAAATATTTATATTTTCATTCACTTTTTCAACATCTCTTTTAGGAAATGTACTGTGCACCTACTATGTACAAAATATTGTATACTCTTATCAGTTATTCCAATTTAATGTCTTTAGATCAGTTTATATAGAAATTATTGTAAAGGTTAGAAAGTTAAACTAGATCAATGTTTTTCAAACTCATTTTCTATAACCCATGGTAAAAAATACTACATTGCATCCCAAGTCACACAAACTTAGTTACAAATACTACAATAAAATTCACAGAAAATACTTTTCCTTCCTGTATGTAGTGCCTTCCAATGTTCTCTATTTTCTTCAATTTGATTGTTATTTCATAATTCAAAATGCTGATCACAACCCCCTAAACTGATTTCATGACCCACTAATAGGTTGTCCTCCATAGTTTGAAAAATTCGTGGACCATTGACTTAAAATTTTCAGCTTTGTAATTACACAGATTTTTAAAGTTATGTTGCCTACAATTTATTATTTATCATTTTTAGATCTGGGTTGCTTAGCACTCTGGTTGGAGAGAAGTCTGTGACTCAGAGATGGGAGGTAAGTTCAATGAAAATGTAAGCTTCCTTCATAATTTGTAGCTAGAAGGTATAAGTCATACAGTTAAAAGTACTTTAATAATTTATAAAATATGTACCATAGAAAAAAGTTTTGTTTTTGTTTTTAGGGGGAAAAAAATGCTTTATTCTGAAATCTGCAAGAAACTGTCCTTTACCTCATTTTGCATATAAGTTTTTTAAATTGAATGTAGCAGAAATAATTGATCGCTTTAAAATGAATCTATTTATCTTTCCCAAGAGAGGTGAAATCAGCAACTTTCAGTATTTGATGCACTTGAACACTTTGGCTGGCAGATCATATAATGACCTCATGCAGTATCCTGTCTTCCCCTGGATCCTTGCAGATTACGACTCAGAGGTAAATTTCAAATCATTTTGTGAAAGTGGAACACATTCTCGAAAGTAATTAAAAGATACTGCAGTGGCTCAAGTGATTTATATGCTTTATAGTTTAAGTTCTCAACGGGCACTTACTCCCAAGAAGAAGAAGAAGAGCTTTAGCTTAGACTTGTACAAAGTTTGGATACTTGATGAACTTCTTGGATTCACAATATCTATTGAATTACCTAAAGTGCTAATAAATTTGTATCCACTGGAGGATGTCACTGTGCTCTGCACTGCAGCCAGCAGGAACAAATCTAATTGAGTCGTTCCTCAGTTTTAAATTATTGCATAAATCATCATCACAATTTGGAGAGAATCTTAAAACCTCGGTATAGCACCCTTCACAAAGTAGCTGATACGTAGATATCCCTTCTGTGCTTCGAGGACCGCTGTCCTGGGCTACCCCGTTCTCTCTCAGCAGCTCTGCGTGTGCTGCTCTCCCCGCCTGCACTTCTCCCCATGCCCGTGCACATCTTCTCTCCCACTGACAGGTTCCTCTGGCTAGCTGTATTTCATCCTCCAGGACACACTCCAGTATACCTCCAGGGAGCCTTGTGTCCTTTCTCTCCTCTTCCTTCTTCCTCTCTTCCCACACTGCCTTGTAGCTGTATCATGCTGCTTTCTTTTACAGCATGTTGTAGTCATGATTTTTGTCTGACCGTACTCAACTGTGAGGTCCTTAAAAACAAAGACTATCTTAACATAGCTCTTAAGTCCCAACCTCTAGAGCAGGGGTCCCCAACCCCCAGGATCTGATGCCCGATGATCTGAGGTGGAGCTGGTGTAATAATAATAGAAGTAAAGTGCACAATAAATGTAATGCGCTTGAATCATCCCAAAACCATCCTCCCACCCCCGGTCCTTGGAAAAATTGTCTTCCATGAAAACGGTCCCTGGTGCCAAAAAGGTTGGGGACCGCTGCTCTAGAGCAATGCCCAGTACTTAGTAAATACTTTAATCTTTGTTGAAATAACCAAAAAAAGTATAAATGAGGTATTTTGCATGTGGATTTTCAGAGGACAAATACTAACGACTTATATTGGTAAATGTGGATCAGTTTCTCCTGTTCAAGACTTTTAAAATATAAGTTGGCAAAATTGGTGGGCCATGATGCCCTATAAAAAGGACACAAATTACGTATCCCATGGGTATGTACTTCAAATTTCTACTTTTAAAACCCTCAGGAGGTAAATTTTGGTTTCCTTTTAAATACATGAATTAGGTCAGCTAGAAATGAGCTTTTAAAATAATCTCTGGTAGACTGAAAGAATCCATCTCATTTGGAAGTCACTTGATCTGGTATGACGTTGTCTTTTGGAGGTGAACAAATTACTGAGTGCTCTAGTTTATTTCACTTCCCTTTCACCTCTAGGAAGAAAATGCTCAGAAGTGAAGTTGGAGTGAAACGGGGGAGAGGGGAAGAGAACAAAAAGGAGATTTGATCCTCCAGTTATGTGGGTGACAGAGGATAAAGATGAATTGGAGCTTTTGTGTCCACAGTCTCCTGCTGTGCCCTTGCCAAGACTGGGAAGGGTTTTCCCTCTTATTCCTCATCTCCAAACCTGGATCCTGAGTGCCTTCCTCTGTGAACACTTAATTTCCAAAACAGTTGTCTTCAAGCCGAACCAATTAACAAACTGCCATGTGCCTGTCTGTAAAATATGGATAACCAGTAGGTGCATGGCATTGTCTTGGAGTCCAGTTCTGCTGGTGTGACCCCACAGATACTAGCACATTTACAGATCATCATTGCTGTAGCCATTGTGTCTACTACATTGGTGAGAATAGAGGATGTATAGTAATTTGGAATTGGGTTTCGTTTTGTATTTTAGGAGGTAGATCTTACTAATCCCAAGACATTTAGAAACCTGGCTAAGCCAATGGGAGCACAGACAGATGAACGATTAGCTCAGTATAAGAAGCGATATAAAGACTGGGAAGATCCTAATGGTAAGTAACTTTTCTTGTCATGGGACTTTGTACCCAAGTTTCAAAAGTAAGCCATTATTTAGTGGTCTGACGCCCTTCCGTCTTTCCCCAGATTGCTTATATATCATTATATCTATATATGTTGCATATGCACACTTATACGCAACTATCAGAGTAGAAGAATGAGGTTTTGCATGCCAACTGATGGCCATGCTTAGAAGGCATTTTTTAGGTAGCTTGTCAGGTACTGGCAGAAAGCAAAGTATGTCTGCTTTGTCTAGGGTAGAAATTTCCCATCATAATATGCCATTATCTCTAATCGTGTTTAGGCCAGAAACTAAACTTTCCTTTATTGACTCTTTTAAATTTTTTTATTGAAGTATAGTTGATTTACAGTGTTTCAGGTGTACAGCAAAGTGATTCAGTCATTCAGTTTTTTCAGACTATTTTCCATTATAGGTTCTTTTAATTTTATTGAGGCACTTTTTAGAACCCTTTTGCATTAAAAAATTATAGTTGACTACCTTCTAAAATACTACAGTTTACCTACTTATGTTTTTTTATGTTTAATGTTTATCATGTATCCCCTTCAAACAGGCAAAACAAACAAAAGAGAAAAAAACCAAGACTAACTATATTCCCTGTGTGGAATCCTTTCTTTTTCCTGCAAGGAGAATATGTAGTAAAAATTTCATAATATTCGAAGACAACAATTTAGAGAAATTTATACTATTGCAAAGCCAGAACCTAATAAAAAGTCGCTGTATGTCAATATCTTGCTTTAGTCAAAGATGGTTTGCTATTAAGGATTACCTGTTACAGTTAGCCTCAAAACATGAATTGCTAGATGTGCTCAGTTTGGGGGAAAGGCACAGAATTATACTAAACTGGATAACTGCCAAATATATAAGTGAGAGGTTGCAGTGTCATCATAAAGTTTTCATGCTGCAAATGCCAGTGCTAATTGCACTTAGTGTCACAGTTACCACATACGATAGCATTTTCAAGTCTATTGATGAATGCCAATTTTATTTTTCATATTACTCTTTCATTTTCAATTATGCTTTAATTTTCTTGGCAAGGAGAAACTCCAGCCTACCACTATGGGACCCACTATTCATCTGCAATGATTGTGGCTTCGTACCTAGTAAGGATGGAGCCCTTCACACAGATATTCCTAAGGCTACAGGTAAAACTCTTAAGTTTAGAATTTTTGCATTTTATTCAAGCCTTTTATTTAAGATTGTTGCTTTTTTCTTTAATGTTGTTATCTTGCCTGACAAGAAGCCCTGTGAAGTCTTTAGTCACAAAAGTAATCAAAATATAGTGAAAGTGGAATTTCACTGGACCAAAATTGATAAATAAACTAGAATTTGTTTACACTAAACAAGTGCCAGGGTCCTTTAGTCAAATAAGCAAGTAGCATATGCTTTCCAGCCAGGTGTATGGAATTCAGCCTTAACTGGTTGAATTCAGCAAACATTTAAAAAAGAGTAATACTGTCTAACTCATTTGCTGTCTTCCATATTATAATTGCCTTTCTCCACATTCTCTTTCATTTATTCAGCAAATGTTTATTGAATACTTACTGTATTATAGGCACTGGTCTAGGTGCTTAGAGATATCAGTGAATAAAGACAAAAGTCCTGCCTTATGGAATTTATATATTTTAGTTGAGGGAGACAGACAAACATCAATAAGTATATTGTAAAATGTTTTAGAATGTGATAAGTGCTATCAGAAAAATGTAGATCAGGGAAACGGAAAGGGAAGTATGGGAATGGGAGGTGGAGGAGGACATGATGGTCAGAGTAGGTCTCCTTGAAAAGGTGATATCTGAACAGAAACTTGAAGGAGGTGAGGGAGTTACTGGTGCAGATATCTGGAGAAAGTATGTTCCAGGCAGAGAGAATGGCCTGTGAGGGGCCCTGAGTCAGGCATATCCCTGAGTTGCTTGAGGAACAGCAAGGAAGCCAGTATGTCTGGAGCAGAGTGACTGCAGGGGAAAGCAATAGGGGATGAGGTCAGAGAGGTGGCAGGGGCCAGATGGTGGTAGGCCTTGTTGGCCATTGTATGGACTTCAGCATTTTCACACAGTGAACTTCATTGTAAAGAAAAACACACTCAAACACAGCATAGGGAGTTTGATTGAGGAAGGGAGTGGTGTTACCTGTGAGGCTGTGTAAGCAAAAGAAATCCCTTTTCTATTTAAATTTGTTTTATCAATCTATAACTTTTTGATCACCTTCCAAGTTCTCCACTTAATTCTCATTGGTGTGAGAACCTGAATGTCATGTTAATTTATAAAGTTAGTCAAATACATGTATAAACTGAATATTTCCAACTGTAGATGGCTACATTAGAATCTTTTCTTTTAGGAGAGCATTATCAAACAATGGAGGAACTCCTCTATTTCCTTATAGTCTTGCCCTCTCTAAAAACTGATCTTTTTTTTAAATGACTTTTTAAAGTCTTTGTACTTGGATTTCACTTTGATACAAAGCAAGAGCACCCTTGGTAAGGAGTACCCCGAAAAGAATTAGATTAATTTTCTTTCTGTGATTATTTAAAATTTTGTGTATTTAACGTAGGATGATGGGAAATTGAATTGTCGCCAAACACATTTACTTGGGTTTCAAGCCCTTGAGCTTGGAAGCTGTGAGGTGGGAGTGGTTCTCTAACAGAAAGGTGCCTTCTCGTTCTGCCCACAGGGAGGCCACTTTGACCTGGCTGACCGGATGTTTCACAGTGTACGCGAGGCCTGGTATTCAGCATCAAAGCACAACATGGCAGATGTAAAGGAACTTATCCCAGAATTTTTTTACTTACCAGAATTCCTGTTCAATTCCAACAACTTTGATCTGGGTATGTAGCACTGTGGCACTATCTTAGGGTCATTAGCCAGGAAAAGACCAACAGAAATAAGTCAGTTTTCTGATGATTGTCTGTAGTACACACTGACAAGAAAAGATTTTGTTTCCAGACCAAGCTTGGATCCACTCACCCAACATGCAGCAAAGCCAATCTACTGACACTGGGTCGGTCATGGTGAAGGGAAAGCACAGCACTTATTGCAGGGCCAAGCAAGGAGAATGGGCAGCTCATGCTGAAAAGGCCTGAACTCCCCAGTGGTGGCTTTCAGAGGAAGGTTTTTAAAGAGTGTGAGGGAGTGGGTCACACGATATGCATTCAGCTTGTGCGCAAGTCTACGAGTGGTTGACTGTGAGGGTAACAGGGTGATGTTTCGGGAATATCAGTCATCAACCTTCTGGTTCCAACTGCTCTGGGGCCTGTGTGCTGGTTGTCAGCATGTAGTTAACTTTGTCCACCTGGTGGGGGTTTTAGTATCTGCAAAACAGCTCAAGGACATGGCTCAGGATATTGTCTATAGCCCTTGAGGAGGAACTAAAGGCCCTTGACTTTGCTTTATGGCTAAACTAATATTATTTTGTCTTGCTTGAGTGTTTTCCTTTGTTTCTGCATTTTCTTACTTCTCTGATTAAATTTATGCTTTGGAACTTGGGGTAGGCCTAGGAGGCTAAAGCTTTTCTGCAAACAAGAGGCAGGGGACATGTTGGGGGTCAGGGGGGTATTGTTCTTGGGAAGGCCTTGCAGATTCCTGCTTGGTTTCTATTTCCTTGTGAGTTTAGCTGCTGCTAATTACAACTGGGTGTATGAGAGTAAATATAACAAAGGAAAATAGATTTATGCCCCCAAATAAGCTGTTTCAAACCTATAGTTTTGGGAAAATTTAAGAATTAACAGATTACATCTAATGGTCAGAATATCATCATTTATTTCAGTGAAAACAAAGGTGAGGTGAAATTTTGTTTGAAAATTAATATGATTGAAACTCACAGCCAAGAGTGGCATATCCAAATTTTTCATGTATTGTTTAAATCTTTTGTATTGCCTGAGGCATTCTCAGCTTACATGCTAATAAAATTTAAAGTTAGAATTTCAGAATAACTTTAGGTAAATCCCTTTCTTCTTCCTGTTAGGGTACTATTTTCTAGAAAAACAGAACCAAATCAACACTTATAAAAAGGAGAGGAATTTCCTTGGTACTCTGCTCTCTTTGTATTGTCCAGCAGTTTCAGGAAGTAGATTTGACTTTGGCTACAGTTTCTTGGAACACAGTTTGCTGATCTATGTTTCTGAATATTTATTTTTACGACATATCAAAATTCCATTGTTTCACTTTAGAATATTAGTGCCAGATATTGTTCTATTTTCATACTTTTTTCATGCCCTGTATCATACTGTATTTAAGAGTTCAACATATAAACCATTACTATACTACCTCATAAAATTCATTAATGGAAAATTCAGGGAATATTCATATCCAATATATTTGAGTGTTTTTTCTTTGTAATATAATTTTTATTAATTGTTCATCAGCAGCTTGAACCTTGTGAAATTGTAGCTCTAGGTGCAATAGGAAAGGCAGTAAGACTCTCAATAGCCCCAGCAAAAGGCCTGAAATTGAGTCTCATTACCTCTGATTGGGCCTGGAGCTCACCCTTGAGCAGCTAAAGACATCAAGTTCTAGCACTTAGAGTCGGAGGGAGTGGCAGTTCCTCAAAGAAATAGAGTAGATGGTGAACAGGGAAAAACAACAAATGTGTGCACAGCATTTGAATATGAATGCACGTTAGTGTTTTATTATGTTCACTTATAATTCACCTTAAGAGAATGCTACTCTCTTCCCTAGGGACACCACTTTCAAAGAGACAGATACGGAGAGGTGCAGAAAGAGATACCCCCAATATTCCAGAAACACTCAGTCCGTTATAATAATCTGTGTCACAGAAATGTTCTACCCAGACTACTTACAAACCCAACCAAATCATCTATTTTTAAATAAGTAAATAAAAGAAAGGTCATGTATGTTTGTCATGCTCTCCTTCATAGCACATCATCCCTCCTTGAAATCACACACTTTAAAAAACACTATTTGCATGTAAGAGCTAAAGCTATAAAACTCTTAAAAGAAAACATATGGGTAAATCTTCATGATCTTGGATTTGGATCAACAGCATAAGCAAAAGCAACAAAAAAAGATAAATTGGACTTTATCAGAATTTAAAACTTATGCATCCAAGGGCATTATGAAGAAAACCTACAGAATGCGAGAAAATATTTGCAAATGATGTATCTTATGAGGGTCTAGTATTCAGAATATAAAGAACTCTCACAACTTAACAGCAATAGGATAAGCAACCCAGTTTAAAGGGGCAAAAGACCTGAACAGACATTTCTCCAAAGAAGTTATACAAATGGCCAATAAGCATACGAAAAGATCATTAGTCATTAAGGAAATGCAAGTCAAAACCACGGTGAGGTACCACTTCACATTCGCTAGGGTGGCTGTGATGAAAAAAAAAGCACACAAACAGAAGATGACAAGGGCTAGTGAGGATATGGAGAAAGTAGAACCTTTGTATGTTTCTGGTCAGAATGTAAAATGGTTCGGCACTGTGGGAAGCAGTTTGGTAGGAAATGTTGAATTGCCATATGACCAAGCAATTCCACTCCAAGAACTGTCCAAAAGAACTGAAAACAGGGACTTAAACAAAGACCTGTACATGCACATTCATTGCAGCATTATTCACAATAGCCAGATGGTAGAAACAGCCCACATACCTATCAATGGATAAACAAATTGTGGAATATATATATAATGGAATATTATTCAGCCATAAAATGGTATGAAATAATGATAAATGCTACAACGTGGATGAACCTCAAAAACATTGCACCAAGTAAAAGAAGCCAGACACAAAAGGTCACATAATGTATGATTTCCACTTACATGGAATGTCCAGAATAGGTAAATCTAGAGACAGAACATAGATTGGTGGTTACCAGGGGATGGGAGTAGGGATGGGGAGGAATGGGGAACAACTGTTTGATTCGTTTAAGATTTCTTTCTGAGATGATGAAAATGTTTTAGGACTAGATGGAAGTGGTAGTTGCACAATATTGTGAACGTACGAAATGCCACTGGATTGTTCACTTTAAAATGGTTGATTTTATGTTATGTGAATTTTACCTCAATATAAAGAAAATCAGACAAAACACTGTTGGTCTCTCCACCCAGAAAAGATGGTAAATGATATAAAAGAAAGAGCACTTAGATTTTTTCCCCTGGCTCTGGAGCAATTAGGTTTTTTTGTCTGGTCTTATCTTTGTACCCTTGGATATACATGGAGGGGAACTGCAGAGTATCAGAATCAGACCAAGACATTTCTACAGACCGTTCCCTTTAAATGACATTTTAAAATTATAGATAGTGCTGATAAAATAAAATTATATCACACAGTATTTAGGGATTATGAACAAAATTTTGAAAAGTAGATTATATCTCAAGTAGCCTGGGGATTATTATTTGCTTCTTCTTATCAAAAAAATTATTACTTGCTTCTTATTCTTATTAGGCCTAGAGGGCATTTCAAGGAAGGTGGGGTAAGGGCCTGAGAGAGGGGGGAGGGGCTGTAATAATTGATTGGGTTTTTTTTTCTTAAGTTATATGGTAATTTTTCCAACTAAGTCAAGACACTCCTTTAAACAATAAACTGATTTTTGTATCTCTCACATTTTTATATCACATTGTACAGAAGCCGTCAAATTGCAATGATGAAAACAAGATTATTTCTAAAGGAAATATTTTTACTGGCCCTTACTTGGAAACTGCCTTTTTGTGTTCTAAAATGTGAACAATTATACTTCCCTATGAAAATTTATAATTCAGCTTTTTATCTAAGCAACTGCCATTAAGCTAATGAGTCAAAGTTATTTATAGAGTCATTTTTTACAGTGACCGTCTGATTTGTGCCTAGGAAAACTCTGTAAGCTAAAGTTAACTTTTTGATGTTATTTCGAAAAGAGGAAAAAAACCTGTTTACTCAGATGCCAGTCCCATTTAATGTGTTTTGTTGTCAATAGATTTCATAGCAAACGGTTTCTTTAATATTTTAGAGATTATCTGGCTGTGACTTAAAATAACAGTTTACGTGGAATAAATATTACTTTGTTATAAATTATTAGAACTTGTTTTTTTTTTCTGCCAGGTAGCCACATAGTCTTTCCAAAATTTTTTTTCTGTTAAATGATATAACAGCCGAAAGTTATATTGTTTCAGATTTTATTTTATTTTTTTAATGAGAATCCTTACAGCAAAATACATGTGGGTTCTACAGAGCTCTCTCAAGAATTTAAGAATCAGAAATATGAGCGAACACATGTATTGCAAATATTTCTAGGAGACTGTGGTACTTTTATTTTCTCTTAAGCCAAGAGAGCATTCAGACTGAAAATGGCTGAGGAGTTAGATATCCTTTCAATAACCTCTTCCATGTGAATGGCAGACCAGACAAGAAATTCAGTACTAGGTAACTGCTATTGACTCACCAAGCTTAAAGCATTCTGGAAAAGCCTAAATGAATAGTTTTTGAGAAATTGCTAAGGGTCTTACAAATGAGTGGTTTTAAGGGGCTTAAGCATTGATTTGAGCAGTTTTTCCAAACTCAAAACAGTAGACCCATAAAGTGTTTCATTCCTGTCGTCAATTAAGTTTCAGAAATGTTGTATCTAATATCCTTCCTAGAGAAGAGCAGTGCCTCCAAGGAGTCTTTCAGGAAAGAAACATGTTTGAGCTTGCATAACTCAGCATTTCCTGAAGTCATTTGACAGCGTAGCCCCTCAGTTTTGCTAACACTCAGTAAATTTCTCCGAGGGAGGGCCCTGAGGAGTCCTCTTGGGGAAATACCAGAGTAGATATCTCTGAGGGTCCTTTCTGTGGTAAAATTTTATAATCCTGGTAATGAAACTAACCCACTATTTCTCTGTTACTTTACTATTTTTCTCATTCTTTTATTTTCTTTTTAATGTATCCAATTACACAGGTTGTAAACAAAATGGCACCAAGCTTGGAGATGTTATCCTTCCACCCTGGGCAAAAGGGGACCCACGAGAATTCATCCGAGTGCACCGTGAGGTAATGGCAGTACGCTCTGCAGTTGAACTGAGCTCTCACTGGGTCACTGACCACAGTACAAAGAGAGGACCTTGAGCAATGTATCCCCCGTGTGTTTAAGTCACTAATGTTGTTCGTATGAATTTTAGTTATTCTGGTTCCTATAGACCACTGGCGAATTCTTTTACTTTCTAAGGAAATAATAAAAGCCAGCCAGTGACTGAACCTGTGTTTTGAAATTACAGGCTTTGGAATGTGACTATGTGAGTGCCCATCTGCATGAGTGGATTGACTTAATCTTCGGCTATAAACAGCAAGGTCCTGCTGCAGTAGAAGCTGTAAATGTCTTCCATCATCTTTTTTACGAGGGTCAAGTGGATATCTACAACATAAATGACCCACTAAAGGAGACAGCCACCATAGGGTTCATTAATAACTTTGGTCAGATCCCTAAACAGGTATGGATGTTTTTTCCTTATCATTGATGTTTTCTGTTACATTTTTTTAAGCTCTGTAATATTTCTATAGATGGTAGATGACCATATAATAATTAAGTTTAGACTGAGTTTTTAATTAAGAACCATAAATACCACCCAATAGTTTCAGTAGGTCCCTAGATGATTACTTTCTCCTCCCTTTTACAGTCCAGATAAACAGAAATTTTGCTGGTCAAAGAGCATTTTTCCTCGCAGGCTAGTGCTTTCCTGTACCCACACAGTTCCTGGCAGGAAGACAGGAAGAGCATGGTCAGGGAAGCAGATGTGGCCTTGGAGGCCGCAGGATACACAGAGATGGGGTTTCATCCCACGGCCAGTAAAAAAACCAATGCTGACTTTAAGCATTGTCATATAAGGTCATAGTTAGACTTTAAAGATCCCTCTGGTCACAATCTTACACATGCACATACTGTAGGGGAGCCAGATGAAGAGCAGGAAGCTCTCATAGTGGTTCAGGGAACAGACAGATAGCGGTGGTTTGGATTCGATGGATCGGTGTGGGTCTGACAAGTGCTGGGGTGTGAGAGTGCACACCATGATTACGCCTAGGCCCGGCCCTGCACCAGCTGCTCCAACCACTATCTGGAACCTGGCAAGGAAGACCCAGACCCTCTCAGCACCCAGATGTTGTAGATCTCTCACCTTCGGCAATGAGCGAACCTCTGTTAAGGGAGTTCGTCCCTTCCTTCATCCTCATTTTCTCAGGCACACCAGGAGGGCAGAGTGCACCAGAAGAGACTGCAGCACAGTGGAGAAGGCTAGCTTTGCCGCCCCTTCAGACCACCACTTTTTCCCTAGTGCCCTGGCCTCTGCATTTTGGCCCTGGCTATCCTTCTTTGTTCCTGCTTCAGATATCTCTCCTGGAATCCCTTTTTTTTAGGTTAACCAACTTTGAGGTTTCCGGTGTTGACAGTTGGGAACACAGAACAATGGCAAGTCTTTGTTCGTGGAAAAGCCGTGATAGACAGCGGGACACCCTGTAACTGCACCACTCACAGTGTAATCTGATTCCCCAATGCAGGAACCATGTTTACTTTTAAAGTGAAATGCTTGTTGATAAACTCTAATCATAGCAGAAGAACCTTAGCCATTTTTTGAGGGTTACAAGTGCAGGAACTGTGTTTCATACCTTCTGGGAAACAAATACTCTGAACAAAAAAATCTAGACACGTGGCACTGTTGCAGTATTTTTGTTCCACTTTTGAGTTTAAGAGGCAAATAGTCTGGGAGATAGAGTTTGGATACTAACATATTTCTAGGGCATTCCAGGAACTAATAGAGAGTACTTCCAAGTGTAACGATCCTAGAAACAGCTAAGCTTTGTGATCACCATATTGATGTATCCTTATATACGCTAGCCTGGCCTGCTGTGTCCTCAGGTCCTTGTAAAGTTCTTCAGTAAATGTTCATTCATGAACATGCTTTAAAGTATGTGGGTCTTTTTATAGAACTTCAGAGTCTTATCTCATTATTAACATTTATGAGAAATAACAGAACCCTGATCCTAAGCCCTGTATGTAGATAAAATGGGAATTATATGTTTAAAGTTTTGGGAGCCTAAAATATATATCTTTCTCTATACAAAGCATTTTTTCTATTTTTTTCTCCTGGAAATCCAGAATGTCAAATTCACAGAGTGTGATGGTGTTATAGTCATCTTAAATCTCATTTCATCTAAGGTTTTCCAGGTATCTTCTTCAAATATCAGTTGTCCATCAAAAAAGAGTCTGCCTATTTTGATGATCTATGGTATTTTAAGAACAGTCATCTTAAATGTATATTAAGACTTTTCAATTCTTTTAGAAATACTGAACAGAAATGCCAAAGATCTTCTTTTCTTTTTTTCCTTTACAACATTGCAAAGTAAAAAGAAGACAACCATGCTCACACTGTCAGCAAATTAGTAGCACCTAGACGATACAGAAATGATGTCACATACAGAAAGCCCATGTTGGAGCCAGAAGTAACCCAGTTAGAGAGAATGGCTGCCTGCCCTCAGTGGCACAGAATGGTATCGTGCTCTAAGAAACTGGTTAATTTTTAAACATCGCTGGAAAATAGTTGTCAACCTACTGTCATTTGAGGAGATTAATTTCCTTCTGAAAAATTCTCCTGAGCTCAGTGTAGCACAGAGCGTGCTGGTAACCCAAGCTTTTTTGTAGGAGTCCTGTCCCCACTGACTGCGGCATGAGGTCTCTGGCAACATTCTGAGCCTTTTTGAATTTCTTTCCTCAAGTGTCAAATGTGATAATGTGATACCTAATGGTTGTTGTGAAGCTTAAGTGAAATAACAGCAAAATACCTGGCATAGAAAAGGGCGTAATAAATGTTAGCTTCGGTATAAAATGTGTCATCTTCTCTCACACCAGTTATTTAAAAAGCCTCATCCACCGAAGCGAGTCAGGAGTCGACTCAATGGAGACAATGCAGGGATCTTGGTCCCACCAGGATCTACCAGTGACAAGATCTTTTTTCATCATCTAGACAACCTGAGGCCTTCTCTAACACCTGTAAAAGGTAAAATGACAGGAAATAAGCTTTTGATTCATGATTCTGTGGGATTATTTAATAATCCTAGTTTAGCAATAATAAATTTGCTTCTCAACAATAGCATAATTTGTAATAAGTGCTAAATCACCAAATACTTGTTAGATTTTCCTTTTCCGTTTCTTCTTTTGGCCTATTGGATTTTGCATCAAAAAGAACCCAACAAGTTTCTCCTCTCTGCTGGGATAGTGAAAACTCTAATATACCAAACCTTATAGTTCAACTTTATATTCCACATGTAGAAAAACTTCTGTCATCTTCATTTACCCATGTTCCACCAATTTAGATCAGTAAGAAAACTGTGTTTTTAATATGCCAGCTAAAAGCCTCTTTTATCTAATGTTATCTTAAGTTATCTTAAATTACTTTTCCAAGTAGATTTTTTTTCCCTTGTGTTACCGAAAGTGGGGTCCAGCTGCTCGCCTCTCAAAAGCCAATAAAGAGGCAAGGTTGGTGGAAAGGGAAGTTTGCTTTATTTTGGATGCCAGCAACTGTGGGGACCGGGGTGGGGGGGGGACTCCCGTCCAAAGGCAACCCCCCAACCCCGGCACTGACAACCAGTGGGCAAGAGCTTTTGTAGATGGAGGGAGGGGGCTGCGTGCAGAAACAGCACAGTCACCCCTGACAGTCATCTTGAAATTGCTCGTGCAGTGGCCTGACCAGCATCATCTAGATTGTTTTAAGTACAGTTAATCAGTTCAGTTCCAGGGTTGGTTTGTTCCCGTTTCCTTGGGGCCAGTTCTCAGAATTTTGGCAGCTTATGTCATGGCTACAGTCTGGTCATCGTGTAGTTAACTTCTTCCACCTGGTGTGGGTTTCAGTATCTACAAGACAGCTCACAGGACACGGCTCAGACCATTATCTAGAGCCCTTGAGGAGGAACTGAAGGTCCTTGACTATGCTTAATGGCTAGACTATTAATATTTGGTTTCCTTTGACTGTTTTTCCTTTGTTTCTGCATTTTCTCACTTCTCTAATTAAACTTATCCTTTGGCTAAAGTTTTTCCACAGACAGAGGCAGGCGGAGGACACGGGGGTGAGGGGGAAGGACCACAGGGCTCTGCTCCGTTTCGCTTAGAATGAAAAACTGGTTTACAGAGTCTTGAAGTTGTCACTTAACTCCAAAAATTGGAGCATCAGAGTCTGGTTCATTGGATTGGCTACCAGCTCTCTGCCATTTGTCTCATTGCACAGACTCTGCCCCGTGCCAGCTCCAGCCACTGCCCAGAGGTGGTTGTGGAGCACTGGCGTGGTCGGTCGGCAGAGTCCTTGGGCAGAGCCGGGCTTCTCGGGGAGCGTCACGGCCTTCCTTCAGGAAGCCTCAGGCTGAGAGGTCCTGAAGGCCTGGCTTGGTTGACGGTGTGTACAGCATCGGGGAGCGCCCCACGTCACTCTGGCAGTCCTGGAGGTCAAGAAGGCGGGCCTGACGGCTGGGAACCAAACCCAAGCAAGTGTCCAGAAACAGGCAGGCTGGAGACACCAGTCAGGGTCGATGTCCGCCCAGCAGGTCTGCGGAAGACTCAAAAGCCAAGCCCTACTCACCTCTAAGGTCATTTTTTCTTAATGTAGGTGTCAAGATGCTTAATTTGTATGAGTAGTTGAGATCCCTTTACCATCCCCTACGGGATAATGAAGTTAGTTTTCCCTGTCCTTGTTCTAACGTGTTGATTGTTTTTTATAGAACTCAAAGAGCCTGTGGGACAAATCGTCTGTACAGACAAAGGCATTCTTGCAGTAGAACAGAATAAGGTTCTCATCCCACCAACCTGGAACAAAACTTTTGCATGGGGCTACGCAGACCTCAGCTGCAGGCTGGGGACCTATGAGTCAGACAAGGTTTGCATTGTTTCTTGGCTCGCTCATTTAATCTTGCTCTTCCGTGGTCTGGATATCCTGCTTCATGGGGATGGGGAGAGCCCAGGCCAAGGGCTTCTCAGCTGTTCCTCCACAGCCCAGAGGAAAGGAGCGCTTCACTGCATCAGGTCAGGATAAAGGAGCTAGTGGCCAAGTCATGTTTCCTGCAGAAAAGCCTCTCTTGGAAGGTTGTGTAGTAGGGGCTAGCAGTTTCCCCCCACTCAAAGAATTCCTCCAGGAGGTCCTAGCCAACCAGGTATTTAATATTTCTGCCAACCAGAAGAGCTTCCTTTTGAGTCACCATCCGGCCCACTAATCATTTCACTACTCTTAAATGGCTGGCAGAATACCTGCCCCCCTTCCCCCAAGAAGCAGCAGCTACTGTTTTGAGTCCCATAAGCATCTCTTGGAGAGGCAGCATGTAGTGACCCTTTGGTGCCCTCTGTTTGCCCTTGACAGTCCTCTCCTGAACGCACGAGGGGCATAGTCTGTGCAAGTCAGTAACAGTTGTATTTAGCCATGCTCTCATGAACAGCAGCACTCATGCTTTCCTTTCGCATTCTACCTGGCTCCAGCAGACGCATGCTTTCACCAGATCACCCCCTGCATCTCACAGAGCATCATACAACCTGAACGTCAGTTTCCCAGACTGGAGAAACTGGAGACCCCCATTCTGAGCAAAGTTCTTATTATGGTTTTTAACAGCAACTATAGTTAGGAGGCTGTAGGGAGGAGTTCAGAGTAGAGTTTCAGTAAAGTGTTGCTAAACGGAAGCCAGTCCAGCACATGTGCAGCTATTTGCCCGGGGGAGACCTATATAGAGGTTCTCCTTCGCTCGGTATGTCCGTTGTGTCCCAGGAGTTTGTCATGCTTGATGGCATGCGTGTCTCACATCTGTTCTATTTTACAGGTAGTGACAGTTTATGAATGTTTGTCAGAGTGGGCCCAGATTCTCTGTGCAATCTGCCCCAACCCCAAGCTGGTCATCACAGGTGGAACAAGCACGGTCGTGTGTGTGTGGGAGATGGGTGCCTCGAAAGAAAAGGCTAAGACCCTCACTCTCAAACAGGTAACAGGATGTGTAGAAGGTGGACGTAGTCCATCCCAGCTGCCCACACTCTAGAGAAACTAGAAACTGTCCTTAATTCCAAGGTGATGTAGACATAAATGGACAAAACCAAACAACGTATGTTCTTTTGCTAGAAATGGGTCTTAAAAAAAGGAAATGAAATCAGAAGATACTATTTCTGAAAATGATCCAAGCTGTCCTTTTTTAAAATCTGAAGTAAGTTGTCTTTAGGTAATTTTTTTTTTAATATATTTAAGTAATATAAATGTTTCTCAGAAGTTATATGTAGGTTAAATTTTTGCAAACCAAGTTATATTTGCTACTGATTCATAATAACTTCTTTTCTGGATGATTTTCATTCATCTAGACCATTAAATCTTTGATTCTTTTGTTCTTCTGTTTCTTCATTTATCATAATGCTTAAGAACATGACAAACTCATGAATGTATTCAGAAGAAACCCTGATGATATTATTAACATGTATTTTTGGTCACATGTAGTGACTATTATAAATTTTTAATCAAAGCAAGAATCCTTTTATAATTAAGCTATCGTCTTTTTTTTTTTTTTAATTTATGGCTGTGTTGGGTCTTCATTTCTGTGCGAGGGCTTCCTCCAGTTGCAGCAAGCGGGGGCCACTCTTCATCGCGTTGCGTGGGCCTCTTCACTATCGCGGCCTCTCTTGTTGCGGAGCACAGGCTCCAGATGCGCAGGCTCAGTAGTTGTGGCCCACGAGCCTAGTTGCTCCACGGCATGTGGGATCCTCCCAGACCAGGGCTCAAACCTGTGTGCCCTGCATTGGCAGGCAGACTCTCAACCACTGCGCCTCCAGGGAAGCCCCAAGCTATCATCTTTTAATATTTGATATGTGAATTTACCATAAAGGTTTCTATCGATTGATTGATTGATTGATTGATTGATTGATTGATTGATTGGCTGTGTTGGGTCTTTGCCACTGCACTCAGGCTTTCTCTAGTTGCACTGAGCGGGGGCTACTCTTTGTTGCGGTGTGTGGGCCTTTCACTGCAGTGGCCTCTCTTGTCGTGTAGCACGGGCCCTAGGTGCGTGGGCCTCAGTAGTTGTGGTGCGAGGGCTCAGTAGTTGTGGCACGTGAGCTCAGTAGTTGTGGCATGTGGGCTCAGTAGTTGTGGCTCACGGGCTCTAGAGCGCAGGCTCAGTAGTTGTGGCACACGGGCTTCGCTGCTCTGCGGCATGTGGGATCTTCCCGGACCAGGGCCCGAACCCGTGTCCCCTGCGTTGACAGGCGGATTCCCAACCACTGTGCCACCAGGGAAGCCCCAAGCTTTCTTTTTAATGGAGTTTACATCTAGGTGTTTTTTATGATACACATTTGAAAAGTAGTGTTAACTAACAGTATCAGCCATTCATTGAGCACCTGCCATGTTCAGGGCACTGTACTAGGGGTTTAAAAAACGTAAAAACAACAATCCTGAATTCTCCAAGGTCGTTATTAGCCCTATTTACACCTGAAAAAACCGCAGCTTACAGAGGTTAAGACACAGGTCCACGTCACACTTTGTGGTAAAGCCAGGATATAAATGCAGTTCTTCCTGACTCCAAAGCTATTTTAAAGCCCGGTTCAAACAAACAGTGGTGTTTTAAGTATCTGTGGAAAGAACTGAGCCCCTCGTACTTACACCAACAACCGTCTCTGTAGTCCAGAAGCTTCACTGGTTGCTGGGTCTAAAGGTGAGCCCATAAGAGACACGGTCTCGACGTGAACAGGTAAAAGGCTGACACGCAGTTTGCTGATCCAAACGCTCCTGCTTCCAGTGTTTTCAGTTTAGAAAATGGACTTCGAAGCTAGTGTGCCTGTAGCCCCTCAGTAGAAAGTACTTCTTACTTAAAACAGCCTTCAGGCGTTTGCTAAGTATACAGTAAGGGTGTCTGCATCACCAAAATTTTAAGCCAGCTCATTAAGTAAATAGTAAATACTCAGGAATTCCTAACAGTAATCTGAATCTTTTCCTTCAAAATGTTTATTTTCCCACATTGCCATTTCCCTGGATCCTGTTTCTCTTCATATTCCAGCAAAAGAGAAAAGTTTTTATTCTAGTTTGAAGAAGGGGTCCCTCTCGGGCACAGGAGATGTCCAGGTGTCTCCAGTTCAGTAACAGACGCCCAGCAGACGCATCAGGACTGCATTTTCCTGTATCTTTCTAGGACCACGTACTACACCCATGCACTAGGATTTTTAAAAATCCATCCAATTGTAGTTCCTTAGAATGGACTTAGAGGATTTGATGGCACAAAAGAATAGATGCCGAGTTTAAATTCTGAATTTGGGGGCCATAATCGATACATCTCCACGTGGAAAAGGTATGAAGAAACCCCAGCTGGGTTGCAGTTGCCATCTCTCCTTCTAAGGTACTGGCCCGAGTCCAGGAGAGAAGTAATATAAAAATGGAGATTAGAGCCTCCAGAGTCCTCCAGACTTCTCTCTTCCCCCTGGTGGGATGAGGCAGGGACAGTGGCAAGAAGAGAATGAAGACCTTCCAGATACTGCTGTGCAAGGCGCCCCCTCCCAGCACGTGCGCCTGTCAGCTCCCAGCGCGTCCGGCCCTCCTGGAGTCCCGTGCAGAGCACTGCCACTGTGGTCAGCTGGTTTTGTCTGTTCTCCTTTTAGGCCTTACTTGGCCACACTGATACTGTCACCTGTGCCACCGCCTCGTTAGCCTATCACATCATTGTCAGCGGGTCCCGTGACCGAACCTGCATCATTTGGGATCTGAACAAGCTGTCATTCCTAACCCAGCTCCGAGGCCATCGGGCTCCCGTGTCTGCTCTCTGTATCAATGAATTAACAGTAAGTAGTAAATTGGCCACTTGGTTTCTATGTAGGAAGACAAATAGCTCTGGCCTACATAAATAAAAAATGGCTCTAAGTGTTTTCTAAGTTGATAGGCATGCATTTTATAAAAGCCACTTGTTTTAGATGTTGTTTGCAAAAGCGAATGGACATTAAAGTTTGTAACCCAGACAGCAGTTTTGTCTTAAAATCCAGTCACTGCAGCATACTTTAAAGAGCAAGATTTGGTTCAAAATAAAACATTCTAGAATACGCTTTTTTTAAAAGCAAGGAATTTGTGGGATTTGTTAAAATTGTTGAAGTTTTATGAAATATACTCAAAGTATTTATTATATAAAGTGGAAAGAGTAACATTTGGGTACCCAAACAAGAGAAAAATTCTCGTAAAACTGTTTTCTAAACAGATTCCAAAGTTATCAAAGAAGTTATCTTTTCTCAAAAATACAATGAATCAGAAGAAAATAAATGCACCGGCGTAGAAGCCCCCCATGCAGACTGAGCAGGGAGGGGAGGATAGTCTTTGCCGAGTCGTATTGGTAAACAGGGGACGCTAACGGTAGGTTTTGAGAGACTGAGGTCTCTGTGTCCAAGGGACAGATGATCCCATAGGCAGATCAGTCCTGCAGATCAGCCAGCACCCCCGCAGCCTCATCACTTCTTAGCTCTAAACATCCATTCCCACTCTTCCCCTCAGCCCTGCCCGGGATCATCCTACATGGCGCAGAGTAGTTCTAGCCATGTCGTACCATCACCCACAGGCAGCTTTCCTTTTGAGGGAGGCTACATCTTTAATTTCTGCCAGAAGGTGCTAAGTACTATGCTTTTAGTCAGATACCTTATAGCCAGTCAAAGGAAAAGGGAAGTTACTCAGTTCTAGTTAATGGCACTTGGAATGTCTCATAATAATAAGAGTAATCAGAGTTGGGAATGAGTGGGAGCGTGTGGGGATAAAAGAGTCAAATTTGCTTTTGGTATATTTGAAAGGCTTAAAATGTCTTTAGAACAGCACCTTGGGCTGGTCCTACAAGCGTGCTAAGAGGTTTATGGAAATGTCAGCACAACAGAGCCACTCTGACCCCCGCTGTGTTGCTCTGAGTCAAGAGCTTAATTGCACTATTTCAAGCACTCTGTTTTGGGATTGTTCTTCACTCAAATGCTGACAATTTTATTTATAGTTAGTTGTTATTTGAGCCAGCATACACCCACTGGATTGCAGTAGTTGCTGCGGACACTACGGATGTGTTTGATTTTTCCCTTTTAAGATGCTTCTGTAATCTCTTCATAACTCATGAAAAGATTTCTATTTGTTATGTTTTTTCAGCCATTGTCAAGCCTACTTTACTTCATTCTACACTTTGGGCGTAAGCTACATTGCAGCTGCCCTTGGTCCTTCTTCTTACTCTCAGCCCTCATAACCACAGAGTTTGCTCTAATGGAGGCACCCTGGAGTAATTGCAGAAGGTCTTGCATAGTGCAGCGTGGAGTGGCTCTCCCCCGTCTCCTGCAGAGACTGAGGCCATTAATTAAAACTCAGCTGCTGACACGCATTGTCAGAGGTGGTTCAGGGGCTGATACAGAGGTAGACACAGCAGTGCTTTGCTAAGTATTATTTTTGTTTGGGTTTTGGTTTGGTTCTTGCCACCTTGGTAGACTAAGAGCAGAGGGAGGAAGGGGGCGGGGGGGGGGGGAGAAAACAGTAGCAAGACCAGCACAGACAGTGGTTTGGAAAAGCCCCAGGCCGCCTTATCATGCCACCCCTGCCTCCCCTTTACCTTCTTTCTTGCGTTAGTACTGCTGTTCAGTTTCTACCTTCCCTCTGCTTTTGATGACCATCTGTCAATTTCTGTAGGTTCTCATGTGCCTACTGCCTGCACTGAAACTCACCACATCATTTCTGAAGCCACTACCTAGCATCAGGCCAGTCAGGCTGTCTCAGGGGTAAGGGAGGCCGCATGAGATGGTGAATAAGCTTTGGGATGTCTAAAGGGTCCACCACACTAACTGACACAGAGTAGATGCTTCAGGAAGTGTCTTATTTCCTTTAACAGTAGTGGATTGTATTCTCACCAGGTTGTATTCCCCCCAACCTGGTAGAATTTGAAGGAAAAGGTTAGTTTTTCCCCATCTTTAGAACTCATGAAAACCTGAGCTATCAGCTCAGAGTCTTAGGGTTTATTCAGTTTGCCAAGAAATGACCTATATCCTAGTTTTCTTCTTTTTTTCCTCATTCCCCCACTCTTATTGTGAAGAACAAATTTTTAAATAGGGTGTTACAGTGTTACCAGGACTTCATCTTTGCACTAATTGGAGAGAGTTACAGCTGTACATGGACTGACAGATTTCTCTTCTACCCTATGGTTTCGGTGATTTGGCTCATTTGATAAAACTAAGTGGATTCCTACCTCTCAGTGGAAGGTATAGATAGATTTTGTAAATACTGGGAGGAAAAAGAGCAGTTCGTCACCCCTCAGGTTACTGACAGCTTTGACTTGGAATGAAGCGGGCTCAGCACCGCGCGGGGGCATAGGCTGGGAGCGTGGAAGGGCTCCCGCCCCGTCTCCACGCGCGACCACCTTGGCCGCAGCCTCCACGCGACCCCAGATCCTTAAGGAGGCCGCTGTTTGGGGTATTTTTTTTAAGTCGGCAAGCACTGGATTCCAGGCTACCTCAGAAATTCCCCAGTCACTAGTCAGAGGACTGAGAGGGTTCCAAAGAGCGAAGCCAAGGATTCCGTTTGCTTCTGAAATGAGAACGTCATCTGGAGTGAGTGAAGTTTCTCTTCACCTTCTCAGGGGGACATTGTGTCCTGCGCTGGCACGTACATCCACGTGTGGAGCATCAATGGGAACCCCGTCGTGAGTGTGAACACATTCACAGGCAGGAGCCAGCAGATCATCTGCTGCTGCGTGTCGGAGATGAACGAGTGGGACACACAGAATGTCATAGTCACAGGACACTCAGACGGTGTGGTCCGGGTAAGTCGGCTGTGAGGAAACGCATTAGGGTATTTGCTGCCGTGGTTCACCTGAAACTTCTGAAGCTGTCCACAGTTGAGGGACACCTGGAGGTTGTCGTATTGTTCAGCCGACTCACTCAGATGCAAACAAACCTTGGCCATGGGGTTATCAGACACGGAGAACATCTGTGACTTGGCTTCTCTTCTTCCCATTAGGTAGATCTATTAGTGCTGCTAGCCACTTGACAGCTTGACACAAGCAGATCACTTAAACACGATTTCCATGTCACGTCGGGATTGCTAAAAATGTCAGTTGCATAAGTATTGCCTTTTCAGCTTGTCAAACGGCTTCTTAGGGAAAACGGGGACTGTGTCTCCTCTGCAGAGAATCACTGAGCTAGAAGATGCTTCCAGGGGCCTCAGGTCATCCATTCATTCCCTGTCTAGGATCTTGTATGATTTCACCTGAATCCTAGATACTTTATCCTTTTCTTAGTTCTCATGCCTTGGGCCTCTACCGAAAATGAAATCCACAGAGTATTTACCTTTGTAGTCTGTTCTAATATTTGGGTTTTTCTCTCAGGAGATTTTTCTTTGTGTCTTTCTTCATTAATTGCACTCTATAAAAGCAGAGAGCAGCTGGCCGCTGCCCTCGTAATCACAGTCACATGCTGAGCAACGATGAGGCCATCGGCCAGTCCCACGCCACACCCTGCACCTCAGACAGCAGGCACACCCTAAAGCCGGCTGTCTGCAGAGCAGCATTCCACGTTACCCCATCTGTGGGGCATCGTGAAGAGCTCCGTAGCCAAATATGTCTGGGAATCCTGCTTCCTGTATGCCTTCTTGGAGATCTAGAGTATATATTAGTATATGCAGGGTTCTCCGGGGGGGTTTGTAAGAACCAAAGACATGTACTTAGTTGAACTATGTTTTTGAAATCTCTTTGACCCCAGTCCTTTTCCGTCGACCATGAAACACCCACTCATATCTCATGGAACACGGTTTGGGGAGAACTGTTTATTTGTAAACAGCCCCTGCCACATTTTTCAAGATAACAGGGATATTAACTATACACAATAATAGGAATTAAGTTATCTGTTTAACCCTGCGAGCCAATCTTCATCCAGTAACTGGTAAATTGTTTCTGTAATCAGTTCAACTGTTTTTCATTTCCATACTTAACTTAAATTCAGTTTTGGAGAATGGAGTTTTTGCAAGTTCCTGAAACACCAGCTCCTGAGACTGTTGAAGTCCTAGAAATGCAGGAAGACTGTCCAGAAGCACAAATAGGTATTTAATACTTTCTAAAAAGTTTTTCAATAGTTTTCATGTTTCTTTTTTTTTTAAGTCATTATGCGTAAACTTACATCAACCGAGATAAGCAAGAGCCTGACGTTGGGCGTTGCTGTCAGAAGCAGGATCACTGCCTAGCATGTAAGGCAGCTGGGCCGGCATGCACAGTTCTGTCTGGTTCACCAGGCAGCACCCCTGTGGTCGTGTCTTTGTGGTCGGCTCCCACATCCCATAATAAATAACAGTTACAAGCTTCCTGGAATACCAGAGGCTTGGGCTTTCGGTTCTGAAAAATACAAAGCAGATCCAGAGGGCGCAGTGTTGGATGGGTCAGAGGGCCACTTCTCAGTCCCACATCTGTCTCACCCTTCACTTGAACAGCTCCCTGTGAGTGACAGGGCAGCATTGTGTTTGTAAACTATTCACAGAGGCAGACCAGGGTCCACGCCCTGGACCTGCTCAAGAAGAACATTCATCAAACAGAAGCTTGGTGATCTGTATTCTGCTATGTGCTATTTGTGAAGCACTTTAAAATTTTCCAGTGAAATATAGAGATAGATTGTGTTTATGCAGAATGTTTGGAAACAGTGCCAGAGAATCAGGCTAAGATGTGCTTTGGGTTACTGAATCTCCAGAGAAGTTACCCCTCATCAATTTAGAACAGTTGGTGCAAGACACTTCATAGAAAGGAACAGGGTTTTTTAAGTTCAACCTCTAAATCGTCTCTCCATGGTTACTTTTTATACACTGGGAATTCAGCGTGAGTTTGACGATGTGAGGGAGTTGTTAAGGAAAAAGGCTTATTATCAGAGAGACACAAATCCCCTGTCCTTGTAAGCTGAAAGTAGTCTTTACTTTCTTTGCCAGAACCGGTGGACAACATTTTAAAGATTGTATTACTTTAATGCATGTAAATTTCCATAGTCAAATGTAGCTCCACTGAGGAAGTCATCTGGGCATTTGGGGACCTAAAAATTCATTTCAATTCAGTTAGTATTTGGGGGTTAATAACTATTGTGTGTTGGACATTGGATTGTGTGGTCCAGTGAGAAGTGGGTCCCTTCCCTTCCTTTTAACAAAGTGTGTAAGTGGATAACAGCGAAAGATGAATAAGAGAGATAGAAGAAGGGGTTGGATTTGGGGAGGAGAGACATTTGTTTGTCTTCGTCTTCCTTATGTTTCATACTGTGGACAAAGTTTGGCAGAAGCGGCAGAGCAGCCCACAGGAAGGACTGACTTGGGACAGTGTCGAAGTGGTGGGACTTGAGGGCAGTGGCCTGGGTGAAAGGGAAGATAAGCTAGTGGTTCTGTGGAAATCAAAGCTGCTTCAAAGACTGCTGTTTGAAGACTTTCATGATCATAAGCCAAGTTAAGTATTTGTCTTGCTAAAAAATATTTGTAGTGGGCTGGTGCTTGCTCACTCGTTCTTGCTCTCCTTTTTTCCTGTTACATATATTTATTTCCCATAAATTTTCCCTGCAGTAGACTTTATTGCAAGGGAGTTGAGATGAAGAAATGCACAGTAACAATGGAAAGAGGAGGAAGAACAAAGCTCTAAATTAAAGCTTTCATCCACAGTTCGTTCATCTGTGTTGTCATTTATATTGACTGCTATATGGAAGGCACTGTGCTTGGGACCCCTTCTCTCCAACTGACCACTGTGTTGTAGAAAGAGTGACGGAAAGTAATAGTGTGGGGTGAGAATTTTAAATAGGTGAGAGCCATACAGCTGTTAAGGAGTCCAGGAGAGAGAGTTACTTTCTGTTGCAGGAACCAGGTGAGATTTTAGAGAAAGAAGCATTTAAGCTATGCTTTGGAAGATAGGTAACATCGGAACACACAGAGATTGGGAAGGTGAGTCTAGGTAGGGCCAACCCGAGCGCGCAAAATTAGCTCTACGGAGGAGCAGACAGCCTGCATGGAGAGCAGAGTTGGCACCACCCAGCTGAACTGAGGCAGGTAGCGAGAATCCACAAAGGCAGGTTTGGGCCAGGTTGTGAAAGAATGAATGCCAAGCTAAGGATTTTGGCCAAAAGCATTCTGTGAACTCTACCGAAATTCTACCGTTTTGATATCTGTACCTAGCTGGAAATTCTGGCAATTTATTTTCTCTTACTGTAATATTGAGCTTAAGATAGTATGTCTCTTGTGTCTTAACTAGTAGAGGAAAAATACCAGCGGGACAAAGCTGGATCTCACTCTAACGTGTGTGTGTTCTCTGATTCTCCCACCGCAACACCCAGGGCCAGAAGCGCAGGACGAGGACAGCAGCGACTCGGAAGCAGAGGAGCAGAGCGTCAGCCAGGACCCCGGGGACACTCCCAGCCAGCCCAGCAGCACCAGCCACAGGCCCCGGGCGGCCTCCTGCCGAGCCACAGCCACCTGGTGTAACGACACTGGCTCCGATGACTCCCGGCGCTGGTCCGACCAGCTCAGCCTCGACGAGAAAGATGGCTTCGTATTTGTGAACTATTCGGAGGGCCAGACCAGACCTCACCTGCAGGCTCCCCTTAATCACCCCCACCCCAATCCTGCTGAAGCACGGAATTTCAGCAGATTGAAGCCCGGTAACTTGAAGTCTGGTGTCTGTTTCTCGCCTCTTGTGGGTGGCGCGAGGGTTGGTGGACGGAGGCAGTGGGCTGTAGCTCTCCCTTGCCCCAGCCCTGTGACCGAGACCCCCCAACAAAGAGGGCCTCAAGTTTCTTCTTGTGTAAGGCAGACTTAAAGGCCCTTGGGCATTCTCTCCTGCCATGGTGTTTGCAATACGTTGGGCATTTTTTAAAGAAAAACACCTCAAACCAAAGCTTCATTCATTCACAGATTTTGAAAGCCTTTGAAAATGGGCAAGCTGTTGATTACAGATAGATAAAATTGTATTCACGGGTATCTTTGCCTATGATAGAGTTGGGGCAGCGTCCTCAACCGGAGAAATTGTGTCGTCTTGTACTGAGGATTTCCCCTTCTCTGTGCGTGTCTTTGTGAAGGCCTGACCTGGTCCATGGTCAGTGTCAAGCCAGACTGCTGTGCCTCTAACTGAGGCAGCAGCTGCCGAGAACAGAGAGGCTGCCGGAGCTGTGTTGCAGCACCCTGACGTGTTGAGGGCAGCGGGTTAGGGTGCACCTACCAAACGCTGGCTCCCCTCACTTTGTCAGTCACACGTCGCACTTTTCCACCCCAGGGTACCGGTGGGAACGGCAGCTGGTGTTCAGGAGTAAGCTGACGATGCACACGGCCTTCGACCGGAAGGACAACGCGCTCCCGGCCGAGATCACTGCCCTGGGCGTCTCCAAGTAAGTGTCCAGGCTCTTCCGGCCACTCTTCCCCACGGGGCCGTCGGCTCAGCCTGGGCGCACGCACTCAGGCCGTCTCTGGGAGCACAGGTTTCATCTGCATCATCATGTGTGGCTCCAACAGACGAATCAGAAGAAGAAACCTGCCGGTGTGTGGATTTCACTTCCGAATTTCAAAAACCAAAAAGCTTTGCCTTCAGAAAAAAGTAAAACAAAAACGAAAACTTTACCTTCTGTGTTCTTCAAAGGTACGGCACGGTTCGATTCCAGGGGAGCTGAAACGGAAGCGTACATTCCGGCTCAGTCCCATTTTTGTCCCTTTGCACGCACGACCCCCTCCCCAGCGCACACACCCCTGGGAACCGGCGTCACCGGAAGCTCTCGGGCCGCATGGCGGTGCCGGGGCCGAGGCCTTCCATGCGGTGACTCTGCGTCGTGTCTCCTGCAGGGACCACAGTAGGATCCTCGTGGGCGATAGTCGAGGCCGGGTTTTCAGCTGGTCTGTGAGTGACCAGCCGGGCCGCTCTGCCGCTGACCACTGGGTGAAGGACGAAGGAGGGGACAGCTGTTCGGGCTGCTCCGTGCGGTTTTCTCTCACGGAAAGACGGCACCATTGCAGGAACTGCGGTCAGCTCTTCTGCCAGAAGTAAGATGAGATACAAGCTTCCTGAGTGTCTGTGGGTTAAGCTCTGAGGATGTGCGTTATGCCTGGCACTTAGGTCCTGAATTGCCGCGGGCTCCCCGCTCCAGTGTGCTGTGTCTGTCTAAACCAGCCTTCACGTCCTCCTTGTTCTTTTTTATTGCCATTGTGAAGTATTTGTCACATTGGAAAATACAGAGGTAATCATCACAAACACATGGCCACCCGTAACTCAGGCTGGGAAGGTGCTAACATTTGATCACATTTGCATATAAAACAGTACAGATTCATTTTAAGTCCTCTCTTCACCCTCACCCATCACACCCTCTTCATGTGTTTTTACTTTGAGTGCATACATTGTGTTCGTAGATAACACTATATTACTGTTTATTGTGTTTTCAGTTTTACATAAATATAGCATACTGTCTGTACCCCTCTGTTACTTGTTATTTTTCTTTTTACTCAACATTGTTTTTGAAATTCATTCACATAAGTAACTGTTATTCTAATAATTTCATCTTAACTGCCGTCATTTTTTTTTTGTATGAATATATCAGTATTTATCTCCTTCCCTTTTGATGGACTGTTAAGGGATTTTCTTTCATTTTATCAGTACTTCAAACAATGCTGCAATGCACACCCGTATAAATGCTCTCTTAATACACAAGCTAGAATTTCTCTAGAGGAGATAACCTCAGAATGGACTTGAAGATGGTAGACATACTCGTGAGCTTAACTAGATATTCAAAATACTCTCCAGAACAGTCGTGCTAGTTTACTCCACCGCCAGCAGTATATGCAAGTTCTCCCAGTTCTTATTCACACCTGGTATTGCCAAACTTTTCCACTTTTGCCAATCTGATAGCCAGTAGTACTTTGTTGTTTTAACTTGCAGTGCTTCTGAGGTTGAACATCTTTTCATATGCTTATTGCCAGTTTGAGTTTCCTCTTGGGTAACTTGGCCCATTTTCCTTTTGCGTTTGCTCTTCGATTTTTTTCCCCCTACTTGAGGAGTTGTTTTATGTATTCTGGGCTCTAATCCTTTGTCTTTCATATGCCTTGCAGATATCTTCTGCCAGTCTGTGGCTTGTGTTTTAACTTTATGTATGTTTTTTCTGTCACACAAGTTTTTAATTTTGATGTAGTAGTATGTATTGCTTTTTATGACTTCTGCTGTTTTTTGGTCTTAAAAAATCTTTCCCTATCCTGTGGTCATAAAGATAGCCTTATTTATTTTCTTTTAAAAGTTTCAAAGTTTTGTTTTTCTTTTTTTTTTTTTTTTGCTAATATATGCAAAGCACCTGGTATTTATTTTTTTATTTTTATTATTATTTTTTAAATTTATTCTTGGCTACATTGGGTCTTCGTTGCTGTACACGGGCTTTCTGTAGTTGTGGCGAGCGGGGGCTACTCTTTGTTGCAGTTCGCCGGCTTCAAATTGCGGTGGCTTCTTTTGTCGCGGAGCACCTGCTCTTGGCACACGGGCTTCAGTAGTTGTGGCTCGCGGGCTCTAGAGCGCAGGCTCAGTAGTTGTGGCGCACTGGCTTAGTTGCCCTGCAGCGTGTGGGATCTTCCCGGACCAGGGCTCAAACCCGTGTCCCCTGCATCGGCAGGTGGATTCTTAACCACTGTGCCACCAGGGAAGTCCTCAAAGTTTTGTTTTTCATGTTGAGGTCTTTAGGTCCAAATCCATTTGGAATTTATTTGAGAGTATGACATGGGGTGGGGATCACTTATATTTCCCCAGTATGAAGACTCAGCTGTCCCATCACCATTGATTTGGATGCCATGTCTTTTATACCCTGGGGTCCCACATATGCATGTACAGTCCTTTCCATGGCAGACAACAGAAAAGATCCCATGGGCAGTACCCTCTAATGCTTATATTGCCTTACTAGAGGGATGCTTTCACAGAAAACGCAAATTGTATCATTGCTTCTGAGTTACTTATTGAGGGGCATTGGCTTATTGGAAAGGGGGTGGCCTTGGGTTTACATTGACAAATGCTCCCTGGGCTGCTGTCCATTGTGCCATCTCAGGCACGCTACTAACCCCTCTAAGCTTCAGTTTCTTCATCTGTAAAATGTGAATAATTACACCTGCTCAACAGAGGTGTTGAGAGAATTAAGTGAAATCGTGTATGAGTTTTGTAAAGCACCAGGTGCAAAGTCTGGTAATATAGGTGTTCAGTAAGAAGTGTTATTATAATTATTAATTTTTTTCAGACTAATGTCTTCCTTTTCTCCTGGGAAGTCTTATTCAAGATGAAGCAGCAGAATGTTGCTGCCAGCCGTTTCTTATAGGAATTTCTATGAGGCTGGCAGAGGATTCTGTCTTGTGGTTCTGTGCTTTGAGACACCCACTCTGTAAAGCCTAGTGATCTGATAATTTCTTTTTTTTTTTAATGTTTATTTAGTTAGTTAGTTATTTGATTGCGCCGGGTCTTAATTGTGGCAGGCAGGCTCCTTAGTTGCAGCACATGGGCTCCTTAGTTGCAGCTCACCGGCTCCTTAGTTGTGGCATGCATATGGGATCTAGTTCCCTGACCAGGGATTGAACTGGGGCCCCCTGCTTTGGGAGCACAGAGTCTTAACCACTGTGCCACCAGGGAAATCCCCAATCTAATAATTTCTGATAGTCAGCACCTCCATTTATATGCTGGCACACATCTGTTCTTTGTAGAGTTTAATTTTTAAAGTACTGTTTAAATGTAGGTAATTCTTTAAATTATCTATTGCTCTCAAATGTGGGAGGGAGGCTTTATTTGAAAAACAAACCAAACAAGTGATTATGACAGAGCAGGCACAGAAGGAATGCTGTCCAGGAGGGCGCGGCCCTACCGTGATCTTTGTGCCCTTCTGTTGCTGAGGGAGCTTGCCAGCCTTCATTCCTGAGGGTCTCCTCAAAGTCCAGTTCTTTAAACCCCCTCGGCTGGTGGCACTTCACGTATTCTCTGGGTACTTATACTGGTCTAATGGAAGAAATAAAACTCTGTTTCAGTCCTGTGAAGAGCCAAGGTCAAAGTGATGAAGTGCCACACCCGAGGTCATACCCTGCCTTAGGCCGGGAATAGGAATGCTTTCTATGAAGGACTCTGACATCGCTAAGTATAGTCCACTTCAGGGAATTCTGTCAAGATAAACAGAAAATGAGAAAATTTGGACCAGACAGAAAAGCCAAACTACCTGTTTAAGAAATGACTGAGGAGTGAACCAAAGTGTTTAAAAGCCCAAAGGAACTTGATAGTGACCAAAGTGTCTTTTAAAATGGGTGGTAAGTCCTCTCTTGCCAAGAGAAAAAAGTCAGGCTCCAAGTAAAGACATTGGCATACCGCCCACGTTTATAGGGCACGAGGAAGAATGCATTTCCATCTTGCACAGGAAGAGTAGCCTCATAGATGTTCACTTCCTTGGCTTCATCCTGTAGGAAAATCTTTTTTTTTTTCAATTCTCTGCAGTCAAATAAATGGCTTGCCTTGGTTTAATGTTACTTTTTTTCATAGAATGACACAAGTAATACAGCACTCATTTTGGTCCTTGGTCAAACCACATGACCCAAACCAGTATGGCTTTGGGCATTCTTCTGGCCCTGTACGGTCTTGGGCGTTATGCCACAAGCTGTCCATTCAGATTTTAAATTCGTGTTTCTGAGCCCAGTGATCAAACATGGAGAAGACCCATAACTACCTCATTTTGCCTTTCCTTTAGGTGCAGCCGATTTCAGTCAGAAATCAAACGCTTGAAAATCTCATCCCCGGTACGTGTTTGTCAGAACTGTTATTACAATTTACAGCATGAGAGGGGTTCAGAAGATGGGCCTCGAAATTGTTGAAGATTCAACAAGCCGATTGGAGACCACGGTCTGTAGACCCCCTTCCCTATTCCCCTGTCACAACTCGCAGCTCGGAAGGCATCAAAACAGTCTCCGTTTACACATCTCTTCATACCGCGTGTTTGAAGTGTGGGATTCAAAGGGAACATTGAATAAACGGGTGTAGAGTACAGTCATGGGGCAGACACTATTCAGGTGAACAGCACAAGAAGAATACAAGGTGGTTCCTAGGAGCAACATTTCAATATCCGATTCTCCCTTAACAATAGCTGTCTCCAAGAGAAAATCCTCACGTATTAACTGTCCTTTTCTTGCGTCTCATTTTTGTAGAGTTCCTCATCCTTATTTGGAAAAACCAACGACTACAAAAAAAAAAAAAAAAAGGCTTTTAGAAAATAGTTGTAAATCTGACTTCTTTGCAAGTAACTGTGTATATTGTAAATAGGTACAAAGGCCTTTTTTCTAAATAAGGACTTAACTGCCTGTAACATGAGACTTCAAACTAAACCACTAACTCAATGAAATACTTACGGTTTGTCTGACATCGCTCACCAATTAATTATAAATATGTTTTATTTTTTAATCCTCAAAGACGTTATCTGTGGTCTTTCCCCCCCCCTTTCAAACCCAGCCCATGTGCCTGATGTCATTTCTTTCAAGTTGCCCGCAGTATCTCCACTTAACCTAAGCTAGTAACCAAAACAGTGTCATGTGGACCTTCTTTAGGAAACAGTGTGGGAGAATAAGAGTCTGGTCATGAGATACCCTGGAAATCTTTGGGCATGTCATACGTTGCTACATCTCACACATGGCTACGCACCACCTCAGTGTTGTTCTAATGTCATAAGGCCCCTTGTAAGCTTCTCTTTGGACTGCCCTTTGGTCACAGCATCCCCTCTTAGCACTGCATAGCGGTGGTCGGGCAATCGACGCAGTGCAGGAAACATCCCTGCCTCAGCTAATGGAAACATATTTGCATGTAACCCACGTTAGCTTCTCCTGCATAGAACATAAGAAGTATGTGTCTTTGGTGACACTAATGTTCTACTATAGCTTATTTTCAAAAAAGGGTTAAAAAAAGAAAAAAGTGTACAGAATTAACATATAAACCTTGTTGTAAAACTGGATCATGTCAGAACTGCTTATACTTAACCTTTACCATTTAATGCCATCTACCTGAAAACCGTGAGATTTATACTGTATCAATGTCTATTTTTTTGTTTTTGCTATGAATATAATTACAGTATTTTAATATTTAGTTATTTAATTTGTTCTACTAGTTGGATACAGAACACACAAATCCAGGGAGACTAAAGCTGGTGGGGGCTAAGAGATAAGTTTAGTTTACAGAAAAAAGGCTTTGGTGGTGGGATTTTTTTAAATGTGTGTTATGTACATATATAAATATATATATAAAACAAATGAAACAATTAATCTAGATTTTAACATTTTCAGATATTTAGTGATAATATTATGAACAATTCTAAAAGCCCTGTGATTTGAAAAATGTAGAAGCATTTATGGCCCAAGAAAGGAAGGAGAGGCCTTCACACCTCATGGAGTTATCATATGAAGGACAGCGGCTTTGGCTTTCCCGATTTTTCATCTTTAGGCCCTGGTGACAGGCACACTTATGCACTAAAATGCACATATATGCACATGCATTCAAAAATAGGCATTGGTACAATAGTAATCTTGTACCTAATGGGCTGAAACCAGCTTAAGAACAAATTTGTTCTTCCTGATAACTAGGTCTCCAAGAGAAAATATAAAGGCTGCTTTAGTGCCTTATGCTTACTAAATTTAAACCTTTATTTACCTAGGTTTGAGCCTACAGTCTATTTATGATTACATATCAAAATTGATTAAAACACTTCCATTTCTAAAAGTTCAAATATACTTGTTAATAAAAGGATTATTGGCATTAATACTTTAACTTGAAGAAAAGTTGTGTTCTGTTTTCCTTTCTGTGTCTCACTCCTCCCCACCTTCCTCTTCCCCCCGCACCTTCTTACTTCAATTCTAATAAATAATGCTGGATGTTCAACAGTTGCAGGACTTGTGCTCTCACATAATCATGGGCTTTGCCCCTGTCCGGCCCTAGAGATGAAGTTGTAGCAGTGTTATTCTACACTTTTTTAAAAGAGGCGTCCTCCTTGTGTCCACAAACCATGTTTACCCCAAACCCAATGGCAGAGATGTTCTTTAAAGACTTGAATATATGAATGTCTGTATGTAGTTACTTAAAGGTTATTCCTCTATGTAATATGAAGTTATATGGGATGAACACTTTGAAACTTTCCGACACAACTTCCATAACTAGAAGGTGGAAACCAAAACCCTCATGATAGTATTTCCTCTGGCAGCTGGTGCTGTGGGCAACTGTTTCGTTCAGTGGGTTTCTTTTCTTTTTGCTTTTAATGTAGAAATCACAAATCACTCACACATACAAGTACACTCACTTACATAAACTAATCGTTCCTCTGGATGTCCTTCTGTGTTCCATGTAAATCTGTTTACCAACATATATTCTCAGCATGTACATCCACCTTTGTGTGGTCCGTATTCTTTCTCTGAGAGTACCTCACAGGGCTTCTGCCTGCTCTTCGTAGTAGTTTGTCCACCCACCCACCCATCCATCCATCCATCCATCCATCCATCCATCCATCCATCCATCCATCCATGTCTTCTAACATTCGTGTGTAGTGTGCAACTGTAATGTCATGCTTTTGAAGAGAAGAATAGCTGCCCCTAGCAGCCATCCGTCTGAATAATAGCAAAACACTCTAGATAAGTTATTTTGCACTTTCTTATGTATAAAGTTGGTAGAAACTTATTTTTCCTTTGTATCATTTAAATACATTTTGTTTTGGTAAATGAACTGTGTATAAAATATTTATGCCATTAAAACTGTTTTTAGAAAGTATTTTTAATTTCAGCAAGTTTGGTTACTTGTTGCATGACTATTAACACAGCTGACTTTTTGTGTCAGTGCAATGTATATTTTTTGTCCTGTTATTAACTTGTAAGCCCTAGTAATGGCCAATTATTTGTACAGCAACAGAAGTAAATTGAAGATACTGGCTAAGACTGGATTGATTGTGGACTTTTGTACTATATTGCAGAATCCAATATCTGTTCTTTGGTGGTTATGTAAAAGGCCTGAAGAATTACTATCTAGTGTGCAATCTGTGATAACTGAATGTTCATTGTATATCTGTCTCTGATGCAAAAAGGTAGAGTAACACAATTACAATACATGATTAAATGCAATAGTCCAGATACTTTTTTTTTTCGTTTCAAATAAATACCTACTATCTACCACCACCCCTTCTCATCCCCCCCCTCAAAAAAAAAGAAAAGAAAAAAGAAAGTTTTTAAGCCAGCTCTTCAGGGGAGGAAAAACAAAACAAAACTGAGGTCTAATAAAACTTTGTGTAGATCTTTTCTAGTTGTGAATATATCTTTCAGAAATGCCTGCTTAAAGTCTCTGCTTGCAGAGGTGTTGGCTGCTAGGGTCTGGTTCCAGTTCTAGTGCGATCCATCTTTAAAAACCAGGCTTTCTGCATCCTGAGCTTCCCAGTTGTGCTGGACTCCTGGGGCTGACTGTGTGCCCAGCCGCAGGGAGAGGCAAGTGGCTTCTGGGAGACACGGCCCTCAGACTTGAATGGACCTGTGGAAAAGGACTACATCGCATGGTTTGGGCTCCTTTTCCCTGAGCCTATTCTCTACCCATCATATTGTGGAAAGTAAGCAGTAATAAATTATACATCTATCTGTTATCTCCTGCCCCTGCCATATTCACGTCAGGAATACTCTGGTGTCCTGCCCCCCTTTCTGGAAGCACAGCGCCCACTGTCATTAGCTAGATAACTTGCCATTTCAGTCTTTGAGAGTGTTAGCCACTTACATCCGTTTTTATAGTTACTCGCTTATTTGGTTTGAAAACTGACTTCCCAGAACAGGAGAATGTAGAAAACACTTTTTAAGTTTATTTAGGGTGCTTTAGTGACTTTTCTTCTTTCTAAAGATACTAACAAAATTCCCAGTTCATTTTAAGTATGATCAGCAGAGTTCCACATTTGAGGATATTGTGCTTATTACAAATTCCACTCCAGTGCAACTCCACTTCAGAGGCAGAAGATAGGGAATGTTAACAACTTCTACGACAATAGATATTTCTTCAAAAATAAGAAGTCAGTGGTAAGAGAGAAAACCTAGGGCAGTTCTCATTGTTTTAATGCAGTACTACTCATAATTCTAATGACCTCAAGAAGAGTTGCTATCAAATACGGGCTTGCAAAAATTCTTTTCAGGGTTTAAATGTGCAAATGATCTTCAGTAAGTCCCTTTTCTGCCATTGGCTTCTCATCTTTAATAAAATTTCCTCTTCACCCCTCATTTTGGCCCATTTGGAGTGTTGAAGAAGCAGTCCAATGGAATTGGCTTAGCACTAGCTTAGTCTTTTTCGCCTTATCAATATTCTCATTTTCTCCCACCCATTGCAAAGCTCCTTTTTATTTATTTATTATTCCTATTGACTTTTGCTAGAAATGGCACCAAACCAAGCTACCACACTCAAGAGATAGCACGGTGTTGGGAGAGCCCTGGCACAGGAATTCAGAGATGGAGGCTGTAGCTCTCCCCAGCTTGTGAATTTCCAAAGCCCCTCATGTAATCCCTCTTGGTGCACCAGGTTTCCTGTGTCAACACTGACCCTGAGAATGGGATGAGGCTAAAGTAATGTTTTTTCAACTTTCTGGTCTGAAGACCTTTTGATCCTTAAAAACTTGAGGACTCCACCCACTTTTGTTTATAGGGGCTGCATCTATTAGTAGTCACTGTATCAGAGATCAAAACTGAGATTTTAAAAATATATTAATTTATTTAGAAGTAGCAATGATGAAACTATTATGTAATAACATGGATTACATGTTTATATGAAAAAAAAACTTTTCCAAACAAAAAATATTAGAGAAGAGAGTGGAATGGTTTTACGATTTTGCAAATCTCTTTTATGTCTGGCTTAATTGAACACAGGTGGATTCTCATATCTGCTCCTACATTCAGCCTCTTGTGATTCTTCGTTTTGGTTGAAGCATATGAGGAAAATCCAGTCTCACACAGGTATGTGGTTAAAAGGGGGCGGGGAGAAGAATATTTTAATACCTTATGCAGGTCATTGTTTCTGAATAGCTTTCAGTTTCTTAAAGATTGATTGCTATGTGGCATTTGAAACTACATCAGTGAACTTTTTATACTCTATTACTTTAAACTCCATTAGTCTATCTTGTACGTTGACTCTATTACCAATATGTAATTTTATAGCACCCATTGGCCATTTAGCACTACATCATTACTACTACTACAGCGTGTGTAGATCTTCCAAGATGTTTTATTCTGTAATACATCAAAAAAATCACATCATACATAATATCAAAATATCTCCAGCAGTCTCAGAAAATTCTAAGTCAAACAGTGGTGGATATCACAAGTTTTTCAAAATCAGAATTTTTGCTTAAAACCTGACATTTTTTCATTGGCACCAGTCACTGTTTGCTGTTTTCTTTGAAGCAATAGGCTCACTCTGTTAATTTCAGGAATATTTCTGTCAAAGAACCGTGGTTTGTCAGCTGTTCTTTCAGGGCGAAAAGATGTGCCGTGAGAAAAGCAGCAGGCCAGCCGCAACTCAATTGCACGAGTGCTTTTCTTCGAGACAAACATTGTACTTCAGGATGCAGACGCCTTGTGGGTACCTCTCATTTTGTGTCACATAACTTAAGGTTCAAGATTCAATAAAAGTAGTAATTTTACTGCTTCTCCAAGGACATTCTTAAGCGAAACAGAGCCTTCTTTCTACTGGGAGTGCTTGATAATGACTAGTAGTAGTTTGGTGCCACTGCCTGATTTCATGCTTGGATTCCAGCAGTTTTACTCACCGTTGCTGTTGCACCTGAGTTCTATACAAATATCAATGCAGTGAAAAAGGCAAGCAACATTTCAGTATTATTATGAAAATAGTCTTCAGCTTGTAGACCCCATGAAAGGGTCTTCAGGACTCCCAGGGGTCTGGGACTCCCAGACTTTGAGAAGCACTGGTCCAAGGAGAAGATACGTGAGATGCTCCCTAAATTGTAAAGCAGCAGGTCTGAATCTCATCTGGGAACAGTGTTCCTAATCACAGACCCAGGGCTTTCAGCGGGGCTCCTGTTGAAACCTGCCAAGTGCAAGACCAGGTCCTGCCTCGCCACTGGGGCCATGGCCATCTGCTGGAATACTGCCTCCCCAGCCCAAAGCACACAGGGACCAAGAGTGCATCTCTGAAGTGCTGGAGTTTCTAAGAAGGTCTTTTTATAGTAACATTCGTCTAGTCAAGACTCCAAATTTTTGATAATGTAAAAAACAAATTGTAATCCTTTGATACTGGATACTGTTCTACCTAATATGGTGCACTGATCAGGAGACTGATGACCAAGAGTCAGTCTGGGGTTTAAGTTCTCGTTCTACCACTTACTGTGTGATATTAGGCCACTTCACATCTGAGCTTCCTCATAAGTAAATTTTGTATTATGGTACCTGCCCCCAGAGAATTGTTACAAAGACTAAATCAGGTAATATATGTAGGACATGTAGTGCTTGACCAGATGTTCTCAATATATTGTAGCATTAATTTAGAAATATGAACATAAAAGAAATGGTGCACTAAAACATTTCCTAAAGCCTAAATATTTAAAGCCACTGATGGGGAGTTCATCTTCAGTCAGATACACAGCAGGCAGAATGTTAGCCTGGAAAGAGCCCTCGGAAATCATGCCGCCCAAACCCTCATTTAGCACAAGAGGAAAGGGACTCAGAGAAATGTTTGACATTCCCAAAGCCCTGTCGCCTGTTAAGTTTAACTCCCTGCTCTACCCCTAAACTTCCGACTCTCAGGCCAAGAATCTTTACAAACAGCTTCCAGGTCCCATTTCCTTTTTTTTTTTTTTTTGTAGGCGTGGGGACTACAATGAAAATGTACTTAGGATATCATTTCCCTACCATCCTGCCCTGCTTTATCATGAAGATAAAGGGTTGGAACTTCAACCTTGGCCTTCAACTACAGTATTACACTTCCGGCTCAACAAAGACAAAGGGAAGTTGCAAGCTGCATTCCAGAGCAGAGGACCCTTAAAGGAAAACAAATCCTTCTTGATCTTGCTCTCAAGCACTGCTATCCGTTCCAAACAAAAGATACACCCTAAAAACACGTTCTGTTCATAAAAGCCAGCCACTCCTTTGCAAACTGATTTAGACAGAAATAAACCAGGGAGCAAAGGTCAACCTAAGGAGCCTGGCTGTAAACTTAAGGGTCATTACAGTCTGGCCCTGCGGGCTGATTCTGCGGAGAGGAAGGAACACAGACCTATTCGAGCAATGTTATCGAGTATGCTTGTGGCTCAAGTTTGGATCCACCCACGTAGATTTATTTTCCCTTCTCCTAAGGTAGCAATTTCCATGTCCCTGATGATATATATTACACTGATCCTTGAGGATGATATAAAAATGACATAACTACCCTCTTCAAGAACTTTCTAGCCTATAAACCAGGGGCTTGCCTTCATGTAGATATATATAGTATCTGTAACCGAATTTTCAGCAAGTCTATTCCATTTCTCACCGTGTCTAATTCAGTAAGAAGGACACTGTCATCACAACTGGTTTTCTTAGCTCTGTGATCTTCATTTTCATTTCATTGTATTTTTCTATCATCTCATCTTTGATCATTTATTGAATTCATATATGTTTTCACTAAGTTACATAATACAAAGGCTTCCCAGAAAATTCTCTTCTTTTAGGGTTGTTTCCCACCCCCCCCAGACTGGGTTCTTGGTCATGTGTGAATACTTTCCTGCCTTCTCGCCTGCCTGTTTGTGTTTTGTGTTGGTGTCGTAGCATTAATTTGCATCTTCCTCCTTTTAAATGTGGGTACTCCAACCCAGGCTTTGCATTTGCTGATATACAGTGTGAGTGAATTCATCCTTAGTTTGGGGGCTGGCTGTGGGCTTTTTTTTTTCATTAGTCTTTATTGGAGTATAGTTGATTGACAATGTTGTGTTAGTTTCTGCTGTACAGCAAAGTGAATAGTTTTCTACCTCTGCCTTTGCCGCCATGGTCCATTCTCAACTCAGCGGCCAGGCAAGCCGACTAAGATCCCGATCCCGTCAGTCCCTGCTTAAAACCCTGCAGGGCTCCTCCGCTCCTCCCCTCTTTCACTCTGCTCAAATACTTGCCACACCTGCACCCGCCCCCGACCGTCACCTCTGCCCTGTGGCTCCTAACCCAGCTGTGCTCTGCTTCCCCCCCCCCCCCCCCCCGACCCGTTTCAGTCACGTCTCAATGGTCACCTTCTACGGGAAGCCTTCCCTGACCACCCTGCAGTATTGAGCCACCCACCCCTCAGCGCTGCCCATCAGATAGCAAGGATGGGAGCCTGAACAAGCTGTGGGGTCCCCAGTGGCGGAGTCAACTGGCAGCCCTTTCCCGCCCCTCCCCAGACCCGGAACACCTTCCTCTGTAGATCCTACCATTACAGATTCTCTAGTCAGATTTTTAAACAACTTGATTGAGATATAATTAACATACTGTAAAATTCATCAAAGTATGCAACTTAATGGGTTTAGTATGTTTAGAGTTGTGCAACTATCACCATCGTCTAATTTTAGAACATTTTCATCACACCAAAAGAAAGCTCACACCATTAGCCGTCACACCCCATTCTCCTCCCTGTCCCCACCCCCTGGCAGCCACTAATCTACCCTCTGTCTATAGATTTGCCTATTCTGGACATATTGAATAATGGAATTGTGTAATGTGTGGTCTTTGGGAACTGTCTCATTTCAGTGAACATAGTATTTTGGAGATTCATTCATATTGTAGCATGTATCAGAACTTCCTTCCTTTGTATTGCCAAGTACTTTAGTCCATTGTATGGATATACCACATTTTATTTATCCATTTCCCACCTGATGGACATTTAGTTTGCTTCTACTTTCTTACTATTGTAGGTAATGCTGTTGTAAACGTTCACGTACAGGTTTTTGTGTGGATGGGCATTCTCATTTCTCTTGGGTATATACCGAAGACTGGAATTGCTGGATCATATGGTAAATCTTCAGCATGTTGAGGAACTGTCAAACTGTTTTACATTCACTACAGCAATGCGTCCAACTGGTTTTTATTCTCAGGGAACAGCACCAACCAACCCTCACTCCCTTCTCTGTCACCTACAAGCCCTCTTTAAAAAGTTTCTTTGATTTAGAGACAGGCCACTTTTGGATATACTCTCAAGAAGGTATCTGTTAAGAAAGTAGCCGACAGCAACAGCCTGCACTAGCATCCTGGGAATGATGAGATAGAACTTCAAGGAGAAACAGATGGATACACTATCATAGTTGGAGACCTCAGCACCTCACTATCAGAAATGGACAGATGCAGCAGACAGAAATTCAGTACAGACATAGTTGAACTCAACAGCACCGTCAATCAACTGGATAAAATTGACACCCAACAACAGCAGAATACACATTCTTCTCAAGCTCCCATGCAATTCACCAAAATAGACCACATTCTGGGCCATAAAATACATCTTTTTTTTTTTTTTTTTTACACACACACGCACGTATGCACATAGAATATTCATGCACGAACATCATAGCCACTTAATATTTTCCCAGTTATTAAATTTTAATTTCATATCCTTTGTGTGTCTGTTCCTCCTCAGCAGTTATGATTTTAATCAGCTAGGAGCCATAGACGAAGACCTTCCCCACATTTGCAGTTTTTGTCATTCCCTCTTTGTTTCACTCTAGCAATTAGAAGGGAAATCCTGCAAATGAACTGAGACCCTGTGTTATCTTTTTTTTTTTAAATTAATTAATTTATTTATTTATTTTTGGCTGTGTTGGGTCTTCGTTTCTGTGCGAGGGCTTTCTCTAGTTGCAGCAAGTGGGAGCCACTCTTCATCGCGGTGCGCGGGCCTCTCACTATCACGGCCTCTCTTGTTGCGGAGCACAGGCTCCAGACGCGCAGGCTCAGTAACTGTGGCTCACGGGCCCAGTTGCTCCCTGGCATGTGGGATCTTCCCAGTCCAGGGCTCAAACCCGTGTCCCCTGCATTGGCAGGCAGATTCTCAACCACTGCACCACCAGGGAAGCCCCATAAAATGCATCTTAATTTAAAAGGAATGAAATCATATAATGTCCACTCTCAGACCACAAAGGAATTAAACTAGAAATCCCAAAATATATGGAGATTAAACACTACACTTCTAAATAACGCATCAGCCAAAGAAGAAATCTCAAAAGAAATTTTAATATATTTTGAGCTAAATGAAAATGCAACTTAGCAAAATTTGTAAGTGAAAGTTGTGCTTAGAGGGAGATTTATACCATTGAATGCATATATTAGAAAAGACGAAAGATCAAAAATCAGTAACCTAAGTTTTCACCTTAGGAAACCAGGAAAAGAAGAGCAAATTAAATCCAAAGGAAGCAGAGGAAGAGAAATGATATGAATTAGAGCAGAAATTAGTGAAACTGAAAATAAGAAATCAATACCAAAAAATCAGTGAAACCAAAATCTGGTTCTTTGAAAATATCAATAAAAATCAATACGCCTCTAGCCAGTCTACCTTAAAAGAAAAAAAGGAGAAAGAGAGGGAGAAGGAGGGAAGACACCAATTACTGATATTAGAAAAGAAATAGAGGCCATCACTGCAGATCCTGTGAAATTAAAAGGATAATAAAGCAACACTATGAACAACTCTATGCCCACAAATTTGATAATCTAGATGAAATGGACCAATTCCTTGAAAGGCACAATTTGCCAAAGCTCACACAAGAAGAAATTGTCTGAATAGGCCTATATCTATCAAAGAAATAATAACCTTCTAAAACAGAAAACAACAGGCCCAGGTGGGTTCACTGGTGAATTCTACCAAACAGGGAGAAATTAAACCAATTCTCTACAATCTCATTCAGAGGACAGAAGCAGAGGGAATACTTCCTAACTCATTCTATGAAGCTAACATTACCCTAATACCAAAACCAGACAAAGACATTATAAGAAAAGAAAACTACAGACCAATCTCTCATGAACATAGGTGCAAAACCCTTAACAAAATATTAGCAAATCAAATCCAACAATGTATAAAAAGAATTATGTACGATAACCAAGTGAGATTTATTTCAAGTGTTCAAGGCTGGTTCACCATTTGAAAGTCAATTAATGTAATCCATCACATCATTTAGCTGAAAAAGAAAAATCACATGATCATATCATGTGCAAAAATAAAAAAGCATTTGACAAAATCCAACTCATTCATGATTAAAAAAACTCAGTAAAATAGGAATAGAAGGGGAACCACCTCAACTTGATAAAGGCTGTCTTTAAAAAACCTACAGCTAACATTATACTCAATGGTGAGAAACTCAAAGCTTTATCACTAAAATCAGCTACAAAGCAAGGATGTCTCCTTTCACCGCTCCTCAACATCATACTGGAAGTTCTACCTAATGCAATAAGACACAAAAAAAGTATACAGCAGGGAAGAAAGACATAAAACTGTTTTTGTTGGCAGATGACAGGATTGTATGTAGAAACCCCCCCCAAAAATTGACCAAAAACTCCTAGAACTAATAAGCAATTATAGGAAGTTTGCAGATTATAAGGATAGTATTAAAAAGTCAATCACTTTCTTATATACCAGCAATGAACAAGTGAAATTTGAAATTAAAAACACAATTCCATTTACATTAGCAACCCCCAAAATAAAATACTTAGGTATAGGGACTTCCCTGGCAGTCCAGTGGTTAAGACTGCACTTCCACCACAGGGGGTGCGGGTTTGATCCCTGTCTGGGGAACTAAGATCCTGCATGCCAAGCGGCCAAAAGAAAAATAGTTTATTGCTAAAAATGCTAACCATCACCTGAGCCTTCAGTGAGCTGCAATCTTTTTGCTGCTGGAGGATCTTGCCTCAGTGTTGATGCTGCTGACTGATCAGGGTGGTGGTTGCTGAGGTTGGGGTGGCTGAGGCAATTTCTTAAAACAACGATGAATTTTGCCCCATCGATTGACTTTTCCTTTCATAAACGATTTCTCTGTAGCGTGCAATGCTGTTTGATAGCACTTTACCCTTAGTAGAACTTGTTTCAAAATTAGAGTCAGTCCTCTCAAACCCTGCCACTGCTTTATGAATTGCTTTATGTAACATTCTAAATCCTTTGTGTCATTTCAACAATCTTCACATCTTCACCAGGAGTAGCTTCTATCTCAAGGAACCACTTTCTTTTGCTCATCCATAAGAAGCAACTCCTCATCCATTAGTGTTATATTTATAACAAATATAATAATGAAAAAGTTTAAAATATCACGAGAATTACCAATTTGTGACACAGAGACTCCAAGTGAACAAATGCTGTTGGAAAAATAGCTCCAATAGCTCCAACCCTTGCTCAATGCAGGGCTGTCACTAAACCTCAATCTGTAAAAAAAACACAAAATCTGCAAAGTGCAATAAAGTGCAATAAAACGAGGTGTGTCTGTATGTGAAATCAAAGAATAAATAAATGGAGAGAGATAGTCCATGTTCATGGATAGGAAAACTCAATATTGTCAAGATATCACTTCTTCCCTACTTGATCTGTAGATTCAATGCAATCCCAATCAAAATCCCAAGTTATTTTGTGGCTATCAGTGAACTGATTCTAAAGTTCATATGGAGAGGCAAAAGACCTAGAATACCAGGACCAATACTGTAGGAAAACCAACTTGGAGGACTGACACTACCTGACCTCAAGACTTACCATAAAGCTACAATAATCAAGACAGTGTGGTATTGGTGAAAGAAGAGAGAAATAGATCGATGGAACAGAATACAGAGCCCAGAAATGGAAGCACATAAATACAGTCAACTGATCTTTGACAAAGGAACAAAGCCTATACAATGGAGCAAAGATAGTCTTTTAACAAATGGTACTGGAACAACTGGTCATCCACATGCAAAAAAATGAATCTAGTCACAGACCTTACACCTTTTAGAAAAATTAACTCAAGATGGTTTATAAACCTAAATGTAAAATGCAAAACTATAAAACTAGAATTTAACATAGAAAACCTAAATAACCTTGGGTATGGCAGTGATTTACAACATTAAAGTTGTTGTTACATCATGGTTACAACATCAAAGGCACAATCCATGAAAGAAAGAATTGGTAAAGCAGACTACATTAAAATTAAAAACTTTTGTTCTGCAAAAGATAATGTCAAGAGAAGAAGACAAGCCACAGATTAGTAGAAAATATTTGCAAAAGACAAATGTGATAAAGGACTGTTATCTAAAATATACAATGAACACTTAAAACTCAGCAGTAAGAAAATAACCTGATTTTAAAATGGGCTGAAGACATTAACAGACACCTCACCAAAGAAGATATACGGATAGCAAATAAGCATATGAAAAGATGCTCCACACCATATGTCATCAGGGAAATGGAAGTTAAAACATTACATATCTATAAAATGACCAAAATCCAGAACACTGACAGAACCAAATGCTGACAAGGGTGTGGAACAATAGGAACCCTCATTCATTGCTGGTGAGAATGCAAAATGGTACAGCCACTTTGGAAGACAGTTTGGTGGTTTCTGACAAAACTGAACATATTCTTACCATGTGATCAAGCAACCACAATTCTTGGTATTTACCCAAAGGAGTTGAAAAAGTATGTCCGTCAAAAAACCTGCACACTGATGTTGACAGCAGCTTTATTCATTTTTGCCAAAACTTGGAAGCAAGCAAGATTCCTTCAGTAGGTGAATGGGTAAATAACTATGGTACATCCAGACAATGGAATATCATTCAGCACTAAAAAGAAATGAGTTAAAGCCATGAAAAGACATGGAGGAATCTTAAATGCATACTACTAAGTGAAAGAAGCCAATCTGAAAAGGCTGCATACTGTATGATTCTAACTATATGACATTCTGGAAAAGGCAAAACAATGGAGACAGTAAAAAGATCAGGGGTTGGGGGTGCGTAGGAGGAATGAATAGGGGAAGCACAGAGGATTTTTAGGGCAGTGAAAATCCTCTGTATGGAACCATAATGATGGGTACACGTCATACATTTCTCCAAATCCAAAGAATGTACACTACCAAGAATGAGCCATAATGTGAACTACGCACTTTGGGTGACTTTGATGTGTCACTGGAGGTTTATCAGTTGTAACAAACGTACCATTCTGGTTGGGGATACTGACAGTGGGAGAGGCTCTGCATGTGGCAGGCAGGGCTGGAGGGTGGGGCAGAGCAGAGGGTATATGGGCAATCTCTGTGCCTTCCCCCCGGTTTCCCCATGAACCTTAAACTGCTCTAAATTGTCTTAAGAATGAAGGAAAAAAAAAAAAAAAAAAAGCCACAGCCTTGGAGAAAATATCTGTAAGTCATGTATCTGATAAGGGATTTATATCCAGGATATATAACAATGTCTTACAACTTAAGAAAAAACATCACATGTAAAAATGTGCAAAGATAGGAACAGATATTTTATCAAAGAAGGTATACAAATGGCACATGAAAAGATGCTCAACACCAATAGCCACTGGGGAAATGCAAACTAAAACCACCTTGGACACCAGCTAGAAAGGCTATCTTTAAAAAGACAAAGCTGAGTTTTGGTGAGGATGTAGGGAAACTGGAACCTTGTACACTGCAGTAGGAATGTAAGACTGTATATCCACTTTGGACAGTTTGGCCATTTCTTTAAAAGTTAAACATAAACTTACTATACGACCCAGGAATTCCACCCTAGAAATCTGACAGAAATGCAGACATGCCCACACGACATGTCCACAAATATCTACAGCAGCATTTTTCATAAGAACCAAAAATTGGAAATAACCCAAATAATCAACAGGTAAATGGATCAGCAAAATACAGTATTAATAAAAAAGAACAAAGTACTGATACATGCAAAAATATTATGCCAGACACAGAACACTACATAGTGTATGATTCTATTTACACGCAGTGTCCAGAAAAGGCAAATTTATAGAGACAGAAAGCAAATCAGTGGTTGCCTAAAGCTGGGGGTTGGACTGACGATTAACTGCAAATGGGCATCAGGGAATTTTTTGGAGTGATGGAAATATTCTCAAATCAGAGGTGGTAATAGTTGCACAGTGTTATGGTACATAAACTATATCTCAATAAAGCTATTGGGAAAAAAAAAAAACCCAGAATTGCTAATGATTCAAATGTGTCTATCTTACCTGTACTAGCTGAAGCCTCTGGTTCCTTCACAAAGTTTTGAGATTTATTAAAACTGATCAAAAATATACTTAAAAGATTACTCAAGAATGTTCTCCAAACTTATCACTTTTCTAGGTCCTGTCTGAAGTTTGACAATGAACCTTCTTGAATAGAAAACCACCTGGATCCATTAAACTCAAGCTGGACACACAGTGGAAAAGGAGGGTATAAGAGCTTAAACCCCAAATCCATAACCTGTCGTCCTGTAAGTTTGACAGAGCAGTTTGACATTTCATTCTCTCCCTAAGAGGATACCTTTGGGCGGGCTGTCCCTCAATGATTTTCTCTCTCTGGGCAACAAGGCTGCTTTACCACCCATGTCCGTTGTACGCATTAGAGGACCAGACTGTATTCTCTCAGCTCATTTTGGAAACTCAATTTGCCATCAACAGATAACATTCCGTTTTTCGGCCCTTACTAAATGACTCTCCTTGTTATCTGATGATTCAAAAACATTCTCCCCTTCTGTGCAGGAAAAGGAAGACAATGGAATTAAGGTAGGACAGGCTTTTGATTTTGGTTAAATTGTCTAGATCTGCTTTCATTTGCAGCCACTACATGCAGATTCCCAAATAGAGCCCCCCGTCCACGGAGTGAATTTTAAACTCTTAAGTAAGTTTCAGGAGCCAGTGGCAAGATCTGGCTGCGGACTTTCTGCAGGACAGAAAGCTCCTCCATGGAGGTCAGAATGATGGTGTCCATTCAAGGAACACTTACGTTAACACTACCTAAATCAGATGTGACCAGACACGTGGTTACCTTTCTGTTCGGTCCTATCAATCAAACTGTCTCTTCCCAGTGGAGACGGACAACAGGAGAGGAGCATATAGGAAGAAGAAAGGAACTCAGGATCAACTCCTGTATGTTGAACACAAAGGCACATTCATATGAGTTTTCACTTAACCCTTAAAACAACCCTAGGAACTAAGAATCATGAAGCCCATCTTAGAACCACACAAAATTGAAAACTGGGATGAGTGTGGAGGGGCTGTCCAAGAGACACAAATGGGAATGTGCACAGTTGGGTCTTCAGACCCCAAACCTTTCATTTGTTCAGAAGCTTGAGGGCCTAGGGAGTTGCCGGCATTGAGCCAGACACTGGGAACACAGTGGCCATCAAAACAGACGCCACCCACTGTCCAAGTAGCTTAAAGCTCTCGTGGTGACTGGGTCAAAGATTCACAAAAATAAATAACGTAATTATAAACTAAGAAGTACCCTAGAAATTCGGTGCTCTTTCAAGTAAGAGGACATCACCTCTCGACAAACACACATGTTCAGTGATCACCAGAACTTATTTATTCCCAGCCCTGAAGATGTCACTGTAGGTATCAGTGATGAAATATACACAGTATACAATATTTCTGTATTTGTCATTTTGTAAAGACTAGTTGAATGAATGTTTCCTCGCCAAAGAGAAAATGGCACAACAGAGTCAAAATGTGATTTGTTTCAGTTTTATTTTCCTATCTATCTCACTTTCAGTAAAAGGTTCAGAGAACTGATTGATTGACACATATCATAAGCTATCTATCTCCCACCCATATACAGTATATATACACTGTTTCCACTTTTTCTTTTCCCCTGAACAAGGTGATACTATCTATCTTTGTTCAAACCAAATTACAAATGAAGAGATACTATAAATGAGAATAAAACGGTGGTGTGTGTGTGTGCGTGTAGGTGTGGTCTTTTTATTCTCAGACAGTAAAATGTATACCCACCACCACAAGGGGAAAAGCACGGAGGAAACATTTGTACTAAGCAGTTAGTACCATTAGAGTACCTCTCCAAATAGCAAATTTGGAACAATAAGCCATTACTGTAACGGAAGTTCCTAGTCTTTCATTTTTCTGCCATCACATTGCTACACTGGAATTTAAACCCCCTTCAGAGTGCAAATATAAAAATGATCAAAGTCAGGGTTTTATGGCAATCTTCGCTAAAGTATATTCTTGATAAAATATATTCTATTTTAATATACATGCTATAAAAGTACACTAAAAACGTCAACCTTTAGAGCGCTGTTAAGAGTAAGAATTTACTTTTTTACATATAGAATAATATACACCCAACTCTAAATGTATTTGAGGATAGCTATTACTGTGACCCCAAATATTTCTAGCTTCATATTTTGTTTACCATAATATTGATTTTATAATACGTATTCAGTAATGTGCTCATAATTCTGTTTTGCAGTGCCTCACTCATCACTTTTTAAGGAAAAATGCAGAGGGAACTGCGTATCTCCAAGTTCTTATGGTGCAATTCACCAAGTTTTCAACATAAGTTCCTATTACAAAATTTTCATTTTATTTTTAAAATTTTGGTAAGTAAATTCTTTTATGATCTACATTTGGAGCTTTTAATGCAGCAAGTAAAAATAAGCAATGTTGAAAATTAACTTGAAGGTAGCCTGATTTTAAAAATGATCACTTCCTTCTGTAGTAACACCTCCAATGCCAATTCTAAATTTTTATGGAATAGTGTGAAATAATGCTGACTGCACACATCCAGTGGCGATGAACTGAGTGCATGCGAGACCAAGAAATGAGACTCTTGGGACTGCCTTTAACTGTATCCACCGTAATCATGTAGTACACATGAGGCTGCTAGTTACAGATTACATCTGTGGAACCCAGGCATATCTGCGATTTTTTTTTTTTTTTAAGTAGAGTAGTAGAACAGAAATATAAAAGAATTGAAATTTGTTTCTGATTTAAACAAAAATATTTACTCTTTTCATTAGCAAAACATTCTTTAAAATATATCTATCTATCTTTCCTCTGAACATTTAGCCAAGGAGCATTAGGCAGTTTTTGAAGGTTTCACTGCTGACTGTTCAATACAATAAATACAGCTGTAGAGAGCACACAGCAACAATAGCTTATTTACATCCACTGAGAAGAAATTTATTCTCATCTGGTTACAGTGTCCAGTCCACCAAAGGAAAGGTTTGGCATTCGTGTGCTTTTTGTTCTTGGTGGGAATCACTTCTGCTTGATTTTCATTGTTGAAAGAAAAAAAAAAAAAAATCAGCTGACGATGGCCTCAGATTTTCTGACATGATGTGAAAGAAGAATGCGACAAAAATTAGCTTCTACCATGGAGTTAGTCTGGGACTGGGTTTCCAGGCAGATCTCGCTTCTTCCCAGGTGAGTGTCCAGTGGGCTTCACGGGAACCAAGAGGTAGGTGCCCAGGACCCAGGCGTGCTGAGCCGCATCCAGAGACGGGTCACTCTCGCTCAGCTGAGCACCTCCTGCTCTGCCTCAGTCACCACCCCTACTCACTACCCTGTGTACTGATGCTCGTGGCTACAGAGCTTATGGAAACCAGTTCACAGGGAAACAAAAGCGGAGAACTCAACCGAGAGGTGGGCTGTGCACGTGTCATCGTCCAGTGCTGCCTCCTGAGTTACTGTCTGTTGCGATCATGGGTGGAGGATGGGAACATATGTTCTTCATAGCAGAATTCTCCTGTGTTTCTCTTGAAAGTTTTTGAGAAGGTTATGTTTTTCCAAACAATTCGATCAAAGTAGAGTGTGATGTCTGCTCTTTCTGGCAAACCAATAATGGGAGAAAATTCAGCCTCTCTCTCTTGAATTTCAAACTTACCTAAAAGTGGCATGTTTTTCCCTGGCAAATGATTACTTACTTCTTTGAAAAGTGGACAGTCTTTCTTTTTTGGATCCAACTCAGCCCTTCAGAAAATACTTCAGACTGAAAGAGGAGGAAGTAGAGGAGAACTAACTTCCTATTGTGCCTTACATAAAACATTTTGCTGAAATGAAGAGCAGCTCCGACTACAAAAGTAAATATTTGTGCAAAGGGCACACTGCCAGGTGCAATCTCAAGACATCCTCAATTTACTCATAGTGTTGTGACTCTTTAAAACACAAGTCTTTTAAGTGATGAAACCTAGCAAGTTATGGGAAGGAAGTTAACATCAGAAAATACACTTAGAAAAAAGTACAGGATATTTTGCCTGGCATTTGCTACTTATTTCATAACTTAGATCAAGTAAGTGTTAAATATTCACAGTAATTTCAGAGAAGAAACATTCATGTCTGTAAAATTTCAATCTATTGCATTTTCAACATTTTTCTGTACAATTACAAAATTTCATCTGTCGGTGCTTTCCTGTAGAATTCTTTACTGTCAGTCCTTCCCTCTCCAGATCCAGTTATACCTTCAAGGTGGGCTGTAGGATTCCCTTCTCAATGAGATGAGTCTTCAGCGCTTTGTATACATTTAACTGCTGTTCTGGTTGAAGCACCAACAACTGCTGTAGCACTTTGCTGGGATTTGGACCCCTGATAACAGAGCAGAAAAGACAAAGTTCACACTATTATTTTAAGAGAGCTAAAGGAAGCATATACTTGTAATTTAAAATAAACCATGCATTTAAGTGCAGAGGATCAATCTTTACAGAATTGAAACAGCTCTTGATCAGAGCCCACTTTAATGCCCAACGTTAGTGTCAAAGGGAGAAAAAAAAAACCTAGATCCATCTGCATTGAGAGGCGTACAGTCTAGATGTGGGAAGAATGCGCAAACACAGAAGACGGGAACAACACGAGGCAATTTAGGGAGTGCAGATCTAAGTTCCACAAAAATCCACAAAAAGGCAAATCCTGAGATTGGACAAGACACGGAAATCATTCTGTAAAAAAAAAGGACCATTCCTGGTAGATGAGGATAAACCAAAAGAGAACATGAAGACATAATTTAAGCCTTTAGCTTCAAAGAAACGTCAGACAGGGAAGGTACTCTGTTGAAGAAATACCGTCAGGGAACTCTTCCTGAGCCCAGCCCTGAAGCCCCCACCTGGGATCTACAATGGGAACAGCCTTTTTTCAAAGAAGGTCTTAGGTAAACCCCAATATAGGAAACAAAATAAAAGCGGATCTGCTTTAGCAGGTGGAGAGCCCTGCCCATCTTCCCCAGCAGCCCCACTGGGGAGGAAATAAGCCCAGGCAGTGTTAACTAAAGTATCCACTGGGCAGTGGCACTGCTCTCCAACAGGTATCATACCAGCCTGCACAGGGGCCTCTCCCTGGGCGGCTCCTTCTGGGGAAGCTCCTCCAACATCCCCATGCCAGCCCTTCTCTCTGCACCCTCTGATGGTGCACTCTGGGTCAGAAAAGACCCCAACCAGGATTCCCACCCTCCAGAGACACCATGACAGTCAGGCGATTGCAGTTTCCTACCTTCTGCACTCTAGAACTCAACCCATTTATTATAAGCTGGAGATCACTTGTGTTTCTGCACTTACACTGCTAAAGTGCTATTTTGTTAAATTCAGAATGAACCTAATTCAGACTGTGATGTAGATGTATTGTTCTTTGCAATTTCTACAATCCACTTGAATAGGAAAAGCAGACTGGGCTTACTTTTTGTGGAGAGGGATTCGGGAAATCCAATGAGAAAAAGCAAGATGGAGAATGGCGCAGAATTCTGAGAAAGACATTTACATGGGTAATTACATTTATGACTTATTGCACAATAGCATGGATTAGCCGTCCCATGGATCAACTTTGTACACGTGGCTCAACTCATTTGCCACAAACCTGAAGCCATATGTCTCTCACAGCTACAGTCTACTCAAGTCAGGACACAGCTTGCCTTACATTTCTTCAAAAGATTCAGCAACTTCCTAACATAAACCCAGAGTAGGGCCCACAGAGAAAAGGAAGGCTATTCTAGCAAGTTCAGCTAAATGCAAAATTGTCAGCAGGGGCTCCCAGCTAGTTGCACACTGGCTCTAGCACTGTATTTCTAATCGTCTAAATGTGTACTTTCAAATGGAGGACAACATGGCTCATTCCCTACTGAGAGAACAGCAGATCAAAAAAAAAAAAAAGTATGAGTTAATGCTCTAAAAGCTGCCATCTTCTGCAAATAAAAAGTTCTAAGGATTTAAAGCCACTAATTACTAATAATACTCAAATATATCAGTTAATAAATCATATGCAAATGGATTAAATACTCCAATTAAAAAGACAAAGATTGTCAGCTGGGTTATAAAAAACAAAGAAAATCCTTGTGAGAAGAGAAAAGAGAAACCCTTTAAATGTAAGGAAAAAGGCACGCAAAAAATAAAAGGATAGACAAAGAAATATTATGCAAACACTAATAAGAAGAAGGCTGATGTAGCTATACTTATATTCAACAAAATAAGCTTTAAACAAGTAGTATATAAAGATGGACATTATAGAATGATACTAAGAGTGATTCAACAGTGAGACACGAGTTCTAAATGTGTGGACACCTAATACAACCTCAACATTATATATAAAGCAGAAACTGGGAGATTCTGACAAAGCTCTCTTCGTAACTGATACAGAACAAGCAGATGGAAAAACAAACCAAAAAAATCAGTACAGAAGATTTAGCTAAACTTCACCCAGTTGACTTAACAACACTAATCCTGAAACTGCACAATGCATATTTGATTCATGTGCACATGCAATGTATATCTGAGTAGACAATATGCCTGGGCACAAAGCAAGTCATGACAAATATTAATAAATACTGAAGTAATAAAGAGTATGTTTTCTGACCACAGTGGAATTAAAGCAAAAATCAATAAAGGAAGGAGAATGAGAAAATCTCCATTTCTTTGGAAGCAAATCAGTACACTTCTAAATAATCCCATGTCAAAGAAGATATAATACTGGAAATCAGAAAATATTTGTATCTGAATAATAAAACTACACATATAACATGTGGGATGAGAATACCTGAAAGTACTTAAAAAGAGCACTCAAAAAGCAGTAGTTAAGAGGAAATATATAATGTTAGATAAATATATTAGACAAGAAAGCTGAAAATCAGTAATCTAAGCTTTATCTCAAGAAGCTTGAGAAGGAACAGAAAATTGAACCTAAAGAAAGATAAAGGATGCAAAAACAGAAATATAGATCAATGGAACAGGATAGAAAGCCCAGAAGTAAACCCACACACCTATGATCAATTAATCTATGACAAAGGAGGCAAGAATATACAATGGAGAAAAGGCAGTCTCTTCAATAAGTGGTGCTGGGAAAACTGGACAGCTACATGTAAAAGAATGAAATTAGAACATTCTCTAACACTATACACAAAAATAAACTCAAAATGGATCAAAGACCTAAATATAAGGCCAAACACTATAAAACTCTGAGAGGAAAACATAAGGAGAACACTCTTTGACATACATTGCAGCAATATCTTTTGGGATCCACCTCCTAGAGAAATGAAAATAAAAACAGAAATAAATAAACAAATGGGACCTAATTAAACTTAAAAGCTTTTCCACAGCAAAGGAAACCACAAACAAAATGAAAAAAATCCACAGAATGGGAGAAAATATTTGCAAATGAAGCAACTAACAAGGGATTAATCTCCAAAATATACAAACAACTCATGCAGCTCTATGTCAAAAAAAAACACAACCCAATCAAAAACTGGGCAGAAGATCTAAATAGACATTTCTCCAAAGAAGACATACAGATGGCCAAGAAGCACATGGAAAGATGCTCAACATCATTAATTATCAGAGAAATGCAAATCAAAACTACAGTGAGGTACAGCCAGAAAAAGGAACAAAATTGGGTCATTTGTAGGGACGTGGATGGATCTAGAGACTGTCATACAGAGTGAAGTAAGTCAGAAAGAGAAAAACAAATACCGTATATTAATGCATATACGTGGAACCTAGAAAAATGGTACAGATGAACCGGTTTGCAGGGCAGAAATAGAGACACAGATGTAGAGAACAAACGTATGGACACCAAGGGGGGAAGGTGGCGGGGGGGTGGTGGTGGTGGTGTGATGAATGGGGATATTGGGATTGACATGTATACATTAATATGGATATAAAATGGATAACTAATAAGAACCTACTGTATAAAAAAATTAAATAAAATTCAAAAATTAAAAAAAAAAAACTACAATGAGGTATCACCTCACACCAGTCAGAATGCCCATCATCAAAAAGTCCACAAACAATAAATGCTAAAGAGGGTGTGGAGAAAAGGGAACCCTCCTACACTGTTGGTGGGAATGTAAATTGGTAAACCCACTGTGGAGAACAGTACAGAGGTTCCTTAAAAAATTAAAAATAGAACTACCATATGATCCAGCAATCCAACTCCTGGGCATATATTCAGAGAAAACCATAATTCAAAAAGATACATGCAACCCCAATATTCACTGCAGCACTATGGTACAATAGCCAAGACATGGAAGTAACCTAAATGTTCATTGACAGAGAAATGGATAAAGAAGATGTGGTACATATATACAATGGAATATTACTCAGCCATAAAAAAGAACAAAATAATGCCATTTGCAGCAACACGGATGGGCCTAGAGATGATCATACTAAGTAAAGTAAGTGAAGTAAGACAAGGACAAATACCATATGATATCATTCATATGTGGAATCTAATTTTTAAAAATGATACAAATGAACTTATTTACAAAACAGAAACAGACTCACAGATTTCAAAAACAAACTTATGGTTACCGAAGGCAAAACATGGTGGGGGGGGGGCCGATAAATTAGGAGCTTGTGATTAACATACACACACTACTATATATAAAATAGATAACCAACAAGGACCTACTGTATAGCACAGGGAACTCTACTCAATATTCTATAATAACCTATATGGGTAAAGAGTCTGAAAAAGAATGAATATTTGTATAACTGAATCACTTTGCTGTACACCTGAAACTAGCACAGCATTGTAAATCAACTATAGGGCAATACAATTTTTAAAAGAGATAAAGGAATGAAAGGTGAGAGTAGACATCAATGAAATAGAAAACAAATACACAACAGAGAAAGTTAAAGTCAGAATTTGATTCTTTGAAAAGATTAATGAAATAGATAAACTCCTAACAAGACTGCTCAAGGAAAATAAAAGTTAATGCAAAAATGCTCACACTACTATGGGTATATATTTAAAATGCATACTTAGGGACCTATAAATATGAGTTTCAATCCACATAACTCTAAAGGAAATACAGGTTTTCTAGGCTCAGACACCAGAAGAGACCATGGCATATAAATTTAACATGTGGTTGATGTGGTTAGCTTTCACACCTCAAACTGGCATTTCAGGGCAGATCCAAAACATTAAAGTATAGTAATGAGAATAAAGCACCCCATATAAAACAGCTGCACCCTCCACCTAGCCCCTCCCCGCCTCTCCACTCCCCACCCCCACCCCCACCCCATACACACCTGTAATCCCGCGGACTGCTCTGTGTTTCTCCGTGGCTCTTATAACCACCAAGCAAGCTACATTTGTTTGTTCTCCACTTCTGCCCCTTCTCCCTCCAACTTCCCAGTAAGAAAATAAGCCCTGAGGACAGGAACTTGGTTTGTTTTGTTCTCTGCTATATCCGTGCCCAGAACATTCCCCAACACATAGCAGGCACTCAAGCAATAACTGGTGGACTGGACGAAACATTACGTCCTCCTCCTCTTTAAATAACTCTTAGGGTTCATTGTCACCACAATGTCCACAGTTGAGAAATTAAATCTCCTGCTGTTCCAAATCTAGTACCGTTCACCCACTCTAACTGAATCTTAACTCAGCCCTATTAGACTATGACATATACTAATACTATTTTTTTAACTTGTTGAAATGTAAGGGAAATAATTATAATTTAATCATACTGCCCAAGGCTACAGTGTGACACAGTTCCAGGAGCCACCATTCCCTTCGCGATTATAGATTACCAATGACAAAAAAAAGTAACTAATTCAAACTAATGCCTATTGAAATGAGAACTCCAAGAAATCATCTAATAAAACATTTTTAAAAAATCTAGAAGTACCTTATAAAACTTGTGATGTACACATGCACAAAAGTTGCCATCAAATACTGACAATCAAATCTGTCCATTATCCCGCCATGTCCAGGAATGGTGTTTGCAAAATCCTTCAGAAAAAAACAAACATATTAGTAACTTTAAAAAAAAATCACCTGCTATAAAATTCCTATCTGTAAATGTCTCCTTGACATCATGGACTTGAAGGAAAATACTTTACTATTGGATTTTCCCACTAAATACAAACTTATTAGAACATGTCCAACAGATTAAAACTGTATCTTTGGAATATGTGCCCATGTTAGAATGATTACTGAATTGACCCACAGCTTTCAAGTAACACTAATTAAATATTAATTAAATCTAGCACTAACTTTTTTTAGTTAATAAAACTTTTTCTAAATCAAAAATGCTATCAGCTATTACTAATCTAATCTTATAGCCTGCTCTTCTGTTTAATCAGAAACTATTTGGGGAGGTATTTTAGTGTTTTTGACAGATATACAACTGGTTCTAGCTCATGTTTATCCTAACCTTTCTTACTCTGAAATAAATATTTTACTACTGTGATAAATATTTCTTTTTTTTATGTGTTGGGGTAAAAAGGAAATCAAAATAGATAGTTCATTTGGGACATGTTTAGTCCATTAAATGGCCAAATTAAGGGAATGGTTAGTAAGTCTCTGCAGATTGACCCTGTATAGATCCATCCACACGTGTCAGGGCCCAGGAAATGGAAATGACTAATTGTCCTTCTCATTTACTCAAGCAGCCTAAAAACCTCTAAAATGCAACAGCGATTATACCTTCATTTCAGACATGAAAAGAAACCTCACCATTCACCAAGAAACCTTGGATTGGAGACCATTAAAGACCATTCTAAACATAACATTTCTGTTTAAAACAACTATTGAAAAACTCTTTGGTTAATTTTTGCCAACACATTTCCTTCCTTCTCTTCCCTACTAACCCAAGCACAATAGAGCCATGGTAACTCCATCCTGCTTTGCTGTTTGCAGCCTTTACAGGCCTCTCGTCTTGCATAGCTATTGCTATGGTTCTTTGTGGATGTGTATTATCTCCCCTGGTAGGTGGTGAGCATCATGAGAACAGGGACAACATCTTGTACACTTTTGTATACTGCATTCCACCTAAGCTAGTATCTTCCCCATTGCAAGTGCTCGCTGAGTTCGCGTATTTATTTCCCTGGCCTCTGGGATCTGGCCACCACTCTCTGTAGTCTGACCGCCTACTCCCTACCATGGCCACAGTTTTCCTCTTCCCCTTCCAGCGGCTAATCTCCTCGACTCCTTTGCACTTGCTGGAACTCCCTTCCTTCGATTTCTCTGCAGGACTCATTCTCTTCCTTTCCTGATATCCCTGCTCAAATGCCACCTCCTGAGAGAAGCCTGCCCTGACCACCCCACCTTCAGTAGCCACTCTCTAACTCCCAATGGCACACATTCAGTCTTAACTTAGTGAAGCCATGTGAGGAGAGTTGAGATAATAGGCCAAATATATCTCACTTTAGGACAATTTAACTTAAACAAAACATAGGGCTAATTTTAAGTATCTGGAACAGGGATCAGCAAACTATGTCCCACAGACCAATTCCAGTGGAAGACTTCAGAACTGAGTAGTTTGCAATATTGCTGCTATTAGCGTACGATTTGGCCCTTTACAGAAAGAGTTTGCTGACCCCTGGTCCAGCAGAATGGACAGTTACATATCCAAAGGCTCTCTTGCACTTCCCTTCACTTGAGACTGTGACAGGACACTAAACTTAGACAATTCATAGCTGGATTCTTGGATGAACACTTGAAGGACCAAGATTCTGTATCTGTCCCAGCACTAAGTGACACATGCCATTTCTAGAAAAGAGGGTGATATAACACTTTAAAATGTATTAACACGGCATGACCAAAACATAACAAGAAAGAATATACTCTGTGAGGCTGACACAAATAGGGTGGAAAAGTTTTTGCCCAGGGGCTTAATGCGGGAGACCAAAAGAGAACCAAATTCCAACTATATTACATTCTCTAATTATATTCTGTAACACTGTAACAAAGAATCTAAACACACACCTTGATTTTGAAAGCTCTTTTGAATCCGCTGGCAAAGAATCCTCCAAATGGGCCAATCAAAGATGCAAATGTGGAAAGAGCAATGCTGTGTATCTGGAAAGGATACAAGCTTACTGTTTCCTAAAGAGGGGAAAAAAAGGAGAGGGGTTGGGGCTAACTGCATGAAAAATGTATTTGAGCACGCCACCTAAACTCAGAGCCATTATATATAAACACTAAGTCAAAGCACATGCCATATTTTTGTTAATTTCACAAACTTTCAAGATCGTAGGAAAATATGTGTAAGCTCTCTTAACCATTCTCTGCTTATTCAGCCAGCACTCCCTATTCCCTCTGTAAGCATACTGAAAGCGCCTGGTGCGCTAAAATCTGATAGGCTACTCTTCTAATTTGTCTAGAAACTTCTACATCACTTGGGTCATAGGCTTACCAAGAATCAGTTAATTTCTGACAATGTTTTTTACCAGTAGCACTTTGTTTTTGTAATTATATAATGTATTTTGTATTTGTATTTTATTTCACTTTAATTTTATAATGACAAATGAGGGAAAAGTTGGTCTTCCTCTGTAAGTTAAATGCTGTGGAAACACCTGAAAATAAAATGCTTAAAAAGACTACCAAAATTAGCATCAGCAAGACAATTATAAAAGATTTGGGGAGGAAACCAAAAACATTGAGAAGGATTCTGCAGTCAAGTTATTTTGTAAATTCTTAGTTCTTACTCCACTTTAAATAAACTGAAACTACAAATTGTAGAGTGCATAATGGGTGTGGTTTAAGAAAGATCACTCCAATCTTTGGACCTGTTCGCAAAGGAACGGCCTTGCCCCAATCAAAGATTAGCAGTATCAAAGAGTTTTACAGCAGATAATAGATGGCTTGGACACTGAAAAAATTCTTGGAATCAATGTACTGAGCCCTCAAGTAGAGAAATAATTTGTTGGTTAACCTCAAAAATTAACTTTAGTTAAAAGTTAAATATTTCAGGGAATTCCCTGGAGGTCCAGTGATTAGGACTTGGCGCTTTCACTGCCAGAGCCCAGGGTTCAATTTCCTGGTCAGGAAACTAAGATCCCACAAGCTGTGTAGCACGGCCAAATAAATAATAAATGTTTCAGATGCATTCATGTGTACACACACACACACACAATTATTTGATTCCCCACTTTAACCAACCACCCACTAGTCGTGGTAGCACAGATCAGCAGGGATCTACTGGACAGCATGTCAACATCCTTCAAGGTTGCCTTTAAATGGCAGCAGTGTGCTTTTGGAAGGGAAACTGATTTTTAGAAACAGCAGCTTTCTGTACTAGTAAAAATCAAGTAATTTTTGAGCTGGTGAATATTAATTAAGTTTTAAATTGAGTCAATTTACACCAGTTACACATGAAACTCATTATAACTCGTTTGATTTGTAGAAATCTAAGAGACATTTAAAAATGTTTTCAAGATAAACTACCACCAGTATTCAAACCATTAGGCAAGTAAGTTTCTAACAGACAACTGGTTTGTGATAGTAATATTCACTTTATATACAAAAAAGGGAAATCACAAGGGGATAGAATATACAATTGATGCCAAGCAGACAGTGATCTGTATTAACAGAGTTAAAAATTCTGCAGAAATCGATCTCTTGCAATAAATGAAGCTTAATCTTTGGGAGGGAGGATCACCACCATGTTTATCTTACCCGTCTCAACAATGCCTTCAAAAAGGGAGGAAGTGAATAACTCTGAAGCTGGAAAAGTTCTGAGGGTTCACATTCTGTAACGAAGGAGTTTACATCACTTCGGTATTCCACTGGGCAGACAAAGTACTGGTATTTGGATAACACGTAAGCGGCCTAAATAACAAAGCAAGCGTTCGTAAAACATTGAATGAAAATATATGTATGTATGTATGTGTGTGTGTGTGTGTGTGTGTGTGTGTGTGTGTGCGCGTGTGTGTATATATATAAAATTTTTTGAACGTATATATGTTATGTGTCAGAAAGGCCAGAAACAGAATGCCAAATTTTCCTCGCATTCACATCCTGCCATGTATTTTCAAAGTTAAATGACCATAACCGATGGAATTAAAAGACTTTAAAAAGCCATTAGAAAACCAAAGTTTTTGGAAATCAGTATGATTATAATCTCAGTGTAACCACAATAAAAAGAGGGAAGGGGAAAGTGAGAAAAAGAAGCCGATTTGAACATTTAGACAAGCATTATAGCAAGGTTTTACTTTTTTTAAGAACACATATTTAAAATGTCAGCAGAAGCTAACAATTATAAAGGTATGGGAGAGTACAGGACTAAAGTTTCTTGCATAAAGGTTATATTGATTTCATCAATTAAAAAAATAAACAGTGATTCAAAATTACTAAGAAAACAGCACAGGTGAAAAACACCATTGTTCTTAACCAACCCAGACAATGTTGACTAAATTATTCTTTCCCTGGACACATCACTGCAATTTTTAAGACGAGCTGTCCTCAGCCATGGAAGAAGATACATAAAAACACAATATCTTATTATAAATTTAAATTGCTAGACAATAGTTCGTTTTCTTTCTTTTACAGACATTCACACCATTATGCTGCTCAAGAATGGTTAATAGAAGTGCAAATATGACACTAGAAATGGATATAAATCGATTTTGCTTCCAAACAACCAGTTTTCTCAAAATTACTTATTAAAAAAATATATAAGCTCCCTCCTCCTTATTTTGTCATGCTTACATTCTTCTAGGATAGCTCTTTATTTTCTTCCAATGATATGGCTGTTCTTGTAGTATTTCTAAATTGTCTTTAATGATACCAGATTCTTGTAGTATTATTTAACTTAATAATCCCTTCTTCGTAATGTATAACCATTGGACAGGACCAGATCCCTTTTCATTATTCTGTTCGTCAGTTATTACCTCATTGATATTCTACCAAATAAACACTGGACTAATTTTTTTAATTCTATTGCAACTTTCATTGAGAATGAACTACACTGATAAACAGGAATTATGGTGGTTTTCCCATCCAGCCTGGCCCATTTCCATTTATTTGTGTATTTGCTCCCTCTCAAAGCTCCAAGTTGTTATTAGTCACTCTATATTTGGCTATAGAATATATTCTAGAACTGTTAGGGACAAGCCTCTTAAAAAATTAAACTTCCTGACAGTAATTTTTTTTGGTATATTTATCTTATATCCAGCCATTTTTCTGTGCCTTTTTTGATTTCTCACAAGACACCTTTGAATAAAAACCTAAATTCCATAATTGTACACTAATTTTTAAAACATTAACAATATCCATTATTCACAGCTAAAAGTAAACATCAATTGTTTTCAACAAGCTTCTTCTGTAAACTGGACTCACAGCAGGAAGCACCCACCAGGCCAAGCAGCTGGCATGTGTTAAAGAGACAGAACTCTTCAATATCATTTGCATTCTCTGCTTTTACTCAAAGCCACCACCCGTCCCAGCACCTGTGCACCCACAAGGCAGAACAGCTGTTAGGAACTACCAAAACACAACAGCAGGTCTCAAGCCTAGCTTTATATGAGAATCAGCTGAGGGAGTTAATTGACCTGGGAGAGGCCTGGGACATAGGTGTTGTGTCGGCTCCCCAGGTGGTTCTGATATGAGGCCAGGATGAGAGTTACTGGGCTATAGAATACAGGCATACCTCATTTTATTGCACTCACTTTATTGTGCTTCACAGGTATTGTGTTTTTCACAAATTGAAGGTCTATGGCAACCCTGCCTCAAAGTCTAATGGCACCATTTTTCCAACTGCAAGACTTCAGTGGCGGAAGTAAACTACAGATGTGGTAAACTAGCAAGAGAATTAGAAGTGGAGCCTGAAGAGGGGAATGAATTGCTGCAATCTCATTATAAAACGTTCACGGATGAGGAGTTACTTCTTATGAATGAGTAAACAAAGTGGTTTCTTGAGATGAACTCTATTCCTGGTGAAGATGCAGTGAAGACTGCTGAAATGACAGCCAAGGATTTAGAATATTACATAAACTCAGTCAATAATTCAGCGGCAGGGTTTGAGAAGACTGACTCCAATTCTGAAAGAAGTTCTACTGAGCAGGGTAAAGTGCCATCAAACAGCCTTGCGTGCTACAGAGAAATCCTTCATGAAAGAAGAGACAATCGATGTGGCAGACCTCCTTGCTGTCTTATTCAAGAGACTGCCTCAGCCACCCCACCTTCAGCAACCACCACCCTGATCAGTCAGCAGCACCAACATCAGGGCAAGACCTCCGCCGGCAAAAAGATTATGGCTCACTGAAGGCTCAGATGGTGGTTAGCATTTTTTAGCCATAAAGTATTTAAAATTAAGGTATGTACACTGGTTTTTTTTTTAGACTTTATCTAGTACACACTTAATAGACTACAGTATAATGTAACTGTAACTTTTATATGCACTGGGAAACCAAAACGTTCACATGACTTGCGTTACAGCAATACTCGCTTTATTGTGGTGGCCTGGAACTGAAGCTGCAATATCTCTGAGGTATGCCTGTGGATTCTGTCTAGTGGGCTTCAGTTAATACATTATTAGCATTTTCTGGTTTAATTCTTTTAGGTTCAGAATAGACTAATAAACTTGCTACCACTTTTCAAAATATAAATAAAATAAAAATCCTAGTGAAACTCACAATGAATCCAAAGATGACTGTGGAAAAGAAACCGCCAATGAATCCTTCCCAAGTCTTTTTAGGAGACAACTGAAAAAGGCCAAATAAAATTAGAAAGAGTTACTGCACTCACAAAACACACAGATACATATGTTCAATAAATTCCCATAATACCTTGTACCTCTCTCCTTCTTTTTTTCGTATTGGAAAGGCTTTGCAACCCTTTTTCCTTCAGTCCATGATGGTGATTTATTTGTGCAAATCTCTCTAGTAGAGTCGAACACATATTAGGCCTTCAGACATCCTACATACTGTGAATATGTTTGTTTCTGTAAATAGCCTCAATTTGCTTTTTTCACTCAAAGGACTATAAACTCTATGCTGAAATAATTGTCCCATGATGTTCATGCTTATATAAACCCCCAGAATAATGTAATAAGGATGAGATATATTCATTCATTCAAAGTATACATGGTTAGTGTTGACCTACTACTGATCAAAAATAGAATGAATATAACAAAACATGGATTCTGCAGCACCCCAGATTTTCATATATTCCCAAATGCCAAGCTTACAACAGTCCTCTTTCTAAAATGGCAAAAAGCTCCATAGCCCTAGGTACAGTATTTGCCTCACAAGTATGCACATATCCTCCCTCCTTTAGTCACTATCTATGTCTTTCTCGATGAAGAAATATATTGGGCTTCTGAGAATACTGGTTGTTTCAGATTCCGGCTATTGTTTATTAGTCCATGGAGCATTCAGGGAGAGAAATCTGGAGGCAAGTCTAGAACTTGGTGAAGCAGGGGCAGGAGAAAAAGATTTAGGAGTCGACAGTGCTAACTGGCTGAGGCGCTCTGTAAGATAAGGACTCAGGACGGGGCCATGATCATCAGGAGATCACTGACGGCCTCTGTGACATTCCTTTCAGTGGATCAATGGGGACAGAAGCCAAATAAATATCAGAGGGAAGTTTCTGAGATAGAAATGGGTGATATGCTAAACTACATGAGCTCTTGTCCTGAAGTTCATAAAGCACCAAGCCTTCCTTTCTTGACCAATCTGACAACAATTCCGCCACAGAGAAGTGACTGATATACACTGTCTCCTAGGATAATTCAGTATTATTGTCATGAAGTAGGAGTTGACTCAAATTCAGAAGTGCCTGCTGATTATTTTAAAGATAGCTCATCGAATTAAATTGACCCATATCATATTGATTTAGGGGTTAACTTGCTTAATTACATCTGCGTATATTATACAACTAATCCAACCTGGTAATTCACTAGAAATTGATGTTCAAAATCAGACAGTGAGATCCTTCTACAGCCTCTGAGGGCTCCTAAGCCAACAACTTCTCAGCTGGTATAAAAGCCTTGACTACTTCACCACTTGCTCTTGTGCTGAAATAAGCTTTAGAGACTTTAGAAATGTATATAGCTTGTTGGCCAGTATCCCCACAGCTCAGCTTAATGCTGTGTGCTGGATGCCTATGTGGGGAAGAATTTAAGGAAGGTGTTTTTGAAGGACAGGCTGTCCACGCACTCCTCTAGGAATGATAAACTATCCTTACATCGCTCTGAACAAAACAGGTTTTCTATCTGAACAATTGTCTCAGTCCCTCCATAAATGCCTTCATGTGATAACATCAAAATAGCCAATTAATGCATTTGTCAGAATGTTATAAAAGACTTTGCCCAATATCTGAACTGAGTGAATCCTATATGTAGCCCCAACGTGAAAAGCTTTTTTATTTTTATTTTTAAAAGAAGAAATCACTTCTAGAAAAAGGTCTGTTTTTCCAGGAGGAGTTGGTTTCTTTCTTTCTTTCCCAAGATGGGAACTGTATAAATTACTTCATTTTCTTCTTTGCCTCCATTGACTGTGAACAGAACCAAATCTAAGGCAAAACCACAGGGTCTCCTCATGTGTACTTTCCTGTCCCTTATCTTCACTTTTCCTTATCACTTGCATCATTCATCAGTGTTTTACTGTAGGACCTCAAATTTTTTTTTTAAAACAAATTTGGGTATAAAAGTCTTACAAATGGACATGAGTATGTGACGATGGTATAATATACACTCTCAAACAATCTGGTGAAGGAGGAGATAAATGAGATGGCTTGAGAGGAAAGCAGAGTCAAGGACAGGCCTGTTTAGAGGGTTGTTGGGAAGCAGAATAAAGAACCGCGCGACAGCCAAGGGAAAGAAACCAGCAAAAAGATGACATGAGCCTTCATGGGAGAGGGGAAATGACCGAGAAGCCAAGAGAATACCTGATGAAGAACCCAGATGGAATCACTGGGAAATACAGATCACTGCCTCTGCACCGTGGCTGCTGAGGGCAACTAAGGAAAATCAAAGCACCTCGGAAGTCAAAAATGTGCAACAGCGCCAAATTGTTGGGAATTTCTCCAGTGGCTAATCTTTTAGGTTACGGTCAGGGTTTGCTTGTGGTATTTTTCCATTACCTTAATTAATGGAGTTCTTCCAAAAAAAAATCCAAAAAGGTAAGCAGTTATGTCATTGCAAATAACACTTGATATTGGAACAAGGAACCTTAAAAAAAAAAAAAAAAAGCAGAAAAAAGTCCATATGATTAAGTGGCAACTATTTCTACAGGTTATGACTCATAATGAACCAATGCAATAACCCTTTGGATTACATTGCAGCCTAGCCCAGAACATAGCATGTACTAAAAGATTAATTAATAGACACAATAAATACCAGCCAAATTTGCCCATTTAGCAATTAAGCAGAGCAAAATCTATAAACATACGAGAAGAACATTGCTAATGAAAATATTCAATAATCAACTTAACTTTAAAATTAAACAATCAATTTCTATAGCTATGGACTTTCAAATTTCAGTTTTATGAGGAATGCCAACCTAAAACTGTCACTCGCCATCTGGCTCTACAAGGATTAGGTCACTAGCCACTGCAGTCGCTGACCTCCAACACACCCTGAAAGGAGTTCAGGGCGGAGATCAGGAATGGGGCACTGTGTGCTCTGGGAAAAAACTGGCAGAACAGGCCTTCAGAGAGTTAGATATTTTTGGAAGATGATTTTATGAGCCCCATTTCTTACATCTTCTCATATCTAGAAAAGCGCTAAAATCATTAACGGAGGCGTCTGCTCCTCGTGACCAGCAGCAACCTTCTGCCAAAATGTGTGCTTGATGGCACGTGCCCCCTTCACTAAAACCGTGTATTACTGACCTCCCCTCCGACCTCTCCGCAGCAGTCCCTCAGAGCTATCTGAGACGCTGTCTCCCAGGCTATAGTCCTCATTTGGCTCCAAATAAAACTTAACTCACAACGCTCATGTTGTGCATTTTTTTCAGTTGACAGGAACAAGTTACAATGGTATAGAGAATTTTTTAAAAACAGCCTTTCAAAAGAGAAACGAGTCATTTGTTCAGACAGAGTATAATCTGATAAACTTACACCAAGCTCTTAATACAAACTCTTTCAGGAAAAATTATCAATTTTAATACTATCTTAGCCTGTAGTTGCATTAAACCCTACCAACTGTACAGAACCTACTAATTTCAGTAACTGCTTCCCATCAACTAAAAGTCTGCATATGGAAGACGATCTTAAAATGATTCCAGTTGTTTACACACACATACATATCTTGGTTAAAAAAACACAAACCTGTCAAGGGAACAAATTTATCTTGAATAAACCCATCAATTATAGAAGATTTTAATTACTGTATTTTAAAAGAATGTGGAGAAAATATAGTCAGATTTCTTAAAATCTTAAGTTTTTCTCCACTCTTATTTTTAATTTATAATAACTGTTACAATTTAAGCTAATTTTTAACTAATAAAAATGCTTTCTGAATCTGCAACCCACTGCTTATATAGCAAGTAACTCCAAATACCCGAAATCTGGACACCAACTCCTATTATAAAGGCAGAGTAGAACTTACCCAACTTTCACATTGTTTGCTAAAAAGCAAACTTTCCCTTTTTTCTTTTTTTCTTTTTTTTTTGCATCCCACATAAACAATACACTCTCTTTAAACGCAATTCTTTGTTTTTTAAAAAAAAGTCATATTAAGGTGTAGTAACACCTGAAAATGTAATTAATTGTTTGGCGCTTTTATGAGGACTTCCTGCATTTTATTTGAAACCCGAATAAGGAAGTTTTCCAGTTGTTAACAAAGCATTTGTCTTCAGTTGTCAAACAGTAAGCAAAACTCAGTGAGCTATTTTAATGGAATAGAGCAACAACAAATAGTACATTTTAGTAGAAATCTGTAAGACATTGTCCAATGTAAGAGCTTTAAAAGTGCTATGACTTAAATATAAAGCAGCATAATACTGTCCCCTTACCATATCATGCCTTCAAACAGATTTTGGATGACAAGATGTGACTGAGTAACTGTTATCAGTAAAGTGACATGAGTCCATGCGAACTGTTAATAGCACAACAATACAACAATTAGTGAACACAACGGATCAATGCAGCCCACGAAGCAATTTTGAAAGACAAATTTCTAGCATGACTGTTGGTCACATTTCATATGATAAGGTCATACAAAATAAATGCCGTTAGTAAATTACATTCATTTGGGTGGCTACTGAGATCTGAAAACCATGAACACATTTAACAAAGTAACCTTAATTTATACACAAATGGAATGTTAATAATACTGAGATACACTACTAAGTTTAAAAAAGACATATTAAAAAATAAACCATAATCTTGAATCATGAGATTAAAATGATAATGAGAAGTTTATGGTGTTGCTATGGCATTTAGATAGGAGCTAAAACTCTACTCTGGCTGCATTCTCTAGTTACTAGAAATGCTAAAAACGATTTTTCTCTGAGTTCACTATGGTACCATTTTCCCATAAAGAGTTATTTCTAACTTCAAATGATTCAAACCAGCAGGGATCAATTGCCCTTAAACTCAATCTTTTCATACTTGAAAGTTGATCTTCACAGCTCTGTGCAATGACAGTACTCCATTTCAGATTTTCAAAGGCCTCTGTGTTTCATCAATTCCATCTAGCCTGAGAGATGGCCACTTTAACTACTTTTAGTATCATTAGTATGAGCAAATTGTGAACAAAATGCGCTAATATTCCTATGTACTAGTCTCATAATTTTTATTGGAAGTTACGACTTTTCAAAATTCTTAGGATTTTGATTTATTCAAAATAAACCTATTTTCCATTTCAGCAAAAAATACATTATATTGGTTGGTTTTTTTTTAAATTTTCATCTGCTTAAACAATCCAATTCTCTTCTACCCTGATTGCTTCCAAATGCATAAATGATTTTTTTCCAATAGGAACCATTTATATTTTCATAGCAGATTCTATTATTTCTAATTTGTCTTGATGGTTTCTAGATTTTCACTGAGAATTTCACTCTTCCCTCTCAAGACCCCCAGAAATTAGAAATGTAGGAAATACTACAATTTCCCAGCTATGGCGCTCAGCAGGATGTCTTAATGGGAAAAAGCACAGCATGAAAAATAGGAAATATACCCCAAATCCAAAACAAGCCTTACTAATACATGAATTCACAGATCTAAATACTACATTTTGCATTTTACAGTCTTATAATTAGCTACTTTTAAGGAAATAGGAGAAGGTCATCATGTACAATGATAAACTTCATAAAACACTGAACACTGTTCAATGATACACTGAATGAAATATCTTTGGCCACAAAGAATCATGTGACTGTATAACTAACCAAGCTGTTATAACTGTATAACAGCTGCCAAGAAAATGTAAGCTCTGTTCCCCTTATGCCCAGGCTAAGAGCAAGTAAACATAGCTACTTTCCATACAAAAAAGATGGTAGATGTTTCCAAGACTTACTAACTGTTCAGGAGACTGTGGAAACACCTCAAATTTCTACAAATTTAGGGAACCCAAATACTTGAATTTAACTTTACAGCCTTTGAAAATATTCAAAGAAAAAGTTTTTAGGAAAACTTTGGAAACAGTTAAAATTTTTAAATCCTCAAAAAATTTTCAGCTTCAAATTTTATATATAATAGTAATCCAAAATTCAAATATCCCTCACATTTAGGCAACTAGCAGATTAGATTATATCCTCTCACTATAGAAAAAAATAAAGGTGAAGGTTTTTATTACATATAGTGACTACAGAATAATGGTTAATACACACCATATAAAACTGCAGACGATAATGTTTCTTCACCAAGCTCAGCACAAACATGCAGAAACCTGTTCAAGAACAAAAAAACATGGCTTGTATAATTTGTTACAAAGTTTAAGATTCACTGAGCTCATATAAGCCAAATTTCTATACCACATCTAGCTATACTTTAGCTACTCACTCATACGCTCTCTCTCCTGCTCTTCTATTAAGCATTTAAATAAAAGTTTCTCGAGGGAAATGATCCTGTATTCTCCAAAATGCCTAATATAGTCTGTGGCATAAATTCAATAAACATCTCCTGCATTAATTAAGTGAATTAGTCCCTTGCTAATGTGTGGACATGGAAAAACAGATCCTGAATTTCAGTTCACTAAAATTTATTTGCTAGTCAATCCATCAAATGTCTGTGTAGAATGTTTCAATCTCTATATAATATAAAAATTAATAATAATTATTATGGCAGCTGACATCTACTGAACACTTACTGTGTTCCAGGCTCTTGTCTAAGCATTTGATAAGCATTAACTCATTTAACCCTTCCAACCTTCCTATGATGTAGGTACCTATTATCATCTCCAATTTACAGATGAAGAAAAATACACAAAGGACTTTATTAATTTACTGGGGATCACGGGGCTAGAAAAGAGTTAAACCCTTAGATCCTAATGACTCTCAAGAGTCTCGTGGTTCCATAAACTATCATCAGCAAGATTCAGGTTAAGAGTGATTTGAAATTTCTCAGACCCATGTTATAATAATTACAGTAAAACATAATACTCTTAATAATTTCATGATGTACAAACAGTATTTGTGTTTCTGTTTATATCCTACAAATTTATTACCATAAAATTTTACTAAATAAAAATTCTACCTAATGAAATGAAATCTAATAATTATATACTAAATAATGGGAGGCAATATGAAGCACTTTTTGCCTAATATATCAGTAAAGTTCTAAAGATAATTTTTTTTTACAGAAGTAGATACTGGAAATGCATAAGCCAAGTTTAATTTCAGCTAAACAGCTACCCATGCATTCTGTTCTGCAATATCTTTAGAGAGTTCTCTAAGATAGAAAACGAACTGTCACCTAATCTATCCCATATGAAATAAGTACTAGACTTTGTATATCTAAGTTATACTGACCAAGGCAATTCTACCCACTAGAGTAAGCAAGGTTGATACTACTCTGACCAGAGCAAAGAATCAAACAGCAGCTGCTGGCAGCTATTTTTTGATGACCGATTTGTAATGTCAGTGTAAAGGATGATGATAAAGGAAGAGAATGCACACTGGCTCCCAGATCCTACCTCACCTCTTATTTGTCACCTATAGAATCTAACTGACTGAACTGCAAAAGAAATATGGAAACATTCTCTGAGTAGAGGCAAACTGACAGCCATATGTCACTTTCTTGAGAAAAAGAAAGGAAGCAAGGTGGGGCAGGGGGAGATTAAAACATGGAATTCATGGCACTGAAATTACCAGTAGCATAAAAGACCTCTTTAAAAATCATTGCCTTTAAATTTCTCTTCAATAGCAGGTAGATTTATTTTTTGGCTTAAGGAATAATGAAATTTCTATGCTGCTTTATGCCATTGGTCCATGGTTAAAGGTGAATGTAGATTGGCCTTGGTTCAGAGGCTAATGGGGTAAAAGCAAAGCAGAGGCAAGACAGATGCCTCTGGAACCTCCCCTTCTGTCCAAACGGACCTCTCTGGCTCTCCCAGCGCAGCCTCGGGAACCTCTCAACATCATTAACTATGAATTACCTCTTCACAAATACTAGTACAACACGTTTGGTGTGTCTCTTTCTTGAAATTATATAATACCATTCACCCTTAAGCATTTCTTCAAATAAAATAACCAGCAGACTTATTCAATACTTTCCTAATGATGATTTCTATCCAGGACAGTCTTGGCAACTCACTTTTACCTGATCCAATTTCACTGTTACATCAACCAGCAGCAATGCAGCTGTTTAGCGTGCTCTAATAAAGGATATAATTATCTGACTCCTAGATACATTAAAAGAATACAGTTCTCTGAATGTGGAAGAGGAGGATGTAAAGTGTTTTCCTAGCATATCTAAGGTTAAATATTATTTTCAAAGAAAAAGAATCCAAGAAAGAAACATAAGTTTACTTCTTCATTCACAACCATCTAGCTATGTGTATATTTTATGTATAACCATGTAAAAATACATACATGCTATATTTCAATAAATCTATGGAAAGGATAACTTTATACATTTAGATCCATAGTTTTACTTTTTCCCCAATTAACAAAGAACATTTGTACGGTTATATTTCCAACTAAAATCATAGGATTTGGGCTTCCCTGGTGGCGCAGTGGTTAAGAATCTGCCTGCCAATGCAGGGGACACGGGTTCGAGCCCTGGTCTGGGAAGATCCCACATGCCGCGGAGCAACTAAGCCCGTGAGCCACAACTACTGAGCCTGCGTGTCTGGAGCTTGTGCTCCGCAACAAGAGAGGCCGCGACAGTGAGAGGCCCGCGCACCGCGATGAAGAGTGGCCCCCGCTTGCCGGAACTAGAGAAAGCCCTCGCACGGAAACGAAGACCCAACACAGCCGAAAATAAATAAATAAATTTTAAAAAAATCATAGGATTTGTTACAGTATTGTAAACAAAAGTATTCATTGAAAAAGTTTCCTAACATACAGTTCTTGATATACAATTATGTTTAGTTACACTTACTGATCACCATTTATATAAACAGCACTGTGCTGTCCATGCAAAGATGTGTATATCCCGTTGCCCAGTATCAAGGAGTTCCCAGGTGGTTAGGGAGAGCCAGTTACCCAATAGATTACAGACAATTATATTCAAAAAGAACAAAAAAGAATGAGATTTCTAAAGCAGTCAGGAGAAGTGAAGGGAAAAAAAAGACATTGAAAAGTCCAAAAGATGGGATAGAGGAAATTTCCGAAAAAATGGACAATCAAAAAATATTCATGGAGCACTTTAGATGCACCAGACACAAGATACAAAAAAATGGATAAGATAGTCATTCCACTCAAGGAGCTCATAATCTAGTTGAAGAGACAGGAAGATATAAAGAAATAATCAAGTTATTTTTAAAATTTCTTATTGGTGATTAACCAATTCAGTAAACACATGCTGTCCTTAACTCAAAAAACAAACTAAGATGGACCCAGGATTAAATACTGGAGCTTACTGACTCATCCTTTACTCTTTCACATGGCTGTATTTTTCATTACACTCCCCTAACTAATCAAACTCCAAAACATTTCAAACATCATGTTCAACAAATTCAGAAGCACACTGCATTATGTGTGCCCATATTCAGCCACTAGAATACAACTGAGTTGTTTTAAAAAAGTTTGAACATGCACTGTAGAAATTCACACAAACCAACCATTATATTAGCTAAGATAGAGAAAAGTTTTCTCTTAATCTGCATGGTGAGTTTAAGGTATAGAACAAGACTGATATGTGTATAGATTCTAATCATCTTAATTTAAAAACTGTAAGTGGTTTTGAAGATACAGTCCTTTATGAACAGTTGTTTGTGACATCTTTCAAAGATTTCATCAACATCCTTTGAGATAAAAGATATTCAGGATATTTGGGAAAAAATTCTTAATCATGCATTAATTTTAGCTATAATTTAATCTTATATGTCCATTGATTTTTCTTGAATTCAAAGTATTATATTCAAGTCATAACTTACCCTTATGGGTTTTTAAAAAGAAGTCAAAACAGTTAGCCATGCACAAATACAAGCAAAAACAAAACAAAACAAAAAAAACAAAGCACTAAACTTAATACGCCTTTAATATGCCTATCACTGGTTGGATAAAGAGATCTTAAGGTGATGATATTAAGGGTCCAACATCTTAAGCTTATTCACCCATCATTACTAGACATGTAATCACATAGTTGCTCTGGTTTCTAAAGAGCCCCAAATCCAAGGCACCAAGATCTTTTTAAAATATATCGAGACTCTAGAGAAAATGTTGTTCCTATAATTTTCTTTTTGCTATCACTCAAATTCATTTTACAACAAAATTATCTAAGTGTCAGAATGACTTCCAGGTCCTAGTCAGTGAGTCATCTGGTATAATATTAAACAAGTCATTTAATGTGGTGGGCCTTGGTGAGTGGGTCAGACCTGGATATACATACGTTTTATTTTAATAAAATTCAACGTCAATGAAAGAGCTTGCATTGTCTCTGCTTTTTAAATCTGCTAAGACCTATAAAAGTCATTTGACCACTGCAGAACTAAAATTTGGACAGGACCCTTGGAATGCTGTTTAACGAGAAGAATTCCAGAGATTTTTATCAGCATAATTTGAGAGAAAGGTACAAATATCTCAACAGAGCACACTTTCTATTTCCTCACTCCTGTTTTAAAGTCTACCTTCATTTGCCAGACTAAGCTCATGAATGTTGCTAATCACTTCAAGAATCACCAGTAAGGCCTCAAGACCCAAAAACCAAAACACTGATGCTGAAAAAAAATCTCTCTAAAAAGCACTGTGCGTGGATGTACATGTTCTCAGCCTCTTGATCATTCATCTAGTATATGTGTGTTGGGAACCTAAATGCCAGGCCCTGTGCTAGGCACTGGAAATTAAAAACACAAGAGAAACACAAAGTGAGTGCTTATGGTCGTTTAACAGGACCATATTTAGGACACATATAAAATGATAACAGATATAGAATACTATGAATAATTTATATTGGAAGTTTCATCTCTTATCCCAGTAGCTCCTAGCTTACTACAAAGTTGTGTTTTACAGAAACAGACTCACAGACATAAAAAAAAAACTTACAGTTACCAAAGGGGAAAAGCGGTGGGGAAGGGATAAATTAGGATTTGGGGGTTAGCAGATGCAATCTATAAAATATATATAAAATAGATAAACAACAAGGGCCAAATGTATAACACAGGGAACTATATTCAATACCCTGTAATAAACCAAAATGGAAAAGAACATGAAAAAGAATTTATATATATGAATCACTTTGATGTATACCAGAAACTAACTCAACATTGTAAATCAACTATACTTTAAAAAAAAAAAAAAGTTGTGCTTTAAAAATACATTTGTAAGACTGTAATAATGTCAATATCCTGGTGGGATCTTACACTGTAATTTTTCAAAATATTACCATTGGTGGAAACTAGGCAAAGTGCATAAGGGATTCTCTATTATTTCTTAAAACTACATGGAAATACATAATTATCTCAACAAAAAGTACATTTCAAGCCAATAATTTGGGATACAAAAGCAATTTTTCATAGACTATCATAAATAGCAGTTGGTTTCTAAGATCAGCCCACAGTATTTTAATTTTCTTAAAAGAATTTTTTGGCCATGCCACGGAGCATGTGGGATCTTAGTTCCCCAACCAGGGATTGAACACCCGCTCCCTGCAGTGGGAGCTCGGAGTCTTAACCACTGGACCGCCAGGGAAGTCCCGTAATTTTTTAAAATTTATAACCCTCTTGGTATTAAATATAAACCTCAGGCAAGGCCTACATTATATTTAGTATGAATTAGAGCAACAGGTTCCTATCTTGTCACCCTATTAACGTTACCCAACTCATCCTTCATTTAATTACAAATCTGGTTATATCATCTCTTAGCTTAAAATCCTCCAGTGGTTCTCCTGGGATAAAGCCCAAACTCTTCCCACAATACACAAAGCTTCTCAAGATGGGGCTCCTGCCTACCTCTGCAACCTTCACTGCCTCTCACTGGTCCCGAACGTGCCACCCTCTCTCGTTCTCAAGACTGTACAGCTGTTTCCTCCTCCTGGAATGCCCTTTCCTACTGTCCACCTGGCAAACACCTGCTTGTTCTTTGCTTCTCACGACACCTGTCATCTCTTCTTCAAGGTGTTCTATGGCCTTCCCACCCCAGCAAAGCAAGGCCCTCCTTCCCCTTCTTTATGCTCTTAGAGGTCCTTGTTCACATTCCAGCAATGAAGTAGGGGACATGTGTCTCAGCAGTTGCAAGACCCTGGAAGGCACGCTACCAGCCTATTTCCCTTTGTATCCTCAACACCATGTACAGTACTGGCACTTGGAAAGCACTCAAATGTTTGTTGAAAGAACAACACTGATGACTTTCAATAAGCTTCCATGATTCTATAAAAGAGCAAGTGGTAGCTATGTCCATGGTGGAAATCAGTTAGAAAAGAGAAGAAATACTGATTCTGTTTTATAAAAGTAGAGTCAGAAATTTTAGGGAATGAAGAAACAATGACTGAAAAGGGTTGGTTGGGAGGCTATCATGTATACAATGTTATAAAAAGAAACAAGAAAGAAAATAAATTACATCGTCTTTACCCTCTCAATTGAGAAGTTCAAGTATAAGTTAGAGCAAATGCAAAGCAAGGAAACAGTAGTTGCCTTATTTTCTGACACGCTACCCATCAGATTTTGCTGTATTCACATCAACACAGATGTAACTGCAGATACGGAAAATGTGAGATAAGTTTAGATGTGCCAATATAAAACACAAATAAGCTATATCAAGTGGGAAAAAAACAGGTGCAGGATGGTCTGCTCTCATTTGTGTACAAAAATGAGGGAAGGAGGATATAAACATATAAGCTTGAATACTCAAATAATGTCTGAATAGTGGTAGGAAGCCCCTGCAAAGAGTAAGTAAGGCTCTGAGTGAGGAGGGAGATATCACGGAATACTCCTTTTCAGCCCGAATTTTTACTGTGGGAACGTATTATGTTTTCATTTTTAAAAACTAGTTTTAAAAAACCATCCTAGGTAAGGACTCTTGAGATGCTTGGCTTTTGGCGCCCTCCCTATTCAGAACTCAGGCGTGGTGCTGAGAGAGCCAAGCCCCATGGAGAGCGCACACTCGGGTGCCCGGGTCTCCAGCCAGCACTAACCGTGCCCGTGAGAGTGAGCCACCTTGGACGTCTAGTCCACTTAGGACACACATGACCAGCACTACCGCCATCTGACTGCAACTGGAGGGGAGGCCCTAAGTTAGAACTGCCCAGTGAAGCGCAGTCAATCCACAGGACCAGGAGAAAAAGATTAGTTGTTGTTTTAAGCCAAGGGAAAAATAAAATACTAATCAAGGATTTCTGTTTTTAAATGGCCGATTGTTCATGTATTACATTTCTTTCTCTTCCGTCCTGGTAGCCCACTAAATCATGTCAAAAGAAATTAAGGCAAAAACCTACAGAGCAAAGAGAATTGAAGAAATGTCAAGGAAAAAAGAAGAAAAATGGCTACAAAATTTGGAAGCTGGAAAACCGACTGGATGACTTTCAGCAGATCTGAGAAATCAGGGACAAGTACAAGTATTTTCTAGAGAAAACTGAACAGGAAAGACTCACTGGAAGGCAAGGTTAAGGCTTGGGCTTCTAAACTAGTGGACTAAGTACAAGTCTACTACTAGTAAGTGGAACCCTAGCCAAAGCAGTCAACTGTGAGAACAGAACAAAGATATTATTAGAAATGTATGAACATAAAACATTTACCTTCTAAGCACATTTCATAGGAAACTATTAGAGGCTATGCTGCAGCAGAATGAGGGTGTTATCCTAGAAATTGGAAGACACAGGAAAAGCCAAACCATGAGGGGACAGCTGACGGCAGGCCTACAAGCAGCCAGTCCAAACAGGAACGGGAGCCCAGACGCCCCTGGGATAAAGGTCACCAGGAAAACGGGAACTAATCAACTCTCTGATTTCTGTGAACATCTGAAAAAATGACCAACAGACATGGGACAGACTCAAAAGGAAAATTAAGGATTCCTACACAGAAATTTATGAAGGTGGAAAAGAAAAGGTAAAGAGCAGCTATTAAGGGCAGGAAAAGCAAAAAGTTGTAAAAGAATGGAAATGTAATCAAAGATACTATTTGGCTCTATAGGAAGTGATACTTTAGGTACCTATTTAATAATATAAATAATGACAATAAAAAACTGAGTATGGAGAAGAGAGAGAGGTTATTACAGGAAGTCAATAGATAATGCCTAAATAAATTAAGATATAGGCATATTACTTAGAAAAATGAAAACAATCTGCAAGTGTTGGGGTGCAGGGTTATTGTTTACATTAACAATAACATTATCAGATTCTTTTGACATTAGCAGATTTTTAAACTAATGGACATATGTTAATGATTTATATTTTAATTAATCACAATTTTACTATTAAGTAATTGTAAGAATAATTATATACGAAATAAAGTTATTGTTATTACAGACACTTTTCTTGCTAATAAGAAGTCTTGCCAGTAAAAATAGACTAAGAAGGTACAGTATGCTTCTCTCCTGTAATAGTAAAGAATCCATCCCAGAATTTACCTTACATTTAACAAAATGAATCAAATGTGTTTGTTTGGTAAGAGAAACTATGCAAAGTTTCTCTCTACCATGAAAAAAAGTGTCACAGATGAGGTTAATGAACATAAAATCAGAGTCAAGCATATTATTCTCCAAAATTTTAGCTGTTAGCAGTCATAATTAATCTCTCTATAATCATGATTCTTCTAAACAGATTAGAATTTAAAATGAAATAACTACCTTAGAATGGATAACTTCTTTTGCCCTTGAAAGAACAAAAATACTTTTCAATATCTATTTCCAAGAATGAAGATATCTACATTCAATATCTATTTCCAAGAATGTATTTTAGACATATCATTTATAATTTAAAAAAATTAAGTAATGGACTGAGAAAACTGGACTTAACAAAAAACCTGAATGTAAAACAGGCAATTTCTTCGGAAAATGTAGGTTCCCCTGCCCCAAAATTGATTCTCTGAAAATTACCATTATCATTTCAGATTGTATTTCATTCTCTGGCTTCCTAGAATCAGAAATAAAATAGAGACCAAGATCTGCCGGGGTGTTTATTAAAATTGAACACCATGAAAAAGATCATAATTACTGAATATAAATGACATACTTTTAAAGGACTGGACATTCTTCCCCACATACTCTGTATATTTTTTTGTTTAATGAGAAATGGAAGTCATCCATAGTGTATTCAGTTTCCAAAATTGTATTAACTGGAGAAGAATTTATTTATGAGAAACTCCTAACAGCTAAAACAGTAACTATTAAAAGCTAAAGTGAAAACTCACATATAAATTTCATTTCCTCCTTTAAAAATGGAAATAATGATAATGATAAATACTTAAATAGTACCAGGTACTGTTCTAAGTGCTTGACAAAGAAACTGAGGCACAGGTAAATTAATTAAATTTCCCAAAGTTTATTCAGCTAGTAAGTGGTGGAACCAGGATTCATACTGGCAATCTGATTTTTAAACAGCACATATCTAAATCAATTTCTTAGAAATGTCTTTTATGATTTGTAAACTTTAATGGAAAACAAATCTATTAATTCTAATGTTATCCTAAGTATCTGATTTTTTTTTTCCATAGGATTTAATTTATTTATTTTCATTTATGGCTGTGTTGGGTCTTCGATTCTGTACGAGGGCTTTCTCTAGTTGTGGCAAGCGGGGGCCACTCTTCATCGCGGTGCGCGGGCCTCTCACTATGTGGCCTCTCTTGTTGCGGAGCACAGGCTCCAGACGCGCAGGCTCAGTAGTTGTAGCGCGCAAGCCCAGTTGCTCCGCGGCATGTGGGATCTTCCCAGACCAGGGCTCGAACCCGTGTCCCCTGCATTGGCAGGCAGACTCTCAACCACTGCACCACCAGGGAAGCCCCTAAGTATCTGATTCTTAATCTAAAATCATAAAAACATGTGGTACAGCCTACTATAAACAAGTATGTATATTTTATATATATATATATATATATATATATATATATATAAATAATATATAATAAACCATGTCAGGAAAACTAAGTACCCCGAATGATTCTATATGAAAACTCTATTTCCTAGGAACAAATAAAGCAATACATATGTGAAAGTTTCTTTGTAAATTATACTTGGTAAATAACCCATATATTTAAAAGTGCCTTTCCTATAATTTGTGAAGAAAATTTTCAAATATATGGAGTGACTATTAAGCAAGTACTTTTTTTTAAACCACCATTAGGGAGTGACTACTGCTTAAGACTGTGATGAAAGAAACAGCTTTATATATGAGACATTTTAAAAAGAGAAGCTGGATTAAAATGTAACAAATAAAGGATGTTATAAATTTAAATAACAAATAAAAATAAGCATGTAACATATATTGGCTACATATCAATAAAGACTTTTTTCCTTAACTTACCTGCCAGATAGAGGGCAAATGATATAAATCTGTGGTAGCGAATGAGGAACTGAAGTTGCTCTTCTCTTTGAACAAATGTAGCAAAATAATCAGCTACAGTCTCTCCATAGAAAAAGTAGTTTACACACAGTAGAAAGTACCTATAATTTTAAAACAATTAGCTTCTTTAGATTTGAATTTTTTTTCCCCTCAAACTCAACAAAACTATTTTCTACAGTTTGATGATGACACAAAGTTCAAAACCAAGTTGAGAAGACCAGTTCATGATATATTCCACCAAAATGCTTTTTTTCCTGTTTTAAACTTAATTTCAAACTTATCAGTCAACAAAAATTTACTTAATAGTTCATGCCTTTATTTAGTTCAATATCTAAACATCAGAGACAGATAATTAGGAAACAATGTAGAAAACAATGTAGAAAATACTAGACATACTCACTCTCTCTCACACACTCTCAGACACACACACACACACACCATTAAGTTTATAATGAAAATTCACTCCCAGCTACTCACAGCTCTAATGCTTTGTAAAGATCCTAAGCCAAATTCCCACCTGCCCTAGGGAAGATCAACAGGAAAAGAAGGTAGAGGTAATTTGACCTCTAACCTCCACCCTCCTGCCCTGCACACACTGGGGTCTTGCCCCCTCTTCTCAATGCTCCAGATGCACTCTAGTTGAGCAGTGACTCAAAAAGGGTAGCTGTGGGGAACGGAGCTAGCAGCGGGTAAAAATCTCTGGGAAAAACTTTAAAAACTTAATAAATGGCCTGTCCCTTCTCCCAGTTCTGGTATATCTTTGTCCCCAGGGAGAAGTTGAACCCATGAGATTTTGCTGATGGGAGCATGTGTGAGCCAGAAAAAAAGGCTGCGAAACACTGCCTTAGGGTTCCTCCCAGACTCCTCCTTAGAAGGGCAGAGTCCTAGGCAGCCAGGAGGGCAGCAGAAGACGAAAGGGGTGGTGGTTTCCCTCTGGTTCTCATGAATGGAATTACACCCCACTGTTCCCAAAGGGAAGTATTTTAATTTTTATCAGCTGTAGTTTTCTCTCTCCTACAATGGAAACTAACTGTGTCGCCTCTGTAAGGCTGTCAAAGCCTACTCCAGCCACCAATCCAACTTTTTGGCCACTACACCCTAATAAATACACACCTTCTGCTCAGGAGGGCCAGGAAGATCTCACCATCTGTGGCACATGCCTCCTGGGTCCCACATCTGAAACCTGATGGGTGCTGCTTCCTCAACCCAGAACACTCTTCTCCAGCCAAAGCCTGTCTTTATTTCAAGTAACAGTTTCTCTCACATGTTCTCCATGAAGCCTCTACAATCACTGGAGCCCATCTTCACCTACCTTTTTTTTCTCCTGCGCTTAAAATCAATCCTGCACAGTTTAGCTTTTAATTACTCTCCGACTACTTAATCTACCTAACACTCCCTGTACACATTGCCACTCATGAGGAAACTTTCCAGAAGGAAAAATTAAGTGTTAACAAAACCAAGAAACTGTTTTCGACTACCGTAAACCCAAAAAGTGATTTGTTTGTTATAATAAGACACTGGCCCCTCTGGCTGATACTAATCAAACAACTATATTCAAAGACATGGCCTGTTAGGTTAATTATGAACTATCATATTATCATGTTCCATGGTCAAGGTCCTGATAACTAAGAAACCTAGAAAGTTTTAAAAATGTATAAAGCTTTAAATATTAAAATTATTTGGTGATTTTTATTTACTAATTTTGCATGCATTTGTACATATACAATATTTCAGAGGCTGGTAACTGCCCTGAAATATTTAGCAGGGTGCCTTACGCACTGACCCCAGAGTCTTCCTCTTCCCTCTGACTACCCTCCTTGTTGCATGTTACAGGGCCCAGGGCCTGGAGGAGACCAAACCAGAAGCAGCAAAGGTAAGGCCATCCCTCCTCTCACTGCCCTGTCCCCCCCCTGCCCCCCTGCTGGCATCCTGGGGCCTATGGGGGCTTTGGAGAAGGTGGGCCAGCCTGCAGGGGTGGGGATGAGAGGGGAGGAGGGAGACAGACATTCAGCTTGGGCTTTCCCGTCCTGAATAAACCACTGATCACTCAAAAAAAAAAAAAAAAAAAAAGACCAAAAAAGACAAAACAAAACAAAAAAACCCATAACTATTTTCATATCTCATCTTCAAGTCCTTGTAGAAATATCAAATTTTGTGTGTGGTCTCATATCAACTGAGGGGAAATAAGGCAAAAGATTACACATATTCATAACATTTTACAAAATGAAACTTTCTGTTAAAATTGTAATTATAAAGGATATAAAAATGTGTCGAATATAATGCTGAGGTTTTTAAAAAGAGCACAAGAATAGTGTTTATATTCAATTTAAATCAGGTATCTCTACAAAGAGTGAAAGATATGAAAATAGTTGTGTTGAAATGGGAGAGTTACAGGTAATTTCCTTCTTTCAAAATTCAATTTCATTCTTTTAATTTATATTTCTTTAAAATCAATCTATAAGGTCAACCGTATAGATACTGATTGATCAGGATGCTTCCTTACAAACTTTGGAAAAGAATCAGATTTTCATATCGGAAACAGTTTTAAGTCACTTACCAGCTTAGTGTTCTAAACCAAGGTAGGTCATAAGAACGATAGACTCTGTACCCTATAGTGATAATTTCATGGAAGCATTTCACTTGGATGCCTAGAACCTGAAACCAAGAGAAAACATTAACATACATTTCTCAATATTTACATTTATGCTTAGTTATTTAATAAGTAGCTTGTTGTCACATGTATTTTAAAATCTTCAGCCTACCCACTTTTAGTTAGTCTAAATATCAGCAGCAAAAATTCAATATTCAACTTCTCTATAATCAAGTGATATCCCAAAGAGGCAAGCAAAACAATGTTTTATTCAAAAAGTTTGAGAGATCCTTCCCGGGGTAGGAGGTGGCATTGTAGTTTAGAGTTTGAAGGGTATAGTCTGATTGGGATCACAGCTGACTAGGCTTTATCTCTCATTACTGCTTCATTTCTTGTGGTTGTCCATCTCAAGATGGACAGTCTTTCTGTCCATTTTGTTTCTTGAGTTATCCTAGGAAAATGATCAAAAGTGAAAGTTTGCTTGTATATATTTTTAACCATACAACCTGGTATTCTTGCCACGGATAAAGATACTATCAGGACAAATGGCTAAAATATCTTTACCCAGTCACCCAGGGGTTTGGGCATGAGCTTTTCATTCCTCCCTCCAGGCCAACTCTCCCACAGCCAGCTACACACATCTCTGATCAACCCAAGCAGTGCTTCCTTGACAAATTATAAGCAGCCTTCTACATCTGCAGCCCCACTGGCCAGTCAAGTGAGTCCATGCGGTTCTGTCTGCATAGCGCCCAATACACATGCCTAGTAAATGGGTTTATATTCAAGAATCCCTTTTTGATGGTCTATGTAGCTGTCCTTCAAACTGCTAAACCCACCAATCTGGGTAAAGGTAATTTCTGAGACCATAGCATCATATCCAGTGTTTGGCTTAAGACAATTCCAAGACTCAAAGAGCAAATGGCAAGCTGAACACTCATCACCATAAACTAAGAGATTCAAACCTTTGTGAATATAGCAGACTAACTTTTTCAACCTCTAGAGAATATACCCAAGGGCTTGTTTTTGTACAACCCTGGAGTTAAGAATGGATTTTATATTTTTAAAGAGTTAAAAATAAAAAACAAAGATTATATGACAGACACATACATATGTGGCTCCTTAAAGCCTAAAATACAACAATCTGGTCCTTTACAGAAAGAGCTAACCAAGAGCTGCCAAAGAATATACTTTGGGATTTCTCTTTGAGATCGCCACAAATCAGCTTTCCCAAACCTACTGCCCAGGATATTCTTAAGCTCTTTTTCCCCACTATACCTAGTACATGTCCAATGACATACTTTAAAAAAGTAGTTGTGTCCCCTCAGCCATACAGTAAGAAAATATTATGCCAAACTATTACAAATAGTTCTTTTAAGAAAAACTCATAAATGTGTTATAATGTAAACACAAGAGGAAATTTAAATACTGTCCTTCAGGGGCTTCCCTGGTGGCGCAGTGGTTGAGAATCTGCCTGCCAATGCAGGGGACACGGGTTCGAGCCCTGGTCTGGGAAGATCCCACATGCCGCAGAGCAACTAGGCCCGTGAGCCACAACTACTGAGCCTGCGCGTCTGGAGCCTGTGCTCCGCAACAAGAGAGGCCACGATGGTGAGAGGCCCGCGCACCACGATAAAGAGTGGCCCCCGCTTGCTGCAACTAGAGAAAGCCCTCGCACAGAAACGAAGACCCAACACAGCCAAAAGTAAATAGATAAATTAATTTAAAAAAGAAAAAAAAAATACTGTCCTTTAAATAGCCTTTGTGTATAACATCAAGTCATTTTTTTAACAATAATAGTCCGAGAATGGGGACAATGCTAGGTGTTAAGATAAAATGGCAAAGTCAAGCTATTTATAGAACCAAGGACTTTTAGAATATCAAATGAACTGATGCTACTTCTATGAATACATTTGTTCAAGAGCAACCATTAGCACTATATATGGTGTTTCACTGAAAGAAGAAAAGAAGAATCTTTAATATCACACACATATATGTATATGGTTGTCACTTATAGCTTACCAGTAGAATATGGAACTGCTCGGAAAATAAAAAACAGGGAATTCAAAATAATAGACTAAGAACTGGGTGATCACACAGAAACTGATACGCCATGCCATCAATACTGGCAGCAATTCATTGGTAGGACTCTGTTGGCCCGATTAATGTGTTATGAGCATTAAAAACAACAATCGATATGTAAATACCTACTCTGCTAGTTATTGAAGATTCAGAGAAATAATACAGGGTTTTTGTTCTCAAAGAGGCATAGTCTTTGAGGGAGAACACACACAACTACAATACCATGTGGAAACAGCCACATGGATATAGCACAGGCAGACAAAAACCTGTGGTAAGGGTGGGGATGGGCCAGTTGGGGTGAAGGAGAAGGATGTACAGAGTCATGTACATAGGAGAGGAGGAGGATGTTAAGGGAACTACAAGTAGTCCAGAGCTGCTGGAACACAAAGCTGGGGTGAGAAGTAGAGAGAGATGAGTCTGGTCACAGTGCCACAGGAAACAGCATGAAAGGCTGCACAAAGGAGTTGGCGCCGATCATGAGAGGACATGATCAGACGTGAATGTCTGGGGATAACAGAGGTAGAAAGAACTAACTGGGGAAGCAGCAAGAGAAGAGACAGTAAGGCAGGCAAGACACCACCATCCAGATGAGTACGGATAAGTGGCAGAAGAGGGTGAAGTATAAGGAATGAGAGACATCAAGAAGGTAGAACTGACTGGATTTGGTGCTTGAGGAAACTGGGGGGCTAAGGGAGAGAGGGGAACACAGGACAACACCAGGGAAGGCTTGGAGAAGTAGATAGAGTTATGCAGAATGGCTGGTGATAGAACAGAAGTTCAGATTTAGATATGTTGAGCTGGAACTATGTGTTATGCAGATAAAAGTGCCTATTTTCACTCTGGGAATCTATTTGAAGAAAATAATCCTGCATATGAAAAGGCTTTACATTCTAATATGTTTAGGATAATGTTATTCACAATAAAGAAAAACCAGAATATAACCTGAGCGTCTAAAAATAACACACTGCTTTAAATAACTTATGATGTACTACATTTCACTGAGTAGATGAAGGTATTAAAGCTGATGGCTATAAAGACCGTGGAGCAACACAAAACATTCAATATTTAGTTTAAAAAGGATACAAAATTTTAGTCACACTATAATTACAATCACGGTTTTTAAAAGAAAAAAAGATGAAAGGAAATACATCAAATGGCAGTATTAATTGAGTTTTGGTGGTTGATGATAGGGTTGGGGTGATTTTTTTTTTAAATTATCTATTTTCCAAAGTAATTTCAATATACTTTTATAACTCTCACAGTGGGAAAAAAACTAATGCACTATTTAAAAATAAGTTAAATAATGTGAATTAAAACAGTTATTATAGGAGTTCCAGGAAGGGGTGGGGGAACCTCTTATATCTTTTATATGTTCACATCTACCTTTAAATCAAGATATGCTTTAGCAACTCCATCACTTAGAAAGTGTGATTCCAAGCTGTGACTGCAACAATTAAAGCACTATAAATAGAAGGTTGAAGGAAAAAAACTCCTTTTATTTTAAGGAATATGAGTATGAGTTCCATCTTAAAATAGTAGCTATCATTTGCTAGAAGTAAGTTTTTAATAAAACTCTCTTGAATTCGTCATTTTTGAGTGCTGATGTTATAAGGCAAATGCAAGCTAGGTACAATGTGTACTTCTCAAAATATAAATATAAATGACCTAGTCAGGGCTGTGAATGTAAATAATACTTTAAAACACATAAAGGTAGTATCAACTGAGTACCAAGTGTGTGTGTATATCCACCCATGTTCCCTTAACATAAACATCATAAATACAATTGAGATGGATGAAGACAAATAATAAAAAGGAGGGACACTGTACATACCCCCGAGAGCAGGCCCTCGCTGTTCACTGCTAAACCATGTTCAGCACCCAGGAAATGCGTGATGTTCGTCACGAATGAATTTCTCCTTCTTACTTCTATCACTTTGGGCTTCAAGTGTTTCATACTTCTTTAGATATAAAGGCTTTTATACACAGGGAATCCTTTGCTGTGAAAATCCTTCCTCCAAGGTCTCCCCTTCACCCCAGTGAATCCTACTCAACTTTCAAGATCGCAGTGCAGACGCTGGGCACTGGATGAAGTCTGGAAAGTCTCCTGGCTCCCCCCTTTGCTCTCATAGCATCCAGTTCTTTTTTTCAAATGCTTATTGCAGTTTATGATTACATATCTGATCAATTCTTTAATATGTAGATAGTAGGCTCCATGAGGGCAGACACAGGTGCATTTTTCTCAGCACGACTGCATCATTCCCCAGAACTGCCTGGCATGTAGCGGGCATCCTGAAGCATGTGTTAAATGAATGAATTAAAAGCTGAAAAAATGTGTCTGACTTCATAACTTGTTGGGCTTCCCATACACAACAAAATCCCAAACTCCCAGAGTGGCTTTTGCTTGCCTCTCTAGTCTCATCCCTAGACACTCTCCACATGTATAACTCACAAATCCCCCAACGGACCACAATCTCTCCTTACTACACCCCTGCCCCTGATATCCCCAACTTGGAATGCCCTCCCCTGTCCAGTGCTTCTTTCTGACTCAGCTTTCGCATCACCTCCTCTGGAAGTCTTCCCTCATCTCTCTCTCAGACTGGATGAGGTAATTTTTTTACTGTGCTCTTCCAACAAGATCTATCATGGGGTTTATTCCACTCATTTACTACACCATTTATTCATATGGTTACTTACATGTCTCTGCCATTAGAATGAGTCCCTGGAAGTCAGGGATCTAGCTAATAGTCATATACGTTGAAGTCGTGTGTGTGTGTGTGTGTGTTTCTGTTCTACCTAATGCTTGGTGCAATGTCTGACACAAAGTTGTGTATCTACTGAATATCACGTATACTTGATACACACTGAATGGCCAATTTGCAAATGGAAAAGATTAATCCAGGTCATTTCGTGAACCAGAAGATGCTTAAAAGAACTAAATTTGCTGCTGTCAAGTCTTGAACCACCTTCTTTTTCATGACATGCTCAAATTTACTTCAATATCAATGCTGAAAAACAAAGCAAGAGACACTTGGGCAAACACTTACAAGAAGCATCAGCATAAAGGATCCCATATAGATGATCAGGAAAAACAATGAAATCATAGTTAGAGTAAGAATTCCACGAATCCACCAGTTTTTCCACCTAAAAAGGAAATATTTGTAGAGTTAGCATTCACGTGTTCTTAAATTTTTGTGTGTTGTTTCAGTAACGAGTTGCCAGACTTACAGGTTTCCCTTAACTATGTTTTAGGAATCCCCTATACTTTACCTTATACAATAACAACAGCACAAACCAACCAAACAAACCAGTAGCATTCGCTCACTCACGGAGAGCTAAAGGAAATGTAAAAGTTATGTTAGCCGAAGAAAAAAACTAGTTTTTGTTGCATGTGAACGAGGATGAATCGTGAGGCTGGGAGGCGAGGTGGCCAACGCAGACGTGTGCACATTCCACCTGGGGTCACTCAGGTGGGAAGGAGGAGCCAGGTGCACAGCCCTCCCAAAGGGCGTCTGTCCTTCCGTGTGGTGGATAAAAAAAGCACTGATTTTAAGGTGGTGTAGAACAGAGAGCATGGCCTTGCAACGAGAAAAAGTAAAGAAAGGACAATGCGGAACTGAACCTGGAGAGCACCGCGATTTCAGGGAAACGAGGAAGGTGTGGGGAGGTCCGTCATTGAGGGCAAGACCAGACGGAAGGTCAGTTCTTTCTGTTGCTCAGTGTGTGCTGCCTGCTTTCCTGCGGGACAGAGCCTTTCGTAGAAAAGTATTCTCTTCTCCTTGGGCCTCTGCTGGTGCTGAGAGCAGAGCTTCCCTGAGGCACACCTGGCTGGTCCCTGGTAGACTGAGACTTGACCTCCTCAACCCTCTGCCGTCAGTGAGGGCCTGGGGAGCCCATCTGCCTGCCCCCCACCACTGCAGGAGCCTCACACTTCACCCCCTGTGTACCTTAAAAATATTTGCACTCTTCATGTGGTTACGTCATAAAAAATGTCAGCAGCCACTGTATGAAACACCTCAAATTGTTCTAACAACACCTATAGAAGGATGATGCTTTCTGAATCTAAAACTGCTGCCCTCTGAGTTTATTCATTCTACACTCATTTTACGTTATACTCACAGTAAAGTTTTTAAATAATTTTCTGATTTCTATTAATTCAAATGCTAACATTTAAATTATATCACAAGAGATTCTGACCCAACGTATAGTAACATATATGCACTGTATTCTAAGCACAAGCCCTCGTTCTCCTCTCTGTAACAGAAATATTAGCTGATTTCATCCATTTATTGAATACTGATTACACTCCCTGCTTTCAATCACTCTCCTATATAGTCTAGATACCCCTAGCTACTCTTTCTCAAATATCCCTTTGATCGGGGCTTCCCTGGTGGCGCAGTGGTTGAGAATCTGCCTGCCAATGCAGGGGACATGGGTTCGAGCCCTGGTCTGGGAAGATCCCACATGCCGCGGAGCAACTAGGCCCGTGAGCCACAACTACTGAGCCTGCACGTCTGGAGCCTGTGCTCCACAACAAGAGAGGCCGCGATAGTGAGAGGCCGCGATAGTGAGAGGCCCACGCACCGCGATGAAGAGGGGCCCCCCCTTGCTGCAACTAGAGAAAGCCCTCGCACAGAAACGAAGACCCAACACAGCCAAAAATAAATAAATAAATAAATCATTAAATGTTAAAATGGTAATATTTTAAAATATATATATATCCCTTTGATCATGTCCTTTCTGCACACAAGACCTAAAATGCCAACATTAAGTCCAAACTCTTTTATATAGTTTCCAAGGTTTTTCACAAGGTGGTCAAATTGTACTTACCCAACTTTATTTCCCTCTACTGTTTAGTTAAGTATGTAGACTCATACATTTTTCATGAGACTGTAAGCTTTGGGGCTGAACTGAAATGAATGCAGAATCAAAAATGCTACAGCTGAAAGGTTCTATTTGACTTAATAAAACGAACTCTTTGAGGATGAATGAATGGATTAGGAAACTGGGCTAGGTCGCAGAGCTAGTCAGAGGTAAATAAAGGACCATAAGCCAGTCTCCTGATAATAATCCTGTCTTCCTTGCACGAACCTCAGAAATGTACTTAGCCCTCCTTCATAACTGATTCAGAATTACTGAGAACCTCTTCTAGAGAGTGTCAGAAATCAGTCCTTGGTGGGAGTTGAAAGGTCCAAGTGTACCTCTAATGTTAAAGGGCTGGCTCTGAACGGCAGAGAATGGTAGCTTCTGAGAACCAGAGATTTAAACAAAGACCTACTCTCTTTTATTACACAGATGTTACTCCAGCCAGAAAAATTCCCCTCCCCAACAAGATCAAAGACTTAATTGCCTTATTTTAGTTTAAATGACTCCCCAAATCTCCCAAGAATACCTAACACAAAGTTAAGCACATAAAAGCACATACTTAATATATATATCCATTGATACAGTAACCCAAAGTTATCTCTCAGGGGAGAAGCACTGAATTCGAAACAGAGCATTGATATGCAAAAAAATATGTACCACTGTTACTAAAATCCAGAGGAAAGTCTGGTTCCGAATTCAAAATTCTTGATTTCCTTTACCATGCCACCATGATCACATTAGAGAAAGCCTTAATTTTGAGTCCAAGTCATCACCTCACAGATTGTTTCAGATAAAGGAACTCAGAATCAGGAGAGAATTCCATTCAAGTCTCATGTTTCCAGGACCTATATGAGCTAGAAATGAAATTTCTAAAAAGTATATAATTAAGCAGTGTCCTTTAAAGTGATTATCTAAAGTGGTTACACATTTATTGCTCAAATCAGTTATGTGATGCACAATGTCTTACTGTTACTACAACTCTTAAGGGGTTATTATTTCAAAAGTAATAAAAATTTATTTTCCTTTTTTTTTTTTTTGGCCACGCCACACAGCATGTGGGATATCCTAGTTCCTCGACCAGAGATCGAACCCATGCCCCTTGCAGTGGAAACGCGGAGTTTTAACCACTGGACCACTGGGGAAGTCCCAAAAGTAATAAAATTTAAAAAAAAATTTCCTAATGGTACAAGCATAATGAGAAAGACCTAGGTTGACAAGGCAGCTCACCTGAGCCAAGAATTAGGGCACAGAGGCACTCTTCAAGAACAAACAAGAACCTGGTGGGCCATCTAGCAAAGAGCAGGAGTTTTGAGAAAGCCCATCTACCAGCCTTAGGAGGAAGTTGACAGGATGTGTGCAGGTTCCCAGGGAGAAGGAAGATGGCATTATAGAGTACAAGAGCACCAGCAAGACTGTGCCTGGGTATATCCACGGTTTCTCAACCTTCACTAGTAACGTTTGAGCCAGCTCATTCTTTGTTGTGAAGAGTTGTTCTGTGTACTGTAGGATCTTCCCTGGCCTCTACCTACTAAGTGCCAGCAGCACCATCTCTTATTGTGACAACCTAAAATGTCTCCAGACACTGCCAAATGTTCACTGGTTGGCGGAAGGTACAAAATCCAAGGCATTGCCCCTGGAGAGAACTACTAAGTTAGACTCATTGCTGAAGAAGCTCTTCACTAAAGGATAGAGCCAGACCTCATTGGCTAATGAATATTCATTTCCACAGACCCATACACGGGTCAAGAAACAGACTGCTGACAACTTGCCAAGTGACTGAAGACCTTTCACGCTCTTTCCAATTTCAATGGCTTATGCTCGTTTTGGCATTATATATTAGAGCCTTAAAAATGAACATAAATCTTGACCAAGGAATTTCACTTTTAAAATTTTATACTAAGAAAATAATTATAGATGCTAAATAAAAGTTAGCTATATTAAAGCAGAGTTGGTTTTAATTGTGAAAACTTAGAAATTGGCTAAATGTCCAGCAATAGCTGATTCAGTTAAGTAAGTTGAACTATAGCTGTACATAGGAATATATCATACAGCCATTAAAATATTTACATATATTTAAGGATGTTGTTCCTAATACCATGGAATGAAAATGAAAATACCAAGGCAGAAAACAGTACAATGCTATTTTTACATTACACACACAGGCACACACATGCACACAGTGCAAAAAAAAAAAAAAAGTTTCAAAGATAAACATCACAGTATTTTAAATATTAATGTCTTGGTAGGAGGATTATAGGGTTTTCTTCGGCAAACCATGTACATTCCTTATGCAATTAGTATTTTTAATCCTATGCATCTACAATTTCTAAATCTTTGCAAGGCAGACTATTTGGGGTATTAAATAAAAAGAGGCTAAAATGTGTAAAATGTAGATTTTAAAACATTTATTTAATCTTTACAGAGAAGTTTCTCGAAAAGATTGAAACTAGTTATATATCATCTGCTGTTAAAACCAATTCTTTCATAAATAGAGCACAATGCCTAGGTTCAGAATGTGGCTCTGTCACTTGCTAGCTACACGACCCTCGATATAAAACATTTCTGTGCTTCAGTTTCTCCATTTATACAACAGGTATATAGCCATACCTGTGTTACAGGGTTGTTGTGAGAATAAATTAGTCAACACATATAAAGTGCTTGGAGCAGCACCTAGCAAATATACATGCTCAATAAATACCAGCTACTACTACTTGCCATTGTTGCTTTATGCCAGGAAAAAAAAATTATTAAGGAAAATCTTGTTATGAATGACACACAGGAATCCAGCATTATTCTTACATAACATCAATATGAAAAAAAATCCAGATCTGAGAAAGACCAGGTGAGATTTTTAAAAAAGGTACATCTGTGAACTAGGTCATGAAAACAACTGGGAACAAGAACTACTAAAATGATAACCATGCTTTTAATAATGGACAGCAAAAATTTATTCTATTGGCTAAAAAATATGAAAACTTTGTTTTGAACCAATTTATTCTACTATGGTCATCCTCTAGGAAATTAAAAATCAGAAAAGCTCATATTAGATTTACTAGATATGACTAAATCAGTATTTTCCAAACTCCAATTTATGACCCATGGGTAGTAAAATCAATTTAGTAATACAGCGTATTTTTGTTCAATAACATAGAACAGCTATCAAAAATAAAAGAAATCAGAGAGCATCACACATAGCAATGGCAAGAATTGCTTTATAACATTTTTACAGCAGTTAAAATATACATTTGTGTGTCTCTTGGGGCATGGTGTAAAATGGACCTCTTACTGTGTGTCACAGTATTAAAAAGTTGAAAAAAGAGTGTTCTGTACCAATATTTAAGGTTTCATGTTAATTTGGATAAAATATTATATTTATTTTGCTTTTATAAATTTTATAATTCCTATTACAAAGACTACAATGGAGGGCAATATAAAATTAGCTGAAATTGGGTGGTTATTAAACATTTAAAAGTATAGCACAAATATAAAATGGTAAAGGGTTGTAGAGTTTTGGACAATGATTTTTAACTCTGTTAAAAGGAAAAAACTTACCTATTTCCATCTGGCATTTGAAAAACAGGGAACAGAGAATATAGAATTTTCTTTTTTAGATGTTCCAATACCAGAAAAGGCAACCTGATGTGGTAAATGGGTCACTGGCTTCAGAAACCTGGCAGACAAGGGCAGAAATGCCAAGTCCACAACTTACTAGCTCTGTAACCTTCACCAGTTAACCTCTCAGACTTGGTTTTCTCACACTTAACAAGATTTTAAGGATTTACGAAAGGATGTACATCAAGCCTCTAATACTGTGCTCATATATGGTGAAAAAGTGTAAAGCCTCCTCTCATAGCTCTAAAACTCACCAAAAGTGAAATTTATTACATTGGACATGGTCCAGGATAACCTCACAGCTTATCTTGTGTACCCATTAGATTCATCTTCAACCAACCATACCTTGAAGACAAACCAGATAGAGCTTTCTTGAGGATCTCAGGGGTTCTATCTGAGGATGGTGGAATTTCTGGAATATCAGAATCTGGTCTGGAATCCAAATCTCCATATCTGTCATCAATATCTGTTTCCTAAAATTAAAGAAAAAAGAAAATCACTTTGCAAAATAAAAGGAAGGAAAAGCACATGCTTGCCAATGCATTTATTTATTGCTCAGTGTGCCAACTCTCATTTATATAACTTAAAACAAAAAATATTAACTTATCTTGAATATCCAAGCACTGTTGTACATCCTAGTTAGGAAAGTTTGATTATCTTTGCTAAAGTCTATCAATATAAAGGATTAATTTAAACAAAAGACACAAAAAGAAACTCCTATATTATCTAAATCAGAAATTTTCCACAGAATCAAACATTTATTGTTTTTCAACTTAACAGAGAATATGGTGTTAATGCCACATAGATTCTGATCAACTGTACACAGTCTCTTTTTTTATTTGATTACAACCAAAGCATCAACAACAAGAGGAATGTCTTACACTGGCATAGCATTTTAGATAGATAGATAGATAGATAGATAGATAGATAGATAGATAGATAGATAGATAGATAGGGAAGCCGAATCCAGCCTCTGTACCCCGACACCGAGTTAAATCTCAGAGAGTTTTGGGTGAAGTAGAAAAGAATAGTTTTATTGCTTTGCCAGGCAAAGGGGGCCACAGTGGGCTAATGCCCTCAAAGCCCATGTGTCCCAACTTGGAGAGGGTAGTAAGAAGTTTTATAGTACTGAGGTGTGATCAGCTTGTGGACATTCTTCTGATTGGTTGGTTGGTGGTGAGGTAAGTGGAAGTCAGCATCATCAACCTTCAGGTTCCAACTGGTGGGTCTACATGCTTGTGGGAAGCATACCATCAATAATTGTTAACTCTTCCCACCTGGAGGGGGTTTCAGTATCTGCAAAACAGCTCAAAGATATTGCTGTGTGTATCCATTGATGGGGAACCAGGACCTTGCCCCAAGGCTGCACTATTGTTTCTCTTGACTGTTTCTCCCTTGTCTCACATCCCCTCCGTTCCCTAATTAACAACTGCTTGAATCTGCCCACTGGAACTCAGAGAAGGTCATGGAGGCTGAATGAAGGCTACTTTCTGCAATCAGAGAAATGGGGGGACACAGAAAGCCTTTGTGCCCAAGATCCCCACAGGGCCTTGCTCGGTATCAATCCCCCCTTTTCTTTGATACTCCTCAACCTTGAGAACAGATGTTGGACAAGGAAGGGAATCATTGTTTTGGATAGAGACATTAATCATAAACCCAGCAGAGGAACTCGGTTTCAGGGGACTTGGTTTTAATCCCCCTTTTTTAACTTTTCCCGAATCTTTTAGGGAATAGGGTGACAACCGCTCTGGCTACTTCCAGCTGAAATGGGGCATAGTCCTGCCTCAATTTGGGACACTGAGTTGGAAATATTACTGAGTTCCAAGTCCTGGGTCTGAGTTTAGTATGATTAAGGTCTCAATCCCCTGGGAATTTAAGCCTGAAATCCAGTCTGGACCTGGCTCTTTAAGGGAGACTTGTAGCCAGGTAGCCAGTTGTCTAATTTTATCTAACTAGGTTTTAACTTCTGATATGGTATTAAGATATATATAACAGGAGCTATTGGCCATTAAATATGTCTCCTCTTTTGTTGTTAATATCTGATCTGAAGCAATTTTATTGTCTAAAAAATTTAATAGTTACAAGAGGATACCTTGAAACCATAAGGTTGCAGTTACCAGTGGACACTGTTTTGAGATTGGCTGGTGCCATCCCCTAGGTCTGACACAGCTCAGAAAATTCGAGTTCTCCACAATACAGGAACATGTCCGAAATCACATCCATATGTCTGAACCAACAGCTACTCCATTTTGACTTTCAATTGCATTTCTCTTAATGGCCAAAGCAGATGTCACTGTTAATGATTTCAGTGCTTTTCTAGATATGAGAAGACGCAAGAATTTGGGCTCATAAAATCTTCTGAAAATATCTAACTTTCTAAAGCCCTGTTCTGCCAGTTTTTCTCAGAGCACAGTGCCTCATTCCTGATCTCCACCCTGAATTCCTTTCAGGGGGTGTTGAAGGTCAGTGGCCACAGTGGCCATTGACCTAATCCTTGCAGAGGCAGATGGCAATTTGCAGTTGGCAGAGGCCCCTTCAGGATCATAAATTTGACCATGGTTTGGGGGGCATTTCATGACCATTTTGTCCCACGGTGCTAGGAATGCTCATTCCCAGGTCTGGCAAAGATTTCGCTGATAGGCCAGTGTGCTCTTACTTACTGGACTAGGCCTTATTAGTAACCAAAAGTCTCTGGGCCACCTGTCTTACTACTCTCTTATGGTCCAGGAAACTATTCCCTCTTGTTTCTTCTTCCCATATCTAGAGTTACACTATTACAATCATTGATCTCATATGGAACTATACATCATCATTTTATCAGAGGCTCAGTCACACATTTGGTAATGCAAGAAACAACAATTTTGCAAAACAGGCAATATAAAAAACAATATAGCTAGCAGATTAGTAAGATCGTAAGTCAGAATATAAGTCAAGAACTTCCATTAGGTGCAGCCCAGTACATCCCAGGTCTTCTGACCTAGTCTGTTCTGTACCAATCCTTATCTTTAAGGGAAATTATATATTGGCATTGTCCATAAGGCACCCAGCCCAGTTTCCTAGTGTTACTAGTCTGGTTATCCCTAGTACGGGTTTAATTGTCCCCAACATAAGGGAGCCTTTAAATTTGAATGAACATAACCTGGTGTTAATCTCCTGGTTGTAGATCATGGAGCATCTGATCTTTATCCAAAGACTGATTACAAAGTTAGGCTTCAGAAACAAACTTAGAGTGTTCTTCTGACAATTTAATTAAATTCTGGAACAATATAACATAACCACAAGGAACTATCTGGGAAGTGAGTCTTGGTAAGCACAGACATTAATTAACAAAACTAGAATTTAATATTCAGTGAAACATAATTTTTTTCTAAAATTGCCCCCATGTTCATCAAGTACAGCCAAGACTAATTTGTTTCTAAAATAAGATTGGTCCATTGACCACATAGGTCCTTCCACATTGACTCTGGTATAATTCCTCAGAAGAAGTCTCAGAATTTCCAAAAGGTCTCTCAAGGCCAAGAAAGCCATATCAAAGGCCTGCCGTCAGATTTTGCCTAGGTGGATTTCTCTCTTTTAGAGGTCCCCAAAATATCAAGATTTCTGCACATGCCAGGAGACAGTTTTTCTCATTCGCCTGATAAGGCTGCTCAGAGTCTCCAATTTTTGAAGGGAACAGGCAGAGGGAAAAGAAAAATATCTCAATTTTACTCACAGAGGTGTAATTTACCAAATTGTTGCAAATCATAACCAACTTGAGGGGAAGTTTTTTTCCTATATCTGGAAAACACAGATCAAAGCCAGTAACATTTCAGACAAAATCCGTAAAATTTATAACCGTATTCACCAGTTCATTTAGTAAACCAATCCTCTTGTTAACTTTTTATGAAGCCATCAGGTTTTCCCTTAGGATTTTTTTTTTTTAATTTCTTACCCAGTTTCCCAGTACAACCTGAGATTTATCAAAATACAATAATAACTGTCTATAAATCACAGAGGCTTAAAAAGTCATGGTTAAACATTTGATCAAAATGGGATTGACAAAAGACACTTAGTTATTGCTGTAATGTGCAACATTTTAAAATAACTAGAATTATGACTGATAACATTTTACAAGGACATACTAGATTTTTAGGAATGCCATGTAATTTAACATACTAATTAAATATTTCTCTCTGAGAAACTCACGAGCTGTTGTCAAAAGCAGTAGTCCAAGAAAACTTTGAAGGGAGAAACTGAATCTGAATCCGGTCTTGCCCTAGCCCACTCCCAACAAAATCCATCTACCCAACTAGATTTAATAATCCAATCTTAGAAAATCCTGACCATGCACAATTCTAAAAACATGTGCTTTCTTACGGAGAATATCCCAGGGTGGCACCAAATACCTTTAGATTCCTAAATACCTTTAGTCTCTCTCTGCCAAGGGAAGCCAACATTCACTAATTAATGTTTCAGTATCTTAATATTTTATTTGGAAATGACCTACCTATTCAATAAACTTCCATCATTTAACTTAACTCTAAATTTTTAAGCTACCAAGCAGCTGAAGAGATTATTCTTAAGTACACATTCCTAAAACAATTATTCCTAAAGAGTTTTACCCAAAAGCTCCTATCTCACTTGCATTACTTAACACTGATAACTCTAAAGAAATGTCTATATTAATCAAACCAACAAGCTTAAGCCACCTTCAATAGCAAATATCAGTGCAGTACTGAATATTCCCCAGATCATGTGGTCCCAAAATTTATCTTGGCCATTTTCTACACATTTAGATTTAATTTGTAAGTGCTTAATTTTAAGTGAATTAAATAGAGCTCATTTACAAGTTAACTTTTACATAAAGACAGAACCAGAAATCTCAGTTTTTCCGCTTGATTTTAAAAAGGCTTCCCCCCTCCGCCCACCCTCCCCCCACCCCCCGCCTTTTTTTTTTTTTTTTTTTCTAGAGATAGTCTAGATAAGATAAGTATTCGTGAGGGTCTGGGCACAGCGGGGAGAAATACCAATTCCCTTTTCATGGGAGCATAGTTGAGGATCTCGCAGTTTTGTAACAATACCCTGGGGGGCGGGGGGCGGGGGGCGGGTTAGAAGATGGAACAGAACTCTGGTTACCCATAACAAGGCTTGTCCCAAAGGGAAAATCCCAGCCAGCATTCCGCCACAGGCAAAGCCTGACACGACAGGGAAGGATTCCCTGGTATTGTCGCATGTGAGCCCTGTTATTTAGCAAAGACGTCTCGACCGGTCAATATAAGTACTGACACACATACATACAAACAACAAACACGGTCCCACAAACAAAAGATCAGACAAGGTGTAGCCCAAAGATTCCATTTCCACTCCCAGACTGAGGACTCAAAATGGCTCGCAATGATTGGGTAGAATTTTCCCATCCTGTGCAAGCCTGAGTGGCTTACCCCAAAACAGTATCCACAAACACACAAACAACAGATAAAACTATGGCCACACAGACAGAATATCAGAGGAGGTATAGTTTAAAAATTCCACTTCCACTCCCAGAGAAAGGCTTCCAAATAGATTGGGTCAGTTCTTGAAAGAGAACAAACCCAGAGTTGGCTCTCAGGGATCCCAGAGTGGCTAGCCCAGATGGAGTGGAGAGAATTCCCAGCCTTTCCATTCCTGTGACAAAACAATTCTACCTGAAGAATAGTATATAATAAGTTAGGCCACCATGCAAAGGCCACCTCTCCTCACTTTTAAGAATATACTTTGGCCAAACAGGATTACAATAGAACCTTATTCTTTTTAGTCATAGATTCATAGTTATAGGTCGACCCATCTGCCAAAATTTTCCCGGGGGGCTATCAGATGGAATACAAGAAGAAGCGCTTCCCATGTTGAGTCGAATTAAACAGCCGTGCACACAAAATGGAAAGCAAAACCAGAATCCTCACCAGCCAAACAGAAGCCACACACACACACAAAAACAAACAGCCCAAGGCTCAAACTGGCTTCCAACTCCCACTAACCCGGTGGCCTTGGATCTTCCTAATGGAAAAATCCCCAAACGGGAACCAGAGGTTCGCCAAACAGACCAAACCAAGTGGCCTCAGCATGCAAGCTGAGGGGGCTTACCAAAACACTGGCAGAGGTGTCGCAACATCCCAAACGCTACTTTTCTGCTTCCCCAAAACAATTCCTTGGAGTAGGAAGTCCAGGGCAGCCCAGGGAGGAGGAAGAGAGGAATGTCCTCAAGGCAAAGATGGCCTTGGCAGCTGCTAGGGTGGTCCCTCGTCCGCCTTACTCCCGCCTTGGAGTTCCAGCTGCCAGGATGGCGGACAGGATATGACTGGGGCTTGGCCTTTCCAGGCAAGAGTCCCAGGCGATCTGGCCTCTAAAGGAATTCTCCAACCCTCCGCTCTCTTGAAAGAGGCTGGCGTGGAGAAAACCTCGGAGTGTCCGATCAAGCCAAGGGACCCCCCCACCTGGGACTGTCCCTGAGTCAGCCCCACTCTGTGCACCAAAATTGAAGCCAAATCCGGCCTCTGTACCCCGACACCGAGTTAAATCTCGGAGACAGAGTTTTGGGTGAAGTAGAAAAGAATACCTTTATTGCTTTGCCAGGCAAAGGGGGCCACAGCAGGCTAATGCCCTCAAAACCGTGTGTCCCAACTTGGAGAGGGTGGTGAGAAGTTTTACAGTAATGGGGTGTGATCAGCTTGTGGACATTCTTCTGATTGGTTGGTTGGCGGTGAGCTAAGTAGGAGTCAGCATTATCAACCTTCAGGTTCCAACTGGTCTGGGGTCTACGTGCTTGTGGGAAGCATACCATCATTACTTGTTAGCTCTTCCCACCTGGAGGGGATTTCAGTATCTGCAAAACAGCTCAAAGGTATTGTTGTGTGTATCCATTGATGGGGAACCTTGCCCCAAGGCTGCACTGTTGTTTCTCTTGACTGTTTCTCTCTTGTCTAGCATCCCCTCCCTTCCCTAATTAACAACTGCTTGAATCTGCCCACTGGAACTCAGGGAAAGTCATGGAGGCTGAATGAAGGCTATTTCCTGTAATCAAAGAAATGGGGGACTCAGAAAGGCTTTGTGCCCAAGAGCCCCACAGGGCCCTGCTCAGTATCAATTGATAGATAGGTATAGATATGTAGATATATATAGATATACACACACATATATATGTATGAATATATATATATTTATATACACACACACACACACACACATATAATTTTTTTAAGTGTTTAAACTTCCATCATTTTATTAGATCCTCAAGAGACAATCACAGCCAAGACGGTGGAGTACAAAAACCTTGAGCTCACCGCCTTTCATGGGCACACCAATTTTACAACTATTAACAGAACAACTACTGATAGAGTGATAGAATCTACCAGAAAAGATCTTTTACAACTAAAGATCCAAAGAAGGAACCACAGGAGATGGGTAGGAGGGGCAGTGCTGTGGTATAGTCAAGAGCCATACCACCAGGTGGGCAACCCACAAACAGAAGAATAATTACAATTGCAGAGGTTCTCCCCTAGGAGTGAGGGGTCTGAGCTCCACACATTAGGCTCCCCAGCCTGGGGGTCTTACACAGGGAAAACGAGCCCTCAGAACATTTGGCTTTGAAGGCCGGGGGACTTACTTTTGGGAGACCCAGAGGCTGTGGGAAATAGAAACCCCACTCTTAAAGAGTGCACAGAAAACTTCTCACACTCTGGGACCCAGGGCAGAAGCAGTAATTTGAAAGAAGCCTGGGTCAGGTCTATCTGCTGATGTTGGCAAGTCTCCAGTAGAGGCAGGAGACAACTGGCGCTCACCCCAGGGAAACAGACACTGGTGGCAGCCATCTTGGGGAGCTCCTTCTACCATGTAGAAGTGTCCCTCTAGAATTCTGATGCTGTCAAGTGATGCTGGATGCTGGCAAGTGTCTCTGGAATTCTTCTTCTAGCTTACTAGCCTTGGGACCCAGTCTGCCACCCCACCCCACCCCCACCCACCAGACTACAGGCACCAGTACTGGGATACCTCAAGCCAAGTAACTAGCTGAGCATGTTACTTGCAGCCCCACCCATCAGAAGGCAGGTTACCTTAAGAACCTCTGAGCCGACAGCCACCCCTGGACACAGCCCTGTTCACCAGAGGGCCCAGGACCTGGCCCCATACACCAGTGCCCAGGTACTAGACTCAGAACCCCCATGGCCCTACAGCCAGAGACCCTGGAACCCAGCTCCACTCACCAGTGAGCAGGCACTGGCCCCCAAATGCCATAGGTTTAGGCCCCGCCCACCAGTGAGCCACCTCTAGCCTCAGGACAAGCCACACCCACCAGCAGGACAACACCAGCTCTGAGACACCCCTTAGCCAGTCACTCCGGGATCTGGCCCCACTAACCAGGGGGCTGACACAAGCTTCTGGACACCCTGGGTTCCACACCAGCTATGTCAGGAACCAATCCCACCCAATAGCAGTCCGACACCAGTTCTGATGCCTAGGCCCCACAACCACCCACCCCAGAATCTGGCTCTGCTCATCAGTGAGCCAGCACTAGCCCTGGGACCCCCTGGGGTTCTGCACCCAGTGACCTTGTGACCCAGCCCTGCCAAACAGCAGCTGGCAGCCTGTGCACATGGCAGGGTCCAGCAACCAACTGGACGAGGGGCCAGCCACGTCAACCAGACCACCCATGTTAGACAGCCCTCCATGAGAGAAGGTGCCATGCAGTCCACGTAGGGGGCATGCTTATAGCATATAGCTCTGATGACCAGAGGGGAGTGTGCTGCTGGGATGCACAGGACATCTCCTACAAAGAGCCACTTCTCCAAGGTCAAATGTAACCAGTCTACCAGATACATAGAAATAAAAACAGCAAATTAGGCAAAATGAGGCAACAGAGGAACATGTTCCAAATGAAGAAACAAGATAAAACCCTGGAAGAAGGCTAAGTGAAGGGGAGATAGGCAATCTACCCAAGAAAGAGTTCAGGGTAATGATCATAAAGACTATCAAAGAACTTGGAAGCAGAATGGATGAGTGAGAAGTTAGACGTTCATAACAAAGAGTTAGAAGATATAAAGGAGAACCAAAAAGAGATGAAGAACACAATAACTGTAATGAAGAATACACTAGAAGGAATCAACAGTAGATTAAATGATACAAGGGAACAGATCAGTTTACTGGAAGACAGAATAGTGGATATCACTGAAGCTGAACAGGAAAAAAAAAAACAAATAAAAAGAAATGAGTACAGTTTAAGAGAGCTCCACTTCAACATCAGGCATACTAATATTTGCATCACAGAGGTCCCAGAAGGAGAAGAGAAATAGAAAGGGGCAGAGAACATATTGGCAGACATAAGAGCTGAAAAGTTCCCTAACCTGGAATAGGAAGCAAACATACAGGTCCAGGAAGCACAGGGCATCCCATACAGGATCAACCCAAAGAGGAACACACCAAGACACATCATAATTAAAATGGCAAAAATTAAAGATAAAGAGAGAATATTAAAAGCAGCAAGGTAAAAATCAACAAGTTATGTAAAAAGGAACTCCCATAAGTTTATCAACTGACTTTTCAGCACAAACTCTGCAGGCCAGAAGGGAGTGGCACGATATACTTAAAGTGTTGAAAGGGGAAAACCTAGCACCAGGAATACTCTACCTGGCAAGGCTTTCATTCAGATTTGATGAAGAGACGAAAAGTTTTGCAGACAAGCAAAAGCTAGAAGAGTTCAACACCACCAAATCATCTTTACAAGAAATGTTACAAGGACTTCTCTAAGAGAAAAAGAAAAGGCCACAACTAGAAACATGAAAACTACAAAAGGAAAAAGCTCATTGGTAAAGGCAAATATATAGTAAAGGTAGTAAATCAACCACATACAAAGCTAGTAGGAAGGCTAAAAGACAAAACTAGTAAAATCATCTATGTCTGTAATAAGGAGTTAAGGAATACACAAAACAAACAGATGTAAAATATAATGTTGAAAACAGTCATTGTAAGCGTTGGCGAGAACAAATGCACAGTTGTTAAAATGTATTTGAAATTAAGAAATCTGCAACTTAAGACAATCATGTATGTATACAGATTGCTATGTATAAACCTGATGATAACTATAAACCAAAAATCGACAATAGATACACACACAAAAAAGAGGAAAGAATCCAAACATAACACTAAAGATAATCATCAAATCATAAGAGACAACAAAAGAAGAAAGGAACAAAAAAGAACTGCAAAAACAATTTAAAAAATGGCACCAAGAACATACATATCAATAACTACTTTCAATGTAAACGGACCAAATGCTCCAATCAAAAGTCACAAAGTGATAGAATGCATATAAAAACAAGGCCTGTATATATGCTGCTTATAAGAGACTCACTTCAGATCTAAAGACACACACAGACTAAAAGTGAGGAGATGGAAAAAGGTATTCCATGCAAATGGAAATCGAAAGAAAGCCAAGGAAGTAATAATTATATCAGACAAAAATAGACTTTAAGACAAAGACTGTTATAAGAGACAAAGAACAATATTACATATGATATTATCAAGTGATCAATTCAAGAAGATATAACAATTGCAAATACATATGCACCCAACATAGGAACACCTAAATAAATAAAGCAAATATTAACAGACATAAAGGGAGAAATTGACAGTAACACAAAAATAGTAGGGGACCTTAACACCCCACTTATATCAATGGACAGATCATTCAGACAGAAAGTCAATAAGGAAACACTCACCTTAAATGACACATTAGGCCAAATGAATTTAATAGATATATATAGAACATACCATCCAAAAGCAGCAGAATACACATTCTTTTCAAGTGCACATAGAATACATTCTCCAGGATAGATCACAAGCTGCACGTGTTAGGGCACAAAACAAGCCTTGGTAAATTTAAGGAAACTGAAATCATATCAAGCATCATTTTGACTACAACACTATTTCAATTACAAGGAAAAAATGCAAAAAAACCACAAACACATGGCTAAACACAAAAGACTAAACAATACACTACTAAACAACCAATGGATCACTGAAGAAATCAATGCAGCCATAAATAAATAAATAAATAAATTTATTTAAAAAAAAAAAAAAAAACCTCCAACAAAAAAATGTCCAGGACCAGGTGGCTTCACAGGTGAATTCTACCAAACATTTAGGGAAGAGTTACAGTCTATTTTTCTCAAACTTTTCCAAAAAGTTGCAGAGGAAGGAATGCTTCCAAACTCATTCTATGGTACCAGCATCACCCTGATACCAAATCCAGAGAAAGATATCACAAAAAATGAAAATTACAGGTCAATATTGCTGTAAACATAGATGCAGAAATCCTCAACAAAATATTAGCAAACTGAATCCAACAATATATTTAAAAGATCATACACCATGATCAAGTGGGATCTGTCCCAGATGCAAGGATTTTTCAATATCCACAAATCAATCAACATGATATAACAACAAATCAACAGACTGAATAATAAAAATCATATGATTGTCTCAATAGATGCAGAAAAAGTTTTTGACAAAAATTTTCATGTAAAACACCCATTTATGACAAAAACTGTCAACAAAGTAAGTATACAGGGAGCATACCTCAACATAATACAGGCCATATATGATAAGCCCACAGCTAACATCATACCTTAGAGTGAAAAGCTGAAAGCATTTCCTCTAAGATGAGGAACAGGGTGAGGATGCCCACTCTTGCCACTTTTATTCAACACAGTATTGGAAGTCCTAGCCACAGCAATCAAACAAGAAAAAGAAATAAAAGGAATCCAAACTGGAAAGGAAGAAGTAAAACTGTCACTGTTTGCAGTTGACATATTATACACAGAAAACCCTAAGGATGCCACCAAAAAACTACTAGGGCTCATCAATGATGATACAGTTGGAGAATACAAAATTAATATACAAAAGCCTATTGCATTTCTGTACACTAACAGTGAACTACCAGAAAGAGAAATTGAGGAAACTATCCCATTTACAATCACATCAAAAAGAATAAAATACCTAGGAATAAACTTTCCTAAGGAGGTAAAAGACCTGTACTCAGGAAACTATAAGACACTGATGAAAGAAATTGAAGATGACACAAACAGATGGAAAGATATACCATGTTCATGAATTGGGAGGACTAATATTGTTAAAATGACCATACTACCCAAGGCAATCTACAGATTCAATACAATCCCTAACAAAATACCAATGGCATTTTTCACAAAACTAGAACAAATAATTTTAAAATTTGTATGGAATCATAAAAGACCCCAAATAGTCAAAAAAAATCTTGAGAAAGAAAAACGGAGCTGGAAGCATCACATTCCCTGACTTCATACTATACTACAAAGCCACAGTCTTCAAAACAATATAGTACTGGCACAAGAACAGACACACAGATCAATGGAACAGAATAGAGAGCCCAGAAATAAACCCAGGCACTTATGGTCAATTAATCTATAACAAAGGAGGCAAGAATATACAATGGAGAAAAAACAGTCTCTTCAATAACTGGTGCTGGAAACTGGGCAGCTACATGTGAAAGAATGAAATTATAATGTTTTCTCATACCATATACAAAAATAAACTCAAAATGGATTAAAGACCTAAATGTAAGACTGGAAATCATAAAACTCCTAGAAGAAAACACTGGCAGAACACTCTTTGACATAAATTGTAGCAGTATTTCTTTGGATCAGTTTCCTAAAGCAAGGAAATAAAAGCAAAAATAAACAAATGAGACCTAATTAAAGGCTTTTGCACAGCAATGAAAACCATCAACAAAACAAAAAGACAACCTACTGAATGAGAGAAAATATATGTAAATGTTATGACTGATAAGGGATTAATATCCAAAATATATAAACAGCTCATACAACTCAATATCAAAAAAACCAAACAACTCAATCAAAAAATAGGCAGAAGACCTGTATAGACATTTTTCCAAAGAAGAGATAGGAATGGCCAAAAGGCACATGAAAAGGTGCTCTACATTACTAATTATCATAGAAATGCAAATCAAAACCACAATGATATATCATCTCACACCTGTCAGAATGACTATCGTCAAAAAGTCCACAAATAACAAATGTTGTCGAGGATGTGGAGAAAAAGGAACTCTGTGCACTGTTGGTGGGATTGTAAATTGGTGTAGGCACTGTGGAAACAGTACAGAGGTTCCTGAAAAAACTAAAAATAGAACTACCATATGATCCAGCAATTCCACTTCTGGGTATGTATCTGAAAAAATCAAAAACACTAATTAAAAAAGATACATGCACCCCAATGTTCAAAACAGCATTATTTACAATAGCCAACATATGGAAGCAAGCTAGGTGTCCATCAACAAATGAATAGATAAAGAAGATGTGGTATATATATATAGTATATATATATATATATATATATATATATATATATATATATATATATATATATACACAATGGAATGCTACTCAACCATAAAAAAGAATAAATTTTGCCATTTGCAACAACGTGGATGGACCTGGAGGGTATTATGCTTAGTGAAATAAGTCAAACAGAGAAAGACAAACAGTACATCTTATCAATTACTTGCAGACTCTAAAACAAACAAACAAAAACAAAACAAAAAAAACGAAGCTAACGAAACAGAAACAGACTCACAGATATAGGGAACAGACTAATGGTTACCGGGGGAAGAGGGAAGGGGAGAAGGGCACAATAGGGGTAGGGGATAAGAGGTACCAATTACTGTGTATAAAGTAAATAACTACAAGGATATAAGGCACAGAAAAAAAAAATATGCTTTTTTAAAAAAAAGAGACAATCCTAATGAAACAAGTCAAACAGACAGTATCATTGCTGTTTTACTTATAGGTAAACTATGATCAAAAGCATTTGCTCTGGGGCTTCCCTGGTGGTGCAGTGGTTGAGAATCTGCCTGCCAATGCAGGGGACACGGGTTCGAGCCCTGGTCTGGGAGGATCCCACATGCCGCGGAGCAACTAGGCCCATGAGCCACAACTACTGAGCCTGCGCGACTGGAGCCTGTGCCCCGCAACAAGAGAGGCCGCGATAGTGAGAGGCCCACGCACCACGATGAAGAGTGGCCCCCGCTTGCCACAGCTAGAGAAAGCCCTGGCACAGAAACAAAGACCCAACACAGCCAAAAATAAATAAATAAATAAATAAATAAAAATTTAAAATAATACAGACATACACTTTATAAAAAAAAAAACAAAAAACAAAACTCAAACTGAACTTCATATTTAAAAAAAAAAAAAGCATTTGCTCTGGTGGTGTGATTTTTTTATAAAGTTATTTAAAACCCAAACTGACTTCTAAGAGTGCACGAACAAGAACTGTGTGTGTACGCTGGGGCCGTTACACAAAGATGGTCACTGTAGAACCTCCAGGGATAGAGTGGCTAAGGAATTTTAAGAGAAGAGTTGCCTCATGCTCAGTTTTGAAGTTGTTCATTCTGCTGTAAGGAACAGCCTCCACTCCTATGTCCTCCCCTCTCCTCTACCCACCCCTAGCAGCAACCTTCATTAAAGAGTGCTACACACACAAATGCTTTGGGAGAGTGGTTTACTGAGGGGGGAATTGGGGGAAGGGGACTGAACTGGGTCAGAGGGAAGAGAATATTCACAGCAGGTGAATACATGCAGAAGGAGCACTGAGCAGAATCTTGGGCCAGAAGTGATACTAGGAGTGAAAGCGCCTAGGGATTCAAAATGTTTAGGAATCTCAAACCAAACTCAGTCTTTATTAGCACCAAAGTTTTGGCAAATTTCACCACCCCTTCTAACTGATTGTTTATCCATAAAATGGAAACATTTAATATAATGCCAAGGACTCAGTTAAGTCAATGAAATAGTAAGCTATTATTACTATCGAATCCAATTCCTCATTAAGTGGCTTAACAAATAAAATGTTAGCCTTGGGGGAGTATTATCAGTTTTCATAAAGCAATAATAAACTTTTGTTTATTAACTACAACTTTCTTACTAAACAATTATGAAATTAAATGTGACATTATACCAAAACTGACAAATGAAACAAATGTCACATTCCCACTGTGACACTGAGAGTCAGTTGGCCCCAGAGCAAGTTAAACAGAGAGAAATGTTGACTAGTAAACCAGCAGACAGGACATCTCCTGAAAACACCAGGGAACCTGCTGTTAGTCTGATGTGCCAGCAGGTTTTTGACATCTAGAATGATGGAACACATCACATTTTTTTCTTTGCTTTGCTCTCTTTTTTTTCACCTTCAGTAACCCAGAGCGTTGCAGGCATAGTGTGAGTGGTAGTCGAGACAGTGACTAATGGAAATGGCTCCGTAAGGGCACATCACCAGGTTGCAGAAAGAGCACCAGACTAGGAGTCAGGAGTCGCAAGTACAGTGATCACTCAGTACCTGGTGGGAGTGGGGGAAGGGGGGTGGGGAATAGTTCCTGGACACCCTCAGATACAAAAATCAGAGAATATAACCTACACACATCCTCTCATACACTTTAAATCATCTCTAGATTACTTATAAAACCCAAAACAATGTAAATAGTTGTAAGTACAATGTAAACAGTTGTTGAGTATGCAGCAAATTCAAGTTTTGCTTGTTGGAACTTTCTGGGATTTTTTTTTTTTTTTTTCAAATATCTTGATCCACAGTTGGTTGAATCCATGGATTTGCAACCCACGGATATGAGGGCTGACGGTACTGATTCCACCTCTAACTAGCACCATGACAAAAGGCAAAATACTTAACCCTAAAGAAACTCAGCCCTCGGTTTCCTTAAAAAGTAAAACCATTGGACTTTCAGCACACCACCTCAAAGTCCACTTGGCAATAATGGTGATGTGCCACAACCCTCCCCAGTAGTTCATAAGCTTTGTGAGAGGAAGAAATACTATTGGCCTCACTTTTGACTCGCAAGAGGCTGGCAGACGACCTTGCACAGTGGCTGGCATTTATTAGGCACTATGTAAATATGTGTTGAATGAACTGAGCCTGTCAGCTCATGCTAACATTTAAGATTAAAATAGTTCTCAACTGTTCTTGCTAGGTGAGTAATCTTGGCCAAGTCACCTTGAAGAGTAGCCCCCGCTCTCAGTAGCACTTACGTAAAATGAGGGCTTCTGACTATGAAAGACTACTCTTTTCCAAATATAAAATGATAATGAAAGTATTTCTGGTAAATGGTGGATGAAAGTTGAAAAACTTAAATTTTCTTTATTACCCTGTAAATCTAATTCCTACAGTGAAACGTACTTAGAAAATAAGAACAAAAGTACTTTACAAATATTGATTTATTTATACCTCACATTACCTTACAGATAAGTAAATAATCACATCCTTTTTATAAGTGGAAAAATTTAGGCTCAGAAAGGTTGAGTAAAGTGCCCAAGTTTACACAGCTCTAAGCAATGTAGCCAGGATGCAGAAAGGAAATTAAAATGACAATTTTCCTCCAAACTGATCTACAAATTCAATGCAATCCCAATCATCTCAATAGGCTTTTTTCATGTGTGGAAATGTACAGACTGATTCTAAAATTTATATGAAAATGCAAAGGACCTAGAAGAGCCAAAACCACCTGGGGAAAAGAACTAAAACTGAAGGACTTACACTACCTGTTTTCAAAAGTTATTATAAAGTTGTAACTGTGGTACTGGCATAAAAGAAAACAAATGTCAATGGAACAGAAGAGAGAGTCCAGAAATAAATTCACACTTCTGTGGCCAACTAACTTCAACAAAGTTGAAAGGTAAATTCAATACATGATGCTGGAATAATTAGATATCCATATGTGAAAGGAAGGAAGGAAGAAGAAAAAACTTTGTACTTCACACCATTTACAAAAATTAATTCAAAACAAATCATAGACATTTACATAAAGATATAAAAATTCCATAAAATCTTTGGGACCTAGGGTTAGGCAAAGATTTCTTAAATATGACAACAATAGTATGATTCATATGAGAAAAACTGATAAATAAAACTACTTCAAAATTAAAATTTTCTGCTTTTCAAAAGACAGTGTTGGACTTCCCTGGTGGCACAGTGGTTAAGAATCCACTTACCAATGCGGGGGGCATGGGTCCGAGCCATGGTCCGGGAAGATCCCACATGCTGCAGACCAACTAGGCCTGCGAGCCACAACTACTGAGCATGCGCTCTAGAGCCTGCGAGCCACAACTACTGAAGCCCGCATGCCTAAAGCCCATGCTCCGCAACAGGAGAAGCCACCGCAATGAGAAGCCCGTGCACTGCAACGAAGAGTAGCCCCTGCTCTCTGCAACTAGAGAAAGCCCGCATGCAGCAACGAAGACCCAACACAGCCAAAAATAAATAAATAAAATTTTAAAAATAAATAAATAGTAAATCCTAAAAGATTTCCAAAATCAATATTAAAAAAAAAAAAAAAGACAGTGTTAAGAGAATGAAAAAACAGCTATAGACTGGGAAAAGATATTTGCAAATCACAGGTCAAATAAAGGTCTTGCGTCCAGAACACATAAAGAATTCTCAAAATTCAATAAGAAAACAATCAACTCAATTAAAATACATGGGCAAAATATTTGAACAGACATATCACCAAAGGCAATACACAGATGGCAAATTAGCATATGAAGAAATGTTCAACATCTTAGTTACTAGGGAAATGCAAATCAAAACTGCAGTAAGATACTATGACACATCTTCTAGCATAGCTAAAATTTAAAACTGAACATACCAAGTCTCAGAGAAGATGTGTTGAAACTGGACCTCTCACACACTGCTGGTGGAAATGTGAATTGGTACAACCACTTTGGAAAGCAGTTTGGCAGTTTCTTAAAAAGTTTAATAATACATCCACCCTATGACATAGTCATTTCATTCCTAGGTATCTGCCCCAAAGAAATGAAAGTATATATCCACACAAAGGCTGTACACAATGTGCATGACAGCTATATTTGTAATAGCTCCAAACTGGAAACAACTCAAATGTTGAAAAAAACAAATTGGGCTACATCCATACAGTGGAATACTACTTGGCAACAAAAATGAACTATTGAAGTATGCAACAATACAGATGAATTTCAAAATTATGCTCAGTAAAAAGAAGCCAGACATGGACTTACCTGGTGGGGCAGTGGTTAAGAATCCGCCTGCCAATGTGGGGGACACGGGTTCGAGCCCTGGTCCAGGAAGACCCCACATGCCACGGAGCAGCAAAGCCCGTGCACCACAACTACTGAGCCTGCGCTCTAGAGCCCACGAGCCATAACTACTGAACCCGCAAGCCACAACTACTGAAGCCCAAGCTCGTGCTCCGCAACAAGAGAAGCCACCACAATGAGAAGCCCCCGCACCGCAATGAAGAGCAGCCCCTGCTCACCACAACTAGAGAAAGCCTGCGCGCAGCAACAAAGACCCAACACAGCCAAAAAATAAATTATAAATAAATAAATAAATAAACAAATAAAAGCCAGACAAAATGTACATATAGTATGTATATGTATACATACATATGCAATGTGTATATGCATACATGTATGTATGTATAGAATTCCACTTATATAAAATTCTAGAAAATACATACTCAACTATAGTGCCAGAAAGCAGATCAGTGGTTATCAAGGTGTAGAAGGGGAATTACAGAAGGGCAGGAGCAGACTTTTAGTGGTGACGGGGTTTGTTCATCATCTTTACTGCAGTGATGAACTCATCTGCGTTGCACACGTCCAATTGCACAGTGTAAGTATGGTCACTTTAGTGTATGTCACTTGTAGCTTATGGTGACTCCTGAAGAGTGCGCAGGAGCCAGCGGACAGGGAAAGGTGCTTCTCAATACTAGAGACTGGAAAGCAGGAAGAACAAGGGCATGGGATTCCAGACCATTCAAGACGATGGCTCCAAAGTCTCTAAACTAATGAAGGTAAGCAGCAGTTTAGAATGCAACAAAGGATAACGTATTAAATCAATCACAATTTCCACCCCTTTTACACCTGGTCCCCTAAAAAGTGAGTCAATCAGGGTCAGCTTCTCCACTACAGGTCCCTTGAGGTTCACACTGATCCCTCCCTGTACCTACTACAGCATTAAAATTGCAAACAAGCAAAAGGAAACCCTCAAGTGACACAGAGCTCTGTGCCTAAAAGGAGGGGGCCTTTTAAAAATCTTGAAGCTAAACAGGTCTTACTTTAAAGAATGGTAGGTTATACTACTGATTTCAGCATTTTCTCTCAGTCTCTTCATTGTTTCCATGTATTTTAAAGATGTGAGAAAGAAACTACATGCCTTCACCCCACAAAGCTTACTGCCTCCATGAACATGACTTTAGAATCCAATCGCCTTCATTACCATAGCTTTACTATTCCCAGATACTTGCTCTGGAGCTAACTGTTCATCACAAGAACTTCTGAAAAACATCAACCCTTTAATAGGAAGCACCAACGAACAAGTTTCCTCCTAAAACTCTTTGAACCCTTGCCTCAAAATCCTTGCCTGGCTATTGCCACCAATCCCAAACTGTTACACTGTGATCCGTACCCAGTCCTAATCAAGACCCTGCATTGAAAGACCTGCCTTAAACCAAACTTCCAATTCTCAATAAAATCCAACCTTGCCTTTCCCCCTCCAAGCTCTGCCAAAGCTTAGTATTGAGGTGGTGTTTTTCCTCACCACAGGAAGCAATAAACTCAACTTTGTCTTATCAGCTGGTGGGTTGGTGATATCTGGGGAGCCAGCATTCAAAAACCGTTGTTAAATAAAATGAATATGCTGCAAATGACAACATGGAAACTTATTTGGGTGATAACAGTGACTAACAATTGGTGAACAATTGGGGAGTACCAACTTATATTTTATTCTGGATATCTAGATCTACATATTCCTATTTTATTAATGGCCTATATTTAGATGGAAAAAATATAAAAATGTTTAGCACACCTTCAAGTGACACCAAGACAACTCACAGTGAAGGGTGCCAAAGTTAAGAATTTATGGAAACACAAGTTCCAAAATTAAAAGTTTATTTTTTAAATATTAGAATATTTTTGAAAGAAACTACACCCATCTCAAATGAGGAAGGACAGAAGTTAACTGACCTCCAGACTGTTTCACCCTCAACTTCACAAACCCAAATCTGTATCAGAGTAGCATCCCCACATACGACCCCACACGGGGTCCTCACCTGACCGTGCACTGTTCCACCGGTGCTCCCCGTACTGGCCGTGGCTTCCCTGTGCACCCCCTTCTCTCCCACTTCCGGTCCAGTCAATTAGGTCTAGGCTTCACTTCAACTGCTCAGTCTCTCTCAATCCATCCAGAGCTTCAACAGCCCTCTTTGAGCTTCCGTCCACTTTCTTGCCTACCCTAACTGTGTTCAATCCTGGCCCCCCTGGCTCACTCACTCCTCTGGCATCCTTGTCCTGGCATTCCCGACCACAGTCACTCCCAGTGCCTTTCTTATTCTCAGCTATTAAATGGGAAATATTCCTAACCCATATAGCTGAGGAACAAAAAAAGAAAGATGTAAAAGTACTGTTTTCTCTAAATCACTCTACAAGCATCAACTATTATGACTACTACTGCTACTGAGTGAAGAACTATGCTAATTCAATACACAACAAATTTGTGTTATTTTAGTTCAACTGAATCTTCACTGAGTTTGATAATTCTGCCAGTTCCCTCTTGGTCATCTTACATCACACTCTCTAAAATGACATTCCAAAGGTGTCCCAGTCAGAAATGAGATCTAGTTCCAGCTCTGCTACCCGCTTGAGGTCATTTCGGGCAATAACAAACACAGTCTAGGGCAAGTTTATTATTTAAAAATACACACACACACACACACACACACACACACATATATGTATGGTTGAACTAAATTGTTCCTAAGATCTCTTGAAGCTCTGTGGTTCTCAGACCCTACTTAACTGGGCAAATTTAAAGCGTCAAACACTGATCTCTCCTCTTCTGCTTTTCAAAATGTTTCTGTATCTAACCTCGATTCCTTCTTTCCTTTCCTTGAATACTCCAACCACCTGTACTCTCCACACCATGTCTACTTTCTTTTCCCTAGGGACTGCCCACCCTCATCAGCATCTGTGCTCCCATTTGACTTTTCTTTCTTCCTTCCTTCCTTTTTCCTTCCTTCCTTCCTTCCTTTCCTTCTTTCTTTCTTTCCTCCTTCCTTCCTTCCTCCCTCCCTCCCTTCCTTCCTCCTTTCTTCCTCCCTCTCTCCCTCCCTCCCTCTCTCTCTTTCTTTCTTTATCTTTGGCTGCGTTGGGTCTTCGTTGCTGCACACGGGCCTTCTCTAGTTGAGGTGCACGAGCTTCTCATTGCGGTGGCTTGTCTTTGTTGTGGAGCACGGGCTCTAGGCACGCGGGCTTCAGTAGTTGTGGCACACGGGCTCAGCAGTTGTGGCTCGCGGGCTCTAGAGCACAGGCTCAGTAGTTGTGGCTCTTGGGCTTAGATGCTCTGCAGCATGTGTGTTCTTCCCGGACCAGGGCTCAAACCCGTGTCCCCTGCATTTGCAGGCGGATTCTTAACCACTGCACCACCAGAAGTCCACTGACTTCTTTATATAAATACCTACCTTCCCTTCTTTGAAAAAGGAAATTTTCACTTGATCCTCCAGGTCCACTCTAACTGCTATTCTGTACTCCCTTCCACCGGCACTTCCTACAATTACTACCAATATTTTACGTCTCACATTCCTCGGCCTAAAATGTGGCTTCTCTTAAGATCTTTTGCTGGGACTTCCCTGGTGGCACAGTGGTTAAGAATCCGCCTGCCAATGCAGGGGACACGGGTTCGATCCCTGGTCCGGGAAGACCCCACGTGCCACGGAGCAACTAAGCCCGTGCACCACAACTACTGAGCCCGCATGCTGCAACTACTGAACCCTGCGCGCCTAGAGCCCGTGCTCTGCAACAAGAGAAGCCACCGCAATGAGAAGCTTGCGCACCGCAATGAAAGAATAGCCCCCACTCACCGCAACTGCAGAAAGCCCGCGCACAGCGACAAAGACCCAGTGCAGCCATAAATAAAAATAAAGAAAGAAAGAAATTGAGAGGGAAATTAAATGAATTAGTATTATAAAAAAATAAAAGATCTTTTGCTAAATTCCACGTTCTCTGCCCCTTCCTCATTCCTAAATACTAGTGATGATATCCTCTAAGCAATTCCTCCTCCTTTAGCTCCCAGGACCTCATTATCTTGGCACCTTCTTACATCTCCAACCCTACTCTAAACATGGGCACCTCCCAAGGCTCTGTCTTCAGTTCTCTGCCCTCTCTATCCTACTCAAAGGTCTCCACACCTGACCGTTCATTTCAGTTCCCAACACCACCTTGAACCACTTCTCTGTTTTAGAGAATGCCATTCCTGCCCCACCCAACTCACCCATCTCGCTCATAACCTGAAAAACCCTGCAAAACTGCCCAATCATTTTTGCTTCTTTCCTAAGTCTCTTAAGTTGTGCATCAAAATGTGTCTCCCAGCAGGCTCTTCTTTTATTAGTCTTACCCTGATCACCCTTGTCTAGGTCCCATCACCATTATCTAATATACGCTTCCTCTCTCTCAACCCCTACTCCCCAGCTCCTACTAGACTTAGTACATGCCCTCATTATTTCATATACATAGCATTTGCAATATACTCCTATCTGGTTTCTTTGTGGCAGGTCTCTCCCCCTCCCAACACTTTCTCCAGAGTGCTGCTAGAATGACAGGCTAATGCCTCTGCAAAAACTTTCCAGTGGCTTCCAGGAGTCCATGGAAGAAAGCCTAACCTCCTTCACAAGACTCTGAAACTCTCAACCCCTCCTCACAAACACATACAGTTTATGCTCCAGGATTATAAAACTAAGCTCAGTTCCCTGTGCCTAGAATGCTGATTTATGAAACAGTTCCACATGCCCTTTGCCTAGAATGCCCTTCCCTAACACTTGTCCACCTGGTGAGTCCCCAGGCATCTTTTAATTCCAAGGCTCAAACCCTCACCTCCTCTTAAAGCCTTTCCTGTTATCTCCATATAGCATCCAGCTATGCCCTCTTTGCTAACAATAAGCCTTGTTCAGACTTATATTAAATCTATCTCATATATATCTCCTGGGGGGTTCCTTGAAGAAGTGGTCTTGTTATCTTTCAAGTATTACTGCAGCATTTAGCAACTGGGAACATTCCCCTGCAGGTAAGAAGCACCTTTTCACGTGTTAATGCTCTGGACCACAGAACTTTCTCTCACTATGTCTCCAGGTCCTGAACAATGAGAAGGTCATGTTAATAACGCCGTTATAAAAAAAGACTACAAAATGGCACGGGAGTGTACCATAACAGCAGAATATAACACACTTCCTGTGCTTCTTTCATTAATTCCATAAGAGTTTTGCCTTTACTGCAACTTGAATGGAGAAGGCACTTAAAAGAATTTCAATGGACCAAATATTAACCAGCCTCCGATGTGCAAACTGACTTTATAATGGCCCTTGACCTGGAAATACAGGTGCATTCAAATATACACCCTGATAAGAAAGGACATACAGAGGATAGAGTTCAGTGACACAAAGCTTGCCAAGTCAAAAGTTCCTTGCAATAAACTCTAAAAGTATGCAATATTTTAGATATGGTTTAGAAAATGCTCATCCTTGTCTAAGAAATCTTAACAGAACAGGTTACACATGGCAACACCTACTCTCAGAAAACAAAATCCCGCTGGGTATGTATTAATGAAAACCAATAGTGTGGCATTTATAAATAAATAAATAAATATGCAGTGAGGTAACCCACTCACAGATAGCTAGAGACAACAGTTCTAATGAGTCAAATCAAACCAGAGAAGTAGTTTCCATTTTAAATATATTAGGGTGTTAAGAAACTAATTAATTCAAAAGTTATTTTATGGATGGCTTCCTTGAACATGTTTTTCTTATTAAAAGCTTGTTCCAGTTAAGGAAGTGAACATGGGGAAGCTGGTATTTCCTTGATTCTAAACTATATCAGTGCTAAAACAAAACAAACCCCAACCTAATTAATTCTATTTTTGGTCTAGTTTCCAAGGCAGTCTTCACAAAAACTATTCTTTGCCCACTCTTTTTAGCTTTGTAACATCAACCTTCAGAAGCTAGAAACTGTTACACTTTGTATAATTCCTTGATACATATGTTCTATCACAGACTCATTTTATTCCACCTGCCTATCAAGGGTAGGGGGGAAAAAAAGGATCTGTCTTCCCATTGATTCTAAAGTTTCATGCCTAAAATCACTGTTAAATTTATTATTTCATGATGTTGTCGGATATGTTCCTGCCAGAGCTTTATAAGGGGTTACCTCAAGTTCATCAACATCAAGTTCCAGGTGGAATCTTCCCCAAATCAGAACTGTGAGTGAGTCTCAGCAACAGTGCAAACCAGAAAAAAGGGAATCAGAGAACAGTTTCTAGTTCCAAAAGGCCACTGACTTGACCTTGAGCAATCTACTTCCCTTCTGTAATTCAAACTGCAATACCTGCTTCCAAAAAAGAATGCTTCTAGGAATAGCTTAAGTGCTTTGAGTTTCTAAGATAAAATGGAATTTTATAAACAGAAGATTTTATAAAACAATCTATTGCCTGGCCCAGTTTCCTAAACTTATTACCAAATAAGCTGAACTTTGACTTTCTTCTACCTTTAAAAAGAATAGTGGCATTACATCTACTTATTCTTAAATGTGAAGCAAAGGCAATCTACAGAAATGGGAATTTTAAAAGTCCTCATGAATTAACGTGTCAGGTAAAATGAAATCTACTGCTGCACTGTCGGCCGTGGAGGGTCACAACTGGGTCACGTGTAGGAGCCTCTCAAACCTCCAAAATCTATTATACTGAAAAAGGATAGAGGAAACGAAAGTGCTGATGGGGGAGCGCGAGAAGCCAAGCCTCCAGCGTCAGGATCCAATGGCATGTTAGAAGCGAAGGTGCATGACTTAAGTTTAGTCCTTACTAACTGTGTTCCTCTCCCGAGAAGAGGTGTGAGGTGGCAGCTACTAGAAAGCTGCAGCTCTTAGGGAGGCAGGCTCCATCCCGATTCTAGCGTCGGCCGCAGACCCCGGGGAGGGGGACTCGAATGGGCAGAAACTAAATTAGAGTCAAGTTGAATCATCCAGCTACCCTGGCAGCGGTCGAGGTCATCCTGGGAAACGCACCATCGCTGGGGTCCGAGTCCCACGTGAGGAAGAAGGAAACAAAGCCATGCCGGGAGGGGGGCGCAGCCCGCAACTTCATCTGACATTCCGTGGGGCCCCACCCTCCCTCCCAGGTGTCCCGGCCCCAACCAGGACGCAGCCGGGGCGCGGGTGCGCGCCTCTACTTACTTTGTCACTGGTGCTCTCGGTTTCGTGGTCGCCGCCGGCCGCCTCTCCCTCGCGGGGTGGCGGCGCCACCGCTCCCCCGGGGCCGGGGCAGCCTCCCCGGTGCCTGAGCTCCCACATGTCCCGCTCCCGCGCGGCCGGGGCGCTCTCCTCCAGCGTCCCGAAACCCGAGCTGCACGCGCGGTCTCGCCGGCTGGCCGCCCTGCCGCCCCGCAGCTACACACCCGACGTCCCGCAAAGCCGCGGCCACTAACACGCCCCCACCGTGGAGGCGCCGCCGCCGCCTCCGCTGCGCCGGGTCACCCCCAAAACGGCATCAACGAGCGAGCGCTCGAGGCCGCCCCCAGCGAGCGCGGGGCCGGCCGAGAGGCGAGGGGCGGGCGCCGGGGGCGGGCTCGGGGTGCAGGGCAGGCTCGGGGCGCCCGGCCAGAGCGGAGAAGGTGGGGGCGCGGCGGAGCGCGGCCGCCGGTTGCCAGGTGCGCGTCCCCACGCAGAGGCCCAGGTGGGAGGAGAAGAAAGGACGGGGAGGGAAGGAGGAAGCGTGACCCGCTTTAGCGCTTCACCGGGCGCCAGCCGCCAGGGCCCTGCCACTCCCCGCCCCGCCCCGCCCCCGGACTCAGGAGTCGGCAGGTCCCGGCCCCCCTACACCTTTCTCCCGGTTGCTGCCTCCCGCAGCCAGGTCACGCGCCGCAAGCCCCACCCCGCCCCGCCCCTCTGCGCTGCACTGCGGTTCCCACAGCCCCGCCTCCATCGCAGAGGGGTGACGTCATGGGTCCGGACCGAGGCTCCGCCCGGGTCTCTGGGAGCACACAGGTGGCAGCGTTGAGAAAATGTGCGGGCTGGAACAAAGGTGAGGAGCAGGGAGGTGGAGGAGGGATGAGCAGCTTGCTTGGAAGTGAGGCGTGAGAACTTGTGGACTCGTCACGGAGCAACTGGGAGGGCTGAAAGAACTACTCGAAGACGCCTGGTCAGTATTGACAGCACTCAGCACTACCCCTTCGAACGGCTCCGCGCCCGCCGAAGCTTGATACACCGCGGAGTGTCGGAGGTTTAGAGGCGTCCAGAAGCAGAAACTTGTCTGGCAGGAGGAACTCGACGACTTCGCGGCATTGTGACCCAGTGGCATCGCTTGCAAAATAGGAGATGCCTTTGCCTCACTGGGCGTCCCGGGTTGGCCAGTTTCAACCACATACCCAAACTCTGTCTCCAAGGAGCTCGAGTATTGAAATCTCTCAAAATTCACTGCCTAGGGCCTGAAGAGAGAACCAGGACCCTGAGGTGCCACGGGGTGCAGTTGCCAACCAGCTAATCTCTAAGCAGTCATGGACCTTGGGCTGCTAAAGTTGGAACAGGAAGGACACAAGATCCGCATTAATTCTGTTCCAAATCCTGTTAGAAGGTGATTAGTTGTCTTGACATGTATGTACCACCTGGTCATTACTGACAAGCTGACAAATGGGGGGCGGGGGGAGGAGAGAGGCCGTCACACAAACAGGACAACGTTCAGGAAAGCACCCCTATAGAAATAAATCAACAGGAGAAATTTCTTCAGGTCATTACTGACACCCTGAAAATAAGTAAGGTTGTTCCGAAAATTGAATAACAAGCAAAAACAGAAAGTCAAAGTAGGATGCATTGAAAAGCAGAGCACAAAGACATTATTTTACTTCAAACAAATCTTTAAAGCTCTGAGTTCAGAGTACGTCGCCATATTTTCAAAGGGATAGAGAGAAAAATCAGTCAGTCTTATGGGAAGAGTAATAAAAATGACAAAAGATATGAAAATAAGTCCTTTGAGTCACAGTCATGGTGTGGTTTTCCTTAAGGAATAGAAGACTATGGGGTGACTAGTTTAATCAATTGTTCTTCATTTCTTTGGAGAACCAGAGATGAAACGCTGCCTGATGGTCAGGAACATAAGGTTGAAGAGACTGCTGAAGGCAGTGGTGGAGTTTCCCACCTGGGTCCTAGTTCCACCAATGCCACTAACTGGGTGTGGCCTTGGATAAGTCATTAAGCCTCAATGTCCCCAACTATAAAGTGGATAGTAAGGAGGATGGCCTCTGTGGTCCCTTCTAGCTTACACATGATTCTGCAACTAAAGCCTCCCTTTATCAGACCCCAGTCCTTCCTTTCTCCCATGCCTCAAGAAAAGGGGACCTAGCATTGCACCTGAATGGTTTCCTCCTTCCCCTTCCCCTAGTAAACCCAATAGCTCCTTTGACTTTCTTCTCCCTTTGCTGCAGGGGAAAAAGTGGTAATGAGAAAAGTGGCAGGAGGGAACAACAGAGGACAGGAGTGCACGCCAGGAGAAATAGTATTCCCTGACCCAGGAAATGTGGGACCAGGGCAGAGACTGCCAGACTAGAGTGGTTTACTACTTTATCTCACTCTTCTTTAAGCTCTGTATTTCAGCGGAAATGGTCATTTCTTTCTGCCTTCATTATAGTTATTGCCACTCGTTGAGTGATTACACTGAACCCAGACAGAAGGAACCACTGTTTATTCATCTTCACAGCCCAATCCCTTGCCACAGGGCTGGCCCCCACTCTCATACAGTCAACACTTTTGTTGAAGAAATGAACGAAGAAATGAATGAATGGCAGAGGTATAGCATAACCAGGGAAAGATATATAGTATTTGTAATTTTTTTTTAACTAAAAAGGTCTATATTAGCCTTAGAAAGGTACTCACGTGTCTTTGTTTTTCACTTTATGTGAAAAGGAGAAAGATTGATTTTAAGATGTATTAAAAGGGGGTTATAGTAACGACTGGTGCATTTTACTTAGGGTATATTATGATATAGTCAACCAGAACTGGCCTTACTGAGCCCTATAGTCTCAAACTTTTTTAACGTTCTTCTTTTCTTTTTCATTTTTATCTTTCATTTTTCTTCATTCAGAGAGCTTACGTTCTCAAAGCTTATTACATTTATGTTCGATGACACAAAACCTGGCACGTAATGGTTTCTAAGGCCTCACCTGTTAGGTTTATAAGAATTTAATCTGCTAAAGGGCATCATGTAAACTCAAAGCACATGCATAGGCTAATCACGGGAGACACTCGGCCAACATTTCTTGGTTGATTTATAGATTTTCTACTTTAGTGATATTGAAATGATTTATAACTCTTATCGAGGCATTTGCTAAAGAGGAAAGAGAGAGTCCTATTTATATGATTTTTATTAGATTTTTCTTTTTACCTCCGCTTTTGCCCAAAGATGGAGGGACTTTGCCCAAAGTAGTAAGCTTATGAGATGGAGAGACCCCTTATCACCCTCTTCCCTGAGGACCCTCAAAATGTTCCCGGACTGATAAACATTCCCCTCTTGTGTGGGGATTTGAACTGCTTTCCACATCAGAGGCTCAAAGGCGCTCAACTGGAATGTCCCCAGCCTGCCAGGGAAAGAAGAAATCTTCCTCAGCCAAGCGTTTCTGGTTGCTTGGACACCTGCATTATAGTTTTTGTCGCTTGACCTATCTTCCTCTGTTGCCCTCCATCAGTTCCATCTGTAAGTCAGAGATAGAAATTTATGATTTAGGCCAACCAGAGAAACATTCTGTGGTAAATTATTGAAGGACAATTTATGTTTACATTCTTATTTTCAATGAAACTGCACAGGAAAACAACAGTGTACCATCAATTACATCTGACTATCAGAGGAGCAAGTACAGGGATATAGTAGGAAGCACGGTTTTATATACGGGCGACCCTGGTTTCAAGTCATAGCTCCGCCATCTTCTAGCTGTGACCCAATTAACTTTATGGAACATTTCATCACACACAGCTGAAGGTACATCCTAACTGACGTGCCCAAAGTTTAAGTAATAACTCTTTACGTAACACTTTAAAAAGCATTTTCACATGATTTTATTGATTCTAGTCAACAACCTATGAAGTAGGCAAGACAAGTATTATTATTCTTATTTAACAAGGAGGAAAATAGGAGGTTCAGCGTGTAAACTACCCAGGTTTGCCAAGGAAATTTGGAATTGAAACCTAGGTTTTTGTATTTTAAATTCTGCCAGGTTCACTATGTACTGCAAGTAAGTAGTAGCAAAAACAAGTAAATTCTAAGAGAGGGCAACTTGTTATAACAATTAAGCACAGGAATTCATCAGCAAACCTGCCTGAGTTCAAGTCCCAGCTCTGCCACCTACTGGCCCGCGTCACCAGGCAGGTAACTTAACCCTTCTGTACCTCAGTGTGCTCATGTATAAAATGAGGATAAGGGTGATACTATTTTCCTCCCAGAATTCTTATGAAGATTGAATTGGTTAATATACGTAAAGTACTTAGAACAATGCTTGGTCCTAGTGAAGCACTATACAGGTGTTACCTATTATTACCATTTATCAATATATTATTAAAAGCTGCCATGTCTCAAGGAGAGCAATATTCAACTTCTAAACTCACTAAAGCTGCAACACCCCAGAAGACTCTGAAGAAAAAGGGATATGCTGACGTTGCTTTGGTAAGGTGCATAGAAATTATGAAATGAGGTAGGGCAACTTGGCAAATAATTGCAAAGAAATCATCGGCCTATCAAATTAATTAATTTTTGCTTTATCCTTCAGCAGTAGTAAGATTAATGAAATTGGCGTTTCCTATTATTAACTATAATCAATTTACTACCATGTAGTTTGCATATGTATGATGACTGCAGCTTCTCCACTGAATCATAGTAAATCTGAGCAAATTATATTTTGGTGATTTAATTCCTTTGTAAAATAGGTAGTATATTCCTTATTTTTTAATTAATTTATTTATTTTTGGCTGCATTGGGTCTTCGTTGCTGTGCACGGGCTTTCTCTAGTTGCAGGGAGCAGGGGCTACTCTTCGTTGCAGTGTGTGGGCTTCGCATTGTAGTGGCTTCTCTTGTTGCAGAGCACAGTCTCTAGGCATGCAGGCTCAGTAGTTGTGGCTTGTGGGCTCTAGAGCACAGGCTCAGTAGTTGTGGGCTTAGTTGCTCTGCGCCATGTGGGATCATTCCTGGCCAGGGCTTGGACCCGTGTCCCCTGCATTGGCAGGTGGATTCTTAACCACTGCGCCACCAGGGAAGTCCCTATTCCTTCTATAACTCTGTGAGTTATATTTTAAAAGAATGGGTGTATGTGTGCTTTTGATACTGCATGATTCAACTATTTTTTAAATGTTGAATATGGCTGGATTTATATCTTTTTTGGAGATGGCCATTTAGAGAAGTGGAAGAGATTGGTAACTGTCCTTAGAAGAGCTAAATCACTGATTTGCTTCAAATTATATCAATTATCTCTGTTCAACAAACAGCTGAAATCCAGAAGTATCATCAGTCAAGGTTCTTAGATGCAATTCTGGCTGACTTAGGCAAAGAATTTATTGAAAGGTTAATAAGAAGGTCACAGAACTCTTTGGAAAGCTGGAGGACCCAGCATAGAAAACTGGTAGAAACAAAGGATGCCCAGCAGCAGCAAGGACCATAGTCAAAGCCATACCCATACCAGCCAACTAGGGCCCACATTGCTAGACCCACTGGCACTGACCACCACAGATTGCACCATCACTGTGAGGGCGCCAGCCACTGGGTGCCACCGTTGCCATAGCTGACCTTTCCCACTTCTGTTTTATTTTACAAACTCTTGTGTACTTATACTTTTACAATGGAATCATTTCCTTATAAGATGCAATAATAACCATAAGATCTCTTTGTGAAAAAAGCCTTACTGATCAGAGAAATAAAAGCTATACGATTCATATCTGTTGAAGCCATATCAAATACCATATCTCTTCTAAGACACCCTTTTTTTTTTTTTTAAGACACCCTTTTTAATTTACATTTTAACCTCTCTGAAATCATAGTGTGTCTTACAGTTGATAAGAATAATAAGAAAACATTGTTTTATATTTTAATTGGCCATTTAATTTTTCTTAGCAGTACATAAAATAATGGTGAGTTTTTTAGATGATGGTTTGAGTCAATGAAGCACAGCACTTTAAAGACTGACTATCGTTGGTCAGGAAGATTACACATCTTGGATTTTTCCAGATCGTCCCAATTATATGTATTTTTTTTTCAGTAAGTGTATTTATTAAATATATAACCATGTATGATAATGGTTTTAAAAAATCTACAAAACTTTCCCATGTCTTTATATTCTCATAGCAAAAAACAAAAACAAAAGACACATTTTGCTAGACTTTATGAAGCCTAATTTTTGGTTTGGAAAATATCAGCAAGAATGTTTAAAAGATTTTTTCAGTAGTGAATCTATTTTATTCCTGCATATTACAAAAGGCTTTTAAAATTAGATGTATTTCTAGTAATGCCTATTGTCTGTTGCCCCTCTTTTCTCAGAGTTTGATTTAGAAAAAATATATTTATCATATATTAAGAGATTTAATTGACTTCCTCCCCGAATTAATATTAATATCCTAAATTATTATGGAGACTAAATCAATCTCATCCATCCTCTTAACAACAATAATTTGTGCCTTGATGATTTAGTATCTGATGCATTTTCTGCATTTAACTGGTATGGGTTGATGTATGGGAGTGGGAAGGGGCTATGGCCTTCACTGTGCCCCCCAGGCAGTTGGGAAGAGCCTAAAGCAGGAAATCGATTAGAGTATCTTTGGGTGGACCAGAAGGGGTTGTTAACCTAATATGCTTAAGAAGGACCTAATACTGCAGTGTGTGTTTTTTTCTCAACAAACCTGGCTTCAGCAACATACCACTCAGACGGTAAATACTGTACTGCTGTGTTTAGGAACAAATGCCAAAATGACTTACTAACTGGTTCTGCCAAGTTATTTCCAGTATGTTTGAGGAGGAATTAGTGGTGCAATGAAAATATTTTATTGATTTCAAAGTCCAGTGCAAGGACACTGAGATTTTTATAAGGCAAAACTTGCAATTAGCTTACTTGCAGAGCAAATTTATTTATTTATTTATTTATTTTTTCATCAGTCATCAATTTTATACACATCAGTGTATACATGTCAATCTCAATCGCCCAATTCAGCACACCACCATCCCCACCCCACCAAGGTTTTCCCCCCTTGGTGTCCATACGTTTGTTCTCTACATCTGCGTCTCAACTTCTGCCCTGTAAACCGGTTCATCTGTACCATTTTTCTACATACATACATGCATTAATATACGATATTTGCTTTTCTCTTTTTGACTTACTTCACTCTGTATGACAGTCTCTAGATCCATCCACGTCTCCACAAATGACTCAGTTTCGTTCCTTTTTATGGCTGAGTAATATTCCATTGTATATATGTACCACTTCTTCTTTATCCATTCGTCTGTCGATGGGCATTTAGGTTGCTTCCATGACCTGGCTATTGTAAATAGTGCTGCAATGAACATTGGGGTGCATGTGTCTTTTTGAATTATGGTTTTCTCTGGGTATATGCCCAGTAGTGGGATTGCTGGATCATATAGTAATTTTATTTTTAGTTTTTTAAGGAACCTCCATATTGTTCTCCATAGTGGCTGTATCAATTTACATTCCCACCAACAGTGCAAGAGGGTTCCCTTTTCTCCACACCCTCTCCAGCATTTGTTGTTTGTAGATTTTCTGATGATACCCATTCTAACTGGTGTGAGGTGATACCTCATTATAGTTTTGATTTGCATTTCTCTAATAATTAGTGATGTTGAGCAACTTTTCATGTGCTTCTTGGCCATCTGTATGTCTTCTTTGGAGAAATGTCTATTTAGGTCTTCTGCCCATTTTTGGATTGGGTTGTTTGTTTCTTTAATATTGAGCTGCGTGAGCTGATTATATATTTTGGAGATTAATCCTTTGTCCGTTGATTTGTTTGCAAATATTCTCTCCCATTCTGAGGGTTCTCTTTTCGTTTTGTTTATGGTTTCCTTTGCTGTGCACAAGCTTTGAAGTTTCATTAGGTCCCATTTGTTTATTTTTGTTTTTATTTCCATTACTCTAGGAGGTGGATCAAAAAAGATCTTGCTGTGATTTATGTCAAAGAGTGTTCTTCCTATGTTTTCCTCTAAGAGTTTTATAGTGTCCGGTCTTACATTTAGGTCTCTAATCCATTTTGAGTTTAATTTTGTGTATGGTGTTAGCAAGTATTCTAATTTCATTCTTTTACATGTAGCTGTCCAGTTTTCCCAGCACCACTTATTGAAGAGACTGTCTTTTCTCCATTGTACATCTTTGCCTCCTTTGTCATAGATTAGTTGACCATAGGTGCCTGGGTTTATCTCTGGGCTTTCTATCTTGTTCCATTGATCTGTGTTTCTATTTTTGTGCCAGTACCATATTGTCTTGATTACTGTAGCTTTGTAGTATAGTCTGAAGTCAGGGAGTCTGATTCCTCCAGCTCCGTTCTTTTCCCTCAAGACTGCTTTGGCTATTTGGGGTCTTTTGTGTCTCCATACAAATTTTAAGATGATTTGTTCTAGTTCTGTAAAAAATGCCATTGGTAATTTGATAGGGATTGCATTGAATCTGTAGATTGCTTTGTGTAGTATAGTCATTTTCACAATATTGGTTCTTCCAATCCAAGAACATGGTATATCTCTCCATCTGTTTGTGTCATCTTTAATTTCTTTCATCAGTGTCTTATAGTTTTCTGCATACAGGTCTTTTGTCTCCCTAGGAAGGTTTATTCCTAGGTATTTTATTCTTTTTGTTGCAATGGTAAATGGGAGTGTTTCCATCATTTCTCTTTCAGATTTTTCATCATTAGTGTATAGGAATGCAAGAGATTTCTGTGCATTCATTTTGTATCCTGCTACTTTACCAAATTCATTGATTAGCTCTAGTAGTTTTCTGGTGGCATTTTTAGGATTCTCTATGTATAGTATCATGTCATCTGCAAACAGTGACAGTTTTACTTCTTCTTTTCCAATTTGTATTCCTTTTATTTCTTTTTCTTCTCTGACTGCCGTGGCTAGGACTTCCAAAACTACGTTGAATAATAGTGGTGAGAGTGGACATTCTTGTCTCATTCCTGATCTTAGAGGAAATGCTTTCAGTTTTTCACCGTTGAGAATGATGTTTGCTGTGGGTTTGTCATATATCGCCTTTATTATGTTGAGGTAGGTTCCCTCTATGCCCACTTTCTGGAGAGTTTTTACCATAAATGGGTGTTGAATTTTGTCAAAAGCTTTTTCTGCATCTATTGAGATGATCATATGGTTTTTATTCTTCAATTTGTTAATATGGTGTATCACATTGGTTGATTTGCATATATTGAAGAATCCTTGCATCCCTGGGATAAATCCCACTTGATCGTGGTGTATGATCCTTTTAATGTGTTGTTGGATTCTGTTTGCTAGTATTTTGTTGAGGATTTTTGCATCTATATTCATCAGTGATATTGGTCTGTAATTTTCTTTTTTTGTAGTATCTTTGTCTGGTTTTGGTATCAGGGTGATGGTGGCCTCATAGAATGAGTTTGGGAGTGTTCCTTTCTCACTTGCAGAGCAAATTTAGACAACCTTGTCATCTGGCAATCCAGTCAAGAGAATGCATGAATAGTATCACTCTGCATAAATATAGATTAAAGAAATTACTCAAAACTATGCAATCATTGACATATACTAGAAAAGAGGTTTATAAGTGTTTCAAAACACCAAGAAAATTGTTAATATGGCAATGTCAGGAAAAACTGACAAAGCTTCAGAAATGAGCAAAAGGGTCCCTGGCTGTCCTTGCAGTAGGCGTTAGGCATTACCTAGCAGTCCTGCTGAGGATTATCTGATACTAAAGAGGGATGCACCTTTGTTGTCTTAGTCAGATCAGGCCACCATGACAAAAATACCATAGACCAGGTGACTTGTAAACAACAGAAGTTTACTTCTTGCAGTTTTGGAGGCTGGACGTCCAAGATCAGGGTGCCAGCATGGTTGAGTTCTTGTGAGGGCCCTCTTTCATGTTGTAGACTGCTGACTTCTCCTTGTATTCTCACATAGTAGAGAGCAGAGAGAGAAAACCAGCTCTCACATGACTCTTATAAGGTCACTAATCCAATTCATAAAGACTCCACCCTTGTGACCTCATCTCATTCTAATTACCTCCCAAAGGCCCCACCTCCTAATACCATCACATTGGAGGTAGGGGTTCAGTATTTGAATTTGTTGGGCAGGGTGAGGGGGGACACAAACATTGAGTCTATAGCAATTGCCTTTGATCCAATGAGGCTATTTTACAACTCTGTAGGGATGAAAGTTAATCTGTGGAAAACTGATAACCATGCACATGGTTCTTGTTCAAGGCAATGTAAGTGAATTTTGTCTGATAGAGAAGTCCTACTGTCTATTTGCTGTCTGCAAGCTGGAAGCTTAGGGAAGCTGTGTGTTGTAGTTCCAGTACAAACCCAAAGGCCTGAGAATCAGGGAAGCCAATGGTGTAAATCCCCATCTGTGTCTGAAGGCCCAAGAACCAGGAGTGTGGATGTCCAAGGGTAGGAGAAGATGGATGCCCTAGCTCAAGCAAGAGAACAAATTCACTCGTCCTCCACTATTTTTTTCTATTAGGCCTTCAGAGGATTGAATGATGCTACCCGCATTGGTGAGGGCAATCTTCTTTACTCGGTCTACAGATTCAAATGCTAATCTCTTCTGGAAACACTCTCACAGACACACCAAGAAATAATGTTTTACCAGCTGTCTGGGCATTCCTTATCCCAGTCAAGCTGACACATAAAATTAACCATCACAGTGGTACAGCCAGGTCCCACTCTTAATGGAAGAGTTTGTCAGCACTACTTCTGTTTTCTCCTGCGGTTCATCTTCAGCTACGAGCTGCTGAAGTGGTCTCCTTAGCCTTCCCTTGCAGCATCTCTACCTCCCCATCATCACCCTCTTGACCCCCTCATCACTCCTCCTTTTCATACAGTACAATTTAGCTCTGTCCCAGCTGTCTCAGTTGTCCTTCCTACTCCTACTATTTCAAATATACAAAAGCCTTTATCCTGAAGATGACAAGCAAAAGATACTCCAATTACCAACCAATATTCATCCTCCTGGGAAGGGTGGTTGGAAGTGTGTGTATGGAGCAGGAGGGTAATTTTAAATAATAACTAATTTTGTTTTCCTATCAGATGTGTCTTTGTAAGTTAGTTTTGTTTTTGTTTTTCAAGGATTTTTACTTCTCTTTTCCTGGTATTTGGTCGGTGGCTTAGTGCTTTGGTGATTGACTGGATATGAAGGATGATAGGAATGGATGTGTCAAGGATGACTACAAGGTCTTGACATTGGGGATGACAAGAGAATGGTCGTGTTTGCCAAAAGCAGGGAAATTGGAAAAAGCTGCTACTTCCTCCCTAACCCCAATGGAAATTAGTGGTGGGTGGGAACCGAGAATTTTATTTTGGACATGCACATTTTGAGATGATAGTAATACTCTGAAGTAAAACATTGAGGTAGTAGAAATTGTGTACGAGTGTGGTATAAGTGGAGGAAAAAAGATTGAAGATAAAAGACTTAGGAATTGACAGCATATAGGTGGGGGCTGGAGCAGAGAGACTGGAAAGACTCCCTCAAAGAATACATGCAAAATGTTGATTGAGTGAGGCAGGGCAAAGGGAAAGAATCCAAGACAACAACAAGCAAAGAAAGGACGGAGAGGTAAGAATCAGAATGTTACAACAATATGGAAGCCAAACAAGAAAAACATTCAACAAAAACAGTAGCTAACATTTATGAGCTTTTAATAATAGCATGCATTATTTCAGTTGAAATTCTCAATAACTATATGATTGAAGTACTGATATTATACCTCTTCTCACTAATTAGGAAACTGACTTAGGAAGCTTACATAATTTGTCTGAAGTCATAGAGCTGGTAGTCAAATCAAGACTATAGGACCCTAAAAATCCAAGTTCCTACACACTACTCTACAGGATGCATTTGAGAATCCAGAGTTTCTGTGCAATTATTTAATCCTCATTGCATACCAGGCTCTGTTACGTGTCTTTTATATACTTACTGAATTTTCCACACTCTGCAGATCTACTATCCCCAAATAAAATATAGAGAAGTGTTATGTAACTCACCCAAAACCACATGGTTAAGTAATGGAGCTGAGATTTGAACTCTGTCAGTCTGTTCCAGAGTTTATACAAAAAAAGGTTAAGGGGGTGGGGGGAAGCCATTATTCCATTTCAGCAGTTAAGAAACATCAAGCCCTTTCTCACTCTGCAATGTATTCCACGGGATGAAACTTTGAAAGCCAATGTCTTAACCTGTGTCAGCTGTCTCCTTACACTGTGTCCACCTTGCAGGCTCAGCCTCTCAGAAAATCCTAACATCTTATCCATTCCATGGTCTCCTGCTGCCTTTTCTCCTTTTTGTTCTTCTCAACCATTGCAGGGAACTTGAAGTTTCTGAAGGGCCCAATAGTCTTCGTTGAGCAGATTTTAGTTAATATTAGAAAATAGCTGACTGTCCTAATGTGGCAAAAATGTTAGTCATGTAGGTATTCTTTACTTCTTTCCTTCTCTATTTCTTTTCTCTCTGCTCAAAGCCGGACAAATAGTAAATATTTTCCATCACCTCTTAAACTAATATTCTCTCCTTCCCTCACCAATGAATGGATAGGGGAGCAGTGGTTAAAGGGAAATTTTATGTTCTTATTATGAGCAGAAGGTAGGGTGGCCAGATTTAGCAAATAAAAATAAAGGATGCCCATTTGGATTTGAATTTCAGTTAAAAAATATTTTTTTTTTTAGTATAAGTATGTCCCATGCAGTATTTGGAACATACTTATACTAAAAATAAATATTCACTGTTTATCTGAAATTGAAATTTAACTAGGCATCCTGTATTTTATCTGGCAACTATACCAGACTATGAATTCAGATCATTATTTTTGGACTTGGCAATTCAAATTAATTCAACCCAGTAACTCATGGTACAAAATGAGAAATGGTGCAAAATGTTGCATCTGAGAGGCTGTTCCATTTGAACTCACCTGGAGATATTTATAAACCACATTTCCTGAGTACTCTGATGCTATGGGCAAGGACGCCCACATTCCCCAGGCAAAGGAGCATGGAGATGCAGCTAACACAGAATGAAATTTTATTTGTGCTGTAATTTGAATCTGGGTGACTTGCAGCTGTCTGGTTTCACAGTGAATTTGAGTATTCACTGGCTAAATCTATCTAATCGAAAATTAGGGTCATTTCTGAAATTTTCAAATTTATTTAAATCAAGTAAATAACTATTTGAAGTCCCTCCAGAGCCTTTCCTTTTTAGTTTTAAGCATCTGGTTTAAGTCTTGAGGTAACCTAATTGTCTACTCGGTTACGCACTTTCTCACTTTCTATATACTATACTAATTTCAGACCCTTTTTCTTATCTATAAAACTATTAAAAATATCTAATCAGAAAGAAATGTGATTGCAGAGGATCAGCCAAGATGGCAGCATAGAAAGACCCTAAGTGCACCTCTTCTCATTGGCACACCAAAATTACAAATATTCACAGAGCAATCATCAATGAAAAAGATTGGAACCTGCCAGAAAAGACTATCTACAACTAAAATTATAAAGAAGGAACCCCAAGACAGGTGGGATGGGTGGAGTTGAGGTATAGTCAAGTCCCATACTGCCAGGTGGGTGACCCACAAACAGGAGAATAACTACAACTGCAGAGGTTCTCTCTAAGGAGTGATGGGTCTAACTCCACATCAGGTTACCGAGCCCAAGGGTCCTGCACCAAGAAGATGAACCTCAGAACGTTTGGCTTTGAAGGGCAGCGGGGCTTACTTTTGAAAGACCCAGAGGGCTGTGGGACATAGAAACTCCACTCTTAAGGGCACGCACAAAATCTCATATGCTCTGGGACCCAGGGCAGAAGCAGTAATTCGAAAACAGTCTGGGTCAGACCTACCTGCTAATCTTGGTGAGTCTCTAAGAGAAGCATGAGGCAACTGGAGCTTAACCTGGGGACACAGACATTGGCAGAAGCCATTATTGGGAGTTTGTTCTACCACATGGACACTGGGGCTGGCAAGCACCATTCTGGAATCCTCCCTTTAGCATACTGACCTTGGGACCCAGCCCCACTCCCTGCCTACCACCTGTAGGCACCAGTACTGGGGCACCTCAGGCCAAGCAACTAACTGGGCAGGCACACAGTCCCACCCACCAGAAGAGAGCCTGCCTTAAAACTCCCTGAACCCACAGCTTCCCCTGGGCACAGCCCTGCCCACCAGAGAGTCCAGGACCTGGTCCCACACACTAGTGTGCAGGCACTAGACTCCAGACCCCTAGCACCCTGCAGCCAGAGACCCTACGACCCAGCTCCATCCACCAGTGGGCAGGTATCAACCCCAAAATACCAAGCCCCAACCACCATGAAGCCTGCCTAGCCTTGGGACCAGCCTAACCCACCAGCAGGCAGACACCAGCTCCAGGACAACAATAGCTCCACAGCCTGCAGACCCAGCCCACCAATCAGCAGGCCAACACCTGCCCCAGGACTGGCTGGGCCCTGACCCCACCTACAAGAAGGCCAAAACAAGCTTCAGGACACCCTGGACCCTACAGCCAGCTGCGTCAGGAACTGCCCCCCCCCATCAGTGGTCCAACACCAGCTATGGGACCCCTGGGCCCTGCAGCCAGACCCCAGAACCTGGCTCTGCCAGTTGCCTGGCACTAGACCCAGGTTTGGTTTTACACTCTGGTGGGCAGACACCAGCACTGGGATCTCCTGGACCCTGAATCGGCCCATCAGCCAGCAGCTGGCAGGCTCCACATGAGGCATGCCCTGGCAACCAACCAGACCAGGGGCCAACCAAGCCTACCAAACCAAACACAATTGTCAGTCCACCACAACAGAAGGATCCACACAGCCCAAAGAGGGGGCACCTATAGCATATAACTCTGGTGACCAGAGGGGAGTGCACTGCTGGGATGCATAGGACATCTCCTACAAAAGGCCACTTCTCCAAGGCAGGACAATGTAACCAACCTACCACATATATATTAAAAAAAACCCCAGTAAGTTAGGCAAAATGAGGCAACAAAGGAATATTCCAAATGAAGGGAGCTAAGTGAAGAGGAGATAGGCAATCTACCCAAGAAAGAGTTCAGGGTGTCGATCAAAAAGATGATCAAAGAACTCCAGAGGATACACAGAGCAAGAAGTTAGAAGTTTTAAACAAATAGTTGGAAAATATAAATAAGAACCAAACAGAGATGAAGAATACAGTAATTGAAATGAAAAATACACTAGAAGCAATCAACAGTAGATTAAATGATACAGAGGAATGGATCTGCAAGCTGGAAGACAGTAGTGGAAATTACTGAAAATGAACAGAGAAACGAAGAAAGAATAAAAACAAATGAGGACAGTTTGAGACCTCTGCGACAACATCAAACGTACTAACATTCACATTATAAGAGTCCCAGAAGAAAGAGAGAAAGGGGCAGAGAACATATTAGACATAAGGGCTGAAAACTTCCCAAACCTGGGAAAGGAAACAGATTTCCAAGTTCAGAAAGCACAGAGTCCCATACAGGATCAACCCAAAGAGGAACATGCCGAGACACATTGTAACTAAAATGGCAAAAATTAAAGATAAAGAGAGACTATTAAAAGCAACAAGGAAAAGCAGTAAGTTATATAAAAAGGAACTCCCACAAGGCTATTAGCTGACTTTTCAGCAGAAACTCTGAAGTCCAGAAGGGAGTGTCACAATATACATAAAATGATGGAAGAGAAAAACCTACAACCAAGAATGTTCTACACAGCAAGTCTCTTGTTCAGATTTCATGGAGAGATCAACAAACAAACAAAATCTAAAAGAGTTTGGCACCACCAAATGAGTTTATAAGCAATGTTAAAGGGATTTCTCTAAGCAAAAAGTAAAGGCCATGAGAAACATGAAAATTACAAATGAAAAAGCTCATCAGTAAAGGCAAATATACAGTAAAGTTAGAAAATCAACTACATACAAAGGTAGTAGGAAGGTTAGCAGACAAAAGTAGTAAAATCATCTATATCCAGGATAAGCAGATAAGGGATACACAAAACAATTAGATGTAAAATATATTGTCAAAAACTGTAATTGTGAGGAGAGGAGAGTACAAACACAGTTTTCATAAAATGTGTTTGAAATTAAAAGTTTATCAACTTAAAAAAATCACAGGGCTTCCCTAGTAGTGCAGTGGTTGAGAATCTGCCTGCTAATGCAGGGGACACGGGTTCGAGCCTTGGTCTGGGAAGATCCCACATGCCGCGGAGCAACTAGGCCCGTGAGCCACAACTACTGAGCCTGTGCGTCTGGAGCCTGTGCTCCGCAACAAGAGAGGCCACGATAGTGAGAGGTTGGCGCACCGCAATGAGGAGTGGCCCCTGCTTGCCACAACTAAAGGAAGCCCTCACACAGAAACGAAGACCCAACACAGCCAAAAATAAATAAATAAATAAATTTAAAAAAAAAAGAAATCACAGAACTATATATAGATATGATTGTTATAACAATCATACATATGTAGATAGATAGCTAGATGGATAGATAGATAGATATAAATATCTGTGATTTTTTTATATCTATGTATAAATCTCATGGTAAACACAAGCCAAAAATCAATAATAGATACACACACAAAAATGAGAAAAGAATCCAGACATAACACTAAAGATAGTCTTCAAATCATACAAGAACAGAAGAAGAAGGGAACAAAAACGAACTACAAAAACAACCCCCAAACAATTAACAAAATAGCAATAAGAACATATGTATCAATAGGTACTTTCATTGTAAATAGACTAAATGCTCCAATCAAAAGACACAGAGTGACTGAATGGATACAAAAACAAGGCCTGTATATATGCTGCCTATAAGAGACTCACTTTAAATCTAAAGACACACACAGACTGAAAGTGAAGGGATGGAAAAAGGTATTCAATGCAAACGGAAATCAAAAGAAAGCCAGGGTAGCAATACTTGGATAAGACAAAACAGACTTTAAGACTGTTACAAGAGAAAAAGAATGACATTACATAATGATATAATCAAGGGATCAATCCAAGAAGAAGATATAACAATTGTAAATACATATGCACCCAACATAGAAACACCTAAATACACAAAGCAAATATTAACAGACATAAAGGGAGAAACTGACAGTAACACAATAATAGCAGTGTGTTAATAATAATAACCCAACTTACATCAATGGACAGATCATCCAGACAGAAAGTCAATAAGAATACACTGGTCTTAAATGACACATTAGGCCAAATGGATTAATAGATATATATATAGAACATTCCATCCAAAAGCAGCAGAATATACATTCTTTTCAAGTGCACATGGATCATTCTCCAGGATAGATCACATGCTGTACATGCTAGGCCACAAAACAAGCCTCAGTAAATTTAAGAAACTTGAAATCATATCAAGCATTTTTTCCAACCACAACACTATGAGACCAGAAATCAATTAGAGGAAAAAAATTCAGAAAATACAAACACGTGAAAGCTAAACAATATGCCACTAAACAACCAATGGATCACTGAAAAAATCAAAGAGGAAGTAAATAAATACCTGGAGACAAATGAAAATGAAAACACAATGATGCAAAAGCTATGTGACACAGAAAAAGCAATTCTAAGAGGAATGTTTAGAGCAGTACAAGCTGACCTCAGGAAACAAGAAAAATCTCAAATAAACAACCTAAACTTACACCTAAAGGAACTAGAAAAAGTAGAACAAAGCCCAAAGTTAGTAGAAGGAAAGAAATCATAAAGGTCAGAGCAGAAACAAATGAAATAGAGACTAAAAAATCAACAGAAAAGATCAATGAAACTAAGAGCTGGTTATTTGAAAAGATAAACAAAATTGATAAACCTTTAGCCAGACTCATCAAGAAAAAAAAGAGAGAGAATCCAAGTCAATAAAATCAGACTTGAAAAAGAAGTTACAACCGATACCACAGAAATACAAAGGATCATAAGAGACTACTATGAAATACTCTATGCCAATAAAGTGGACAACCTAGAAATGGACAAATTCCTAGAAGTGTACAAACTCCCAAGACTGAACCAGGAAGAAATATAAAATATGAACAGCCCCATTACCAGTAATGAAATTGAATCAGTAGTTTTAAAAAACTCCTGATGAACCAAAGGCCAGGACCAGATGGTGTCACAGGTGATTTCTACCAAACAATTGGAGAAGAATTAACACTTATCCTTCCCAAACTATTCCAAAAAATTGCAGAGGAAGGAACACTTCCAAACTCATTTCACAAGGCCAGCATCACTGGGATACCAAAATCAGACAAAGGTATCACACAAAAAAGAAAATCATAGGCCAATATCACTGATGAACATAGATGCAAAAATCCTCAATAAAATATCAGCAAACTGAATTCAACCATACATTAAAAGGATCATACACCATGATCAAGTGGGATTTATCCCAGGGATTCAAGGATGATTAAATATCCACAAATCAATCAATATGATACATCACATTAACAAATTAAAGAATAACAATCATATGATCATCTCAATAGATGCAGAAAAATCTTCTGACATTCAACATTCAACATCCATTTATGATAAAAATTCTCCACAAAGTGAGTATAGAGAGAATATATCTCAACACAATACAGGCCATATATGATAAGCCGCAGCTAACAACATATTTAACAGTGAAAAGCTGAAAGCATTTCATCTAAGATCAGGAATAAGACAAAGATGTCCTTTCTTGCCACTTTTATTCAACACAGTATTGGAAGTCCTAGCCATAGAAATCAGAAAAGAAAAAACTAAATAAAATGAATCCAAATTGGAAAGGAAGAAGTAAAACTGTCACTGTTTGCAGATGACCTGATATTTTACATAGACAATTCTGAAGATGCTAATAAAAGCTACTCGAGCTTATCAAAGAATTTGGTAAAGTTGCAGGATACAGAATTAATACAGAGGAATCTGGTGCATGTCTACACATTAGCAATGAACTACCAGAAAGAGAAATTAAGAAAATTATCCCATTTACAACTGCATCAAATAGTATAAAATACTTAGGAATAAACTTTCCTAAGGAGGTAAAAGACCTGTACTTGGGAAACTATAAGGCACTGATGAAAGAAATTGAAGATGACATAAACAAATGGAAAAATATACCATGTTCATTGATTGGAAGAATTAATATTGATTAATATTGTTAAAGTGGCCATACATCCAAGGCAATCTACAGTCAATGCAATCCCTATCAAAATACCAATAGCATTTTTCACAGAACTAGAACAAATAATTTAAAATTTTTTATGGAAACTAAAAAAAAAAACCCAAATAGCCAAAACAACCTTGAGAAAAAGAACAGAGCTGGAGGTGTAATGCTCCCAGACTTCAGACTATAGTACAACACTACAGTCATCAAAACAGTATGGTACTAGCACAGACACAGGCACATAGATCAATGGAACATAATAGAGAGCCCAGAAGTACACCCGTGCACTCATGGTCAATTAATCTATGACAAAGGAGGCAAGAATATACAATGGAGAAAAGACAGTCTCTTTAATAAGTGGTGCTGGGAAAACTGGACAGCTACATGTAAAAGAATGCCATTAGAACATTTTCTCACACTATACACAAAAATAAACTCAAGATGGATTAAAAATCTAAATGTGAGACTGGAAATCATAAAACTCCTAGAAGAAAACATTGGCAGAACACTCTTTGCCATAAACCATAGCAATATTTTTTTTGATCTGTTTCCTAGGCAACAGAAACAAAAGCAAAAATAAACAAATGGGACCTAATTAAACTTAAAAGCTTTTGCATAGCAATGGAAACCATTGACAAAATGAAAAGACAACCTACTGAATGGGAGAAAATATTTGCAAATGTTATGACCAATAAGGGATTAATATCCAAAATATATAAACAGCTCATACAGCTCAATATAAAGAAAACAACAACAACCTGATTAAAAAATGGGCAGAAGACCTGAGTAGACATTTTTCCAAAGAAGACATACAAATGGCCAGCAGACACATGAAAATGTGCTCAACATCAGTAATTATCACAGAAATGCAAATCAAAACCACAGTGATATATCACTTCACACCTGTCAGATGGCTATCATCAAAAAGACCTCAAATAACAAATGTTGACAAGGATGTGGAGAAGAGGGAACCCTTGTAACTGTTGGTGGGAATATAAATTGGTGTAGGCACTGTGGAAACAGTATGGGGTGTCCTCAAAAAACTAAAAATAGAACTACCATAAGATCTAGCAATTCTACTCCTGGGTATATATCTGAAGAAAATAAAAACATTAATTTGAAAAGATATATTCCCATGCTCTTGGACTGGAAGAATTAATATTGTTAAAATGGCTATACTACCCAAAGCAATCTACAGATTTAATGTGATCCCTATCAAATTACCCATGGCAGTTTTCACAGAACTAGAACAAATAATCCTAAAATTTATATGGAACCATAAAAGACTCAGAATTGCCAAAGCAATCCTTAGGAAAAAGAAGGAAGAAAGCAGGAGGAATAACCCTCCCAGACTTCAGATAATACTACAAAGCTACAGTAAACAAAACAGCATATATAGGCACAAAAACAGACATATGGATCAATGGAACAGAATAGAGAGCCCAGAAATAAACCCACACATCTATGGAAAATTAATCTTCAACAAAGGAGGCAAGAATATACAAAAGGGAAAAGACAGTCTCTTCAACAAGTGGTGTTGGAAAAGTTGAACAGCCACATGTAAACCAATGAAGTTAGAACACACCCTCACACCATACACAAAAATAAACTCAAAATGGCTTAAAGACTTAAATACAAGACATAACACCATAAAGCTCCTAGAAGAGAACATAGGCAAAACATTCTCTGACATAAATCGAACCAATGTTTTATTAGGTCGGTCTCCCAAGGAAATAGAAATAAAGGCAAAAATAAACAAATGGGACCTAATCACACTTACAAGCTTCTGTATAGCAAAGGAAACCATAAACAAAATGAAAAGACAACCTACAGACTGGGAGAAAATATTTGCAAATGATGCGACCGACAAGGGCTTAATTTCCAAAATACACAAACAGCTCATTCAACTCAATAGTAAAAAAACAAACAACCCAATCAAAAACTGGGCAGATGACCGGACTTCCCTGGTGGCGCAGTGGTTGAGAATCTGCCTGCCAATGCAGGGGACACGGGTTCGAGCCCTGATCTGGGAAGATCCCACATGCCGCGGAGCAACTGGGCCCGTGCGCCACAATTACTGATGCTGCGAGTCTGGAGCTTGTGTTCCCAACAAGAGAGGCCGCGATAGTGAGAGGCCCGCACATCACGTTGAAGAGTGGCCCCCACTTGCCGCAACTAGAGAAAGCCCTCGCGCAGAAACGAAGACCCAACACAGCCATAAATAAATAAATAAAATAAAATAAAAAAAATGGGCAGATGACCTAAATAGACATTTCTCCAAAGAAGATATACAGATGGCCAATAGGCACATGAAAAGATGCTCATCATCATAGGGGTGAATGAATGTTTTCGAATTATAGTTTTGTCTGTGAAGCAGACCTGCATTGGTCTCTGCCCTGATGGAGCTCACAATACTCTCAGATGCTATTTCCTTTAATATATAAACTATGTGCAAACCCCAACATTGATTAATAAAAGGCAAATGTAGTTGCCCCTTGAACAACGCAGGGGTTAGGGACGCCCACCCTCCACGGAGTCAAAATCCAAGGATAATTTATAGTTGGCCCTCCATATACGCAGTTGGGTTCCTCAGTATCTACTTACTCTTTTTAAATAAAATGATCTCTATTTCATAATAAATTCAATATGGTTCTTTAATCTTGTTTTCATTCTATATTTCCCGACTGCTCAATTCTGGAATGTATTTTGTAAAAGTGTGTTCTACCTACCCATCAAAACTGAATATCAAGAAATCCAAATTTGGGACTTCCCTGGTGGTGCAGTGGTTGAGAATCCACCTGCCAATGCAGGGGACATGGGTTCGATCCCTGGTCCACGAAGATCCCCCATACCACAGAGCAGCTAAGTCCGTGCGCCACAAGTACTGAGCCTGTGCTCTAGAGCCTGCGCACCGCAACGAAGAGTAGCCCCCGCTCACTGCAACTAGACAAAGCCCACGGGCAGCAAAGAAGACCCAACGCAGAGAAAAATAAATTAATTAATTAATTTAAAAATAAAGAAATCTAAATTTGCCCAAATAAACATGCATGTGCACACGTGCACACACACACACACACACATACACACACAAACACAACTATTGCCTTGGAAATGATTTATTTATGGTATTACTTTAAAGAGCAAGTTCAGGGGAGCGGGGAGAAAAAATAAAAAAATAAAAAAATAAAGAGCTAGTTCTTCCTGGCTTGTTTAAAATCTTGTTCTAAAATACACATTCTTTCTGACCTCAGTCCTTCTGACCTCAGGAGAGTCAGACTTTTCAATAGTTCTAGATTTGCCCTGGCAAATCACAGTGTCAGTGTGTAGTAGGCAGTAGTGGAGACAGTGGAGGGAGGGGATTGGGAGACTGAGAGATGGGAAGGAGAGGTGACCTGACACTTTAAGCCGTTTTGGGTGGTTGGCTGTAGCAAGGCCATGTCATCCGTTGGGCAAGAGCCTGGGCTTCCCAGGCAGGCTGCCCTAATTTGTCATTCTGGCTCTTTTACTTCCTGACATGTGAATAGCTTTAGGCAAGGTATTTAATCTCCATAAGCCTGTTTCCTCATCTGTAAAACTGAACAAATAATACTATAAACCTCATAGGGTTGACGTGAAATTTATAAAATAAGAAATACTTTCTACTTACATTAGTTTTTAAGACTTGTTATCATTCTAATTAGCCGTTTTATTCAGGCATTCCAGTTATTGAAAACCATTGGCTCAGCTGGGCAAGGAAAAAAGAGGTTGTTTTTGTTTTTGTTTGGCCATGCGGCATAGCTTGTGGGATCTTAGTTCCCCTACCAGGGATTGAACCCGGAACCACAGCAGTGAAAGCACCGAGTCCTAACCATTGGACCACCAGGGAGCTCCCACAAAAAGAGTGTCGTTTTATTTTATATTTTGCTTAAGGAGTGTTATTTTAATTATAGCTAGTAGGATATTACCACTTAAAGATGTTATTCCTGTTTCCACACCTGCTTATAACACTGAAAATTATTTGCTGCTCTGAAATATCCTTAAGCACAAACAGTATCTCTTTCCAGGAGGAAGTTAAAAGCAGATAATGACAGCCTAACTTCTCCAAGTGTATTTCAATATGTTAATCAGGAAAAGATTTCTTTGTTTTCTTCTGCTTGAGCCCTGCAACTCAAAGGAAAAGACTGAACACAGAGTATCAGCTTTCTGTGCAAAGGAGAAACAAAAATAAGAATTGCAGGGCTGTGGAGTTCCAGCTTTCACTACCCTGCTGGCTTCTTCCGACACACCCAGAAACAATCTTAAAGATCATTATCTAAACCAAGAACCAAAGCCCACAAATCAGCATGCCTCTAGAGCAATGAGATGAAAAGAACACCAACAGCCTAAGGGTTATTTATTTCATGTTGATAGTATGATTACTTTGATTTTTTTTTTTTTTCTGGCCAAAACTGAAGTGAATTATATGAGATTTGGGTTGGTTTGTGTATTAACTCTTACCCTTTAAAATGGTTATATTGTTTTTCCAGGATTTGGATTTCTCTGAAATCTTCCTTTAAACTGTAAATTATTGCTGACCTTTTGGTATATTCCCTTCTAGTCTTCTTTAGTTACAGACACAAACACACACACACAGTCAGCTCTCCTTATCGGCAGGTTTTACATACACAGATTCCAATAACCATCGATTGAAAATATTTTTTAAAATTCCAGAAAGTTCCAAAAAGCAAAACTTGAATTTGCTGCACGCCTGACAACTATTTATATAGCATTTACATCATACTACATATTATAAGAAATCTAGAGATGATTTAAAGTATACAGGAGGATGTGCATAGGTTATATGCAAATACTACATCCTCCTATAGAAGGGATTTGAGCTTCTGTGGGCTTTGGTATCCACAGAGGGTCTTGGAATCCATCCCCCAGGGATACTGAGGGACGGCCATATACACACATACACACACACAAGCATCTCTACACACTGAATTTTAGTCTTTTTTTTTTTCCCCCCTTCGCTTAATAGTATAAAGCATTTCCCCAAGCACAACTTTTAAGGCCTGGATTTCACAGGAGTTTTTTTTCTCCTAATTCTACTTCTCTGTGAAGTAGAGCCTCAAACAGCTGGCTTGATGTGGCAGTGCCACACCTGTGACGGGGCTGGGTGGGTGGGGGGGTGGTGGTGCCTACTCCTTGCTGGTTTCCCAGCGTACCCACTACATTGCCATCCTAAGTGGCACCTAGCCTCACACAACCTCATGCCTTGATGGCTTAGCTATTCAGTCGTCATTCTCCCAGTCACGCATGCCTACCCACTCCACTGGTTAGCACGTCCATTTCTAGAGCCAGACCTTGGGGATGAGGGAAATGGGGGAAAAGGGATGCCAGCCAAGTTTCTGTTCTCATAATGCTAAGGTTCCTCAGCCCAAAGTGTAATTGCCAATGATCCACACTCTGCTTTAATGCAGGATAGACAACCGGTCCATTGTCTGTTCCAGCCTTCCTCCACTTCCCTCGGACACCCCACGATGTGAACCAAACCAGGGTTTAGGGTTTCCCATCCACGTGGTAAGCGAGGGGGGAGCACCACTAGGTAAGTGGGTACCACTTCTTGAGAGCCTGAAAGTGGCCAGGCACTATACTCAGAGCTTTACCACCATCTTTTTAAATTTTTACAATGATAGCACCAGATATTGCCATTATTTTACATGTTTCTAAACTGAGCTTCAGAGAAGGTAAGGATAGAGATTTGTCAAAGACCTAATGGCCATTCACTGCCAAAACTAGGGTTTGAACATAGGTCTGCTTTATATTAAGGTTTTGTTCTTTCCACAATGACGATCTGACTCCCCATATATGGCGATATTTCAGCATCCTATCAAGTTAATAGATTTCAGTGACTCTAAGGGTCCTTCTTATATTTATTTATTTTGAATACTGCACATTGTTCTGCACCTTTTCTTTTTCGTTGTTTAACAACATACCTTGGAACTCTTTGTATATGAGGACACGTCAGTGAACTTCATAATTTTAATGTCTGGGTAGCATTCTATTTTTCATCGTATGGTAATTTTCATGATTCTTAGTCGTGCACACCAGAATTTCCTCTGGATGATTTAAACAGACGAGAGCAGTTTAAGAAATCTCGGGGACAATCAGAGAGCAATTGTCTGGAGCTCTGCAGCCAGCAACAGGATCCCTAAAAAGCTGCTGGGAATTCCTGTGCATTGTAGGCCTTGCCGACTGGTGGTCTTCATCACTGCATGATCAAGGGGAGGCCCCTGAATATCAATATTATTTTGCTCTTTTTTTCCTGATTTAGTCAGTTTCCTCAGAGAGAAATTCTCCAGTCTTCTGCCTATGGATTTATCGCTCATGTTTTGGAAGCCATAGGGAGGTTGGTGGTGGACAGCTGTGGATTTAGAAGTCTCACTTTTGAGGATGTAGATTTCTATACTTGCCTTCAATTCAGTCCCGTACCACCACTTTCAGCTGTATGTAATGTTGTTACTGAATCCAAGCTCATACTGCTCGCCGCATGACAGGTCAATAAATTGAAAGACAAGTGTTGGGGCAAGGAATAGCAACTTTATTTGGAAAGCGAGTAGACTGCGAAGATGGTTGACTAGTGTCCCAAAGAACCATCTTATCCATGTTAGAATTCAGGCTCCTTTTACACTAAAAGGTAAGGGGGTGTGGCTGGTTGTTGCACAGAGGGGATGTGATAATCCTTTATTCTTGCAGCTGCCCAGATAGGTCTGGTCAGCATGTTCCTGTAAACCTCCCATTTTCTGTTCTGCAACTTTTTAGCTTTAAAGTGTTATACCTTTAAGGGTCCGGCATGGGAGGCAGAGCCTTGAGAAAGGGTTATTATGTACATTTCAGGCTACAGGCAACACTCTTTTACAAAGGTGCAGAGCCAGTTGACTAAGCATAGGCAACAGAACACAAAGGTTAGAGCTAAAGGAATAGATTCAATATGGAGTCAGGTTTGCTCTTCTCTGTTACAATGTCTCTAGCTCCATGGACTGCATGGTCCCAAGAGAATCAACCAGAGTGGCAGAGTCTTCTGCCAGAGTGAGGAACTAGCCTGGCTACCTAGGGTGTGCATGGGGATCTTGAACTCTTTATAATTAGTATATTTGTTCCTTATATCAAATTTCAGTCAATCCTCCAATTTTTAGCCCTAATCCTAACATCCACCTGCAGGTGGGCCTGGTGCTTCCACAACTTTTCAGTGGCAGCCGTAAGAGGAGGAGGTTCACTGTAGTAGGAAATACCTTACTTTTTATTGGTTTTTCTCCTGGTAACAATTCAATTTCAGCTTTATACATCAGTTATTATTCATCTGTCTACTTTCTAGTTTCTAAAATGTTGACATTTTACCTGCTTTTTTCTCATTTCCTCTTTCTTATCTCCATTTTTCTTTATTCTTTTGGCTTCATATCTTTTAAATTTCCTTACTCTAGTTTTAGTGAGTCTTGGTAGGTAGTGGAGATAAACATGGTATTAAATACACCATGTTTAAATGGAGATCCTTATTGCAATATGACCTACAGTAATATTTATCAAAAAGAGGATCTCCAGCCCTGCCCTGATTTATCAAGTAATATTGTTGTCAGGGTTTCTAGGCATATCATATGAAGTTACTTAACTAGTCCCTGAGGAAACTCAGGTCACTGACTTCAGCATTCTAGGACTTTTGGCCAATCTGTGCCTCATAATAGCTTACTTAAGTGATAAATGAGAACCCTGTCCATAAAGAGATATCCTGGTACCAAAGAAAATATGATAATAAAAGCATGGGCTTTACTTACTTCTTAAAACATCTTTAAGGGTCATAAGAAAACTTAGACACTATTTATAGAGTTTTTTTCTCTTTCAGAATTTTCGTAAATTATTCACTTTGTCATTACAATGGTCATGACATTTCCCAATTTTTACAGAGAGATTTTGTTTTGACAGTATAGAAAAAATTAAATTTGGAGGTTGGGAAAGATGGAGATACTGTGGATTTAGGGAAAAACTATCCAAAAATTTTAGACATAAAACAAAGAATGCTAAAGTACTGGCACAAAAACAGACAAGTAGATAAATGAAACATAATAGAGAGCCCAGAAATAAACCCATGCACTTATGGTCAGTGAATCTATGACAAAGAAGGCAAGAATACACAATGGAGAAAAGAGTTTCTTCAACAAGTACTGCTGGGAAAACTGGATAGCTACATGTAAAAGAATGAAATTAGAACACTCCCTCACATAATATACAAAAATAAACTCAAAATGGATTAAAGACCTAAATGTAAGGCCAAACACTATAAAACTCTAAGAGGGAAACATAGGAAGAACACTCTTTGACATAAATCACAGCAAGATCCTTTTTTGACCCACCTCCTAGAGAAATGGAAATAAAAACAAAAATAAACAAATGAGACCTAATTAAACTTAAACGCTTTTGCACAGCAAAGGAAACCATAAACAAGACGAAAAGACAACCCTCAGAATGGGAGGAAATATTTGCAAACAAAGCAACTGACAAAGACTAATCTCCAAAATATACAAGCAGCTCATGCAGCTCAATATCAAAAAAATAAACAACCCAATCCAAAAATGGGCAGAAGACCTAAATACACATTTCTCCAAAGAAGATATGCAGACTGCCAACAAACACATGAAAATATGCTCAACATCACTAATCATTAGAGAAATGCAAATCAAAACTGCAATGAGGTATCACCTCACACCGGTCAGAATGGCCATCATCAAAAAATCTACAAACAATAAATGCTGGAGAGGGTGTGGATAAAAGGGAACCCTCTCGCACTGTTGGTGGGAATGTAAATTGATACAGCCACTATGGAGAACAGTATGGAGATTCCTTAAAAAACTAAAAATAGAAGTACCATATGACCCAGAAATTCCACTACTGGGCATATACCCTGAGAAAACCATAATTCAAAAAGAGTCATATACCACAATGTTCATTGCAGCTCTATTTACAATAGCCAGGACATGGAAGCAACCTAAGTGTCCATCAATAGATGAATGTATAAAGAAGATGTGGCACATATATACAATGGAATATTACTCAGCCATAAAAAGAAATGAAATTGAGTTGTTTGTAGTGAGGTGGATGGACCTAGAATCTGTCATACAGAGTGAAGTAAGTCAGAAAGAGAAAAACAAATAAAAACAAATACCGTATGCTAACACATATATATGGAATCTAAAAAAAAAAGAAAAAGAAAGAAAAATGGTTCTGATGAACCTAGGGGCAGGACAGGAATAAAGACACAGACGTAGAGAATAGACTTGAAGACATGGGGAGAGGGAAGGGTAAGCTGGGACAAAGTGAGAGAGTAGCATTACATATATACACTACCAAATGTAAAACAGATAGCTAGTGCGAAGCAGCTGCATAGCACAGGGAGATCAGCTCAGTGCTTTGTGGCCACCTAGTGGGGTGGGATAGGGAGGGTTGGAGGGAGATGCAAGAGGGAGGGGATATGGGGATATATGTATACATATAGCTGATTCACTTTGTTATACAGCAGAAACTAACACAATATTGTAAAGCAGTTATACTCCAATAAAGGTGTTAAATAAAAAAATAAATAAATAAAGCACTGGCAGAAAAACAGTCAAGTAGATAAATGAAACATAATAGAGAGACCAGAAGTAAACCCACGCACTTATGGTCAATTAATCTATGACAAAGAAGGCAAGAATATACAATGGAGAAAAGAGTTTCTTCAGCAAGTACTGCTGGGAAAACTGGATAGCTACATGTAAAAGAATGAAATTAGAACACTCCCTCACACCATATACAAAAATAAACTCAAAATGGTTTAAAGACCTAAATGTAAGACCTGAAACTATAAAACTCCTAGAAGAGAACATAGGCAGAACACTCCTTGACATAAGTTGTGTCAATATTTTTTTTGGATCTGTCTCCTAAGGCAAAAGAAATAAATAAAGCAAAAATAAACAAATGGGACCTAATTAAACTTAAAATATTTTGCAAAGTGAAGGAAACCATTGACAAAACAAAAAAAACCCTACTGGATGAGAGAAAATATTTGCAAATGATATGACCAATAAGGGATTAATAACCAAAATCTATAAATAGCTCATACAACTCAATTAAAAAAAAAACAACCAAAACCAAAAAAATCAAACTCAATCAGAAAATGGGCAGAAGACCTGTATAGACATTTTTCTGAAGAAGACATATAGATGGCTAATAGGCACATGATGCTCAGCTCAACATCACTAATTATTAGAAAAATGCAAATCAAAAAAACGAGATATCACCTCACACCTGTCAGAATGGCTATTGTCAAAAAGTCTACAAATAACAAATGTTGGTGATGGTGTGGAGAAAAGGGAACCCTTGTACACTGTTGGTGGGAATGTTAATTGGTACAGCCACTGTGGAAACAGTATGGAGGTTTCAAACTAAAAGTAGAACTACCATATGATTCAGCAATTCCACTCCTGGATATATACTGGAAGAAAACAAAAACACTAATTCAAAAAGATACATGCACCCCAATGTTCATAGTGGCACTATTTGTAATAGCCAAGACATGGAAGCAACCCAAGTGCCCACCAACAGGTGAATGGATAAAGAAGATGTGGTGTGTGTATATATATATATATATATATATATATATATATATATATATATATATAGATATATATATAACGGAATAGTACTCAGCTGTAAAAAAAAAAAGAGTAAAATTCTGCCATTTGCAGTAATGTTGATGGACCTAAGGAATATTATGCTTAGTGAAATAAGTCAAATACTGTATGGTATCACTTATATGTGGAATCTAAAAAATGATAATAAAATATAATAATAAATAATAAAAAATAATACAAATGAATGTATATGCAAAACAGAAGAACACTCACAGATACAGAAAACAAACTTGTGGTTACCAAAGCGGAAAGGGAAGAAGGGAGGGACAAATTCAGACTTTGGGACTAAGAGATACAAATTACTAACTAACATAGATAAACAACAAGAATACACTGTATAGCACAGGGAATTATAGCCATTGTCTTGTAACAAGTTATAATGGAGTATAATCTATAAAAATACTGAGTCACTATACTGTATACTTGAAAATAATATAATATTGTAAATCAACTCTATACTTTAATTTAAAAAAAGGCAAAATACAAGAAAATAATTCATGTCAAATTAATTCACATGATTAGCTTACATGACTGAATATGAAGTTATTCTGAAATTTCCATTTTTAGCTATTATTGCATAATGAGGAAAATGGTGAGGACTTTTGAAATCTTATGTTACAGTGAGTCTCTGCTGTTTGGTTCAGTCTTTCTCAGCTCCTTGTAATTAACCTGGCTTGATGAGATGGTTGATGTCTGGGATTTGTTTCAAAATAACCCAGTGGAGTGAGTGGAGGGAAATGAATGGGTGTATAGATTAAACAAGATTGGCTGTGTGTTGATAATTACTGAAGCTGGCTTGATGGGTTCATTCTATTCTTTCTACTTTTGTATTTTTGAAAAAATTTATAAAACCTTAAAAGGAGAAAAATCACTTAAAAAAATAAACCTTATTTTTTAGAGCAGTTTTGAAGCACAATAAAATTGAGCAGAAAGTACAGAGAGTTTTCATATACCCCTTGTCCACCCCTCCCCCAGCCTCCCCCACAAACAACATCCCACATCAGAGTGGTTGCAATCAATGAACCCACATTTACAGATCATTATCGTCCAAAGTTCATAGCTTAGATTAGGGTTCACTCTTGGTGTACATTCTACGAATTTGAACAAATGTATAACACCACATACCCACAATTATAACATACAGAATAATTTCACTGTTCTAAAAATCCTCTGTGCTCTGACAATTCATGCGTCTCTCTCCACTAACCTCTGACAACCACTTTTACCATCTTTGTAGTTTTGCCGTTTCCAGAACGTCATATAGGCAAAATCAGAAATCACTTTTTCAAATCATGACTCAAAATTAAAATCAATATCTTGCCACATAACATTTATTTATGTAAAAATAAAAAGAATTCAAATAGAATAAAAATTTAAAAAATTTTAAAACCTGGCTTTCCCACAAAAGCATGAATGAGGAACATGCAACAACTGTCCCAGAGAGTAATACCCCACCTCAGGGACAAATAAAAATCGATCTTGTATTTGCCCACTTGAATCTGCTTCTCTTCTCTTCATCTCCCAGGATGCCCCCTGATATTGTCTTAGACTCCTTTCACCTGGAGACTTGCATTGGACTTGCTTTTCTGGCTTGACCTAACCCTCTTCTTAAGCCTCCACTCGACGTGACTGACCCAGGTAAGGTCCTTGCTCAGCTGTCCCTACAGAGGAGCAAACACCAGGCTTAGAAATAAGCCAGGCCACAAAAAATAAATGCTGGAGAGGGTGTGGAGAAAAGGGAACCCTCCTACACTGTTGGTGGGAATGTAAATTGGTACAACCTCTATGGAGAACAGTATGGAGGTTCCTTAAAAAACTAGAAATAGAACTACCATATTACCCAGCAATCCCACTACTGGGCATATATTGGGAGAAAACCATAGTTCAAAAAGATACATGCAACCCCAATATTCATTGCAGCTCTACTACAATAGCCAAGACATGGAAGCAACCTAAATGTCCATCGACAGAGGAATGGATAAAGAAGATGTGGTACATATATACAATGTAATATTACTCAGCCATAAAAAAGAACGAAATAATGCCATTTGCAGCAACATGGATGGACCTAGAGATTATCATACTAAGGGAAGAAGTCAGAGAAAAACAAATATCATATAATATCACTCATATGTGGAATCTAATTTTAAAAAATAATACAAATGAACTTATTTACAAAACAGAAACAAACTCACAGATTTCGAAAACAAATGCACGGTTACCAAAGGAGAAACTTGGGCAGGGAGGGATAAATTAGGACCTTGGGATTAACATACACACACCACTATATATAAAATAGATAACCAACAAGGACCTATTGTATAGCACAGGGAACTCTACTCAATAATCTGCAATAGCCTATATGGGTAAAGAATCTGAAAAAGGGCTTCCCTGGTGGCGCAGTGGTTGAGAATCTGCCTGCCAATGCAGGGGACACAGGTTCGAACCCTGGTCTGGGAAGACCTCACATACCACGGAGCCACTAGGCCCGTGAGCCACAACTACTGAGCCTGCGCATCTGGAGCCTGTGCTCCGCAACAAGAGAGGCTGCGATAGTGAGAGGCCCGCGCACTACGATGAAGAGTGGCCCCTGCTTGCTGCAACTAGAGAAAGCCCTTGCACAGAAACAAAGACCCAACACAGCTAAAAATAAAATTAAAAAAAAAAAAAAAGAATCTGAAAAAGAATTAACATATGTATATGTATAACTGAATCACTTTGCTGTACACCTGAAACTAATACAACATTCTAAGTCAACTATAAAATTTAAAAAAAAAAAAAAAAAGAAAGAAGCCAGGTCATATACTTCCTTGTTAAAGAAGGACCTTGTTTGCTCTTTTTACATTTGCAATGGTGGAAAATATAATTAGAAGTATCATTTTTTAAAATGTTAACTTATACGACTTGACTGTTTTTATCCTCAGAACAGCCTTAACAAGATAGGTTTTAATATTACCTCCATTTTATAGATACAGACAGTGATGCAACAGAAAGTAAGTGGGTCAAGTTTGCCCTGTTGGTAAGAGGTGTGTAAACTCTGGGCTGGGAATTTGGAGATGATGTTCTCCTCCTGCCTCTGCTATAAACCAGTTATGTAACTTGAAAATGCCTCATAAACTCGGTCTGCAGGCACGGGGTTGGACTAGCACTAGATTATCTTCTGGATCCTGTTCAGATTTGTGATTCTCTGTGTGGTGTTCACGCAAAAGGAGGCACCTCAAAAGGAGACATGTCCAGCCTTCAGTGAATCTCTTATGGAGTATTGGGTTTTGTCAACTTTTCAGCTAAATGGAATGTGTCCAAGTAGTACATATTGCTTTACCTCTTCTTTCATTCTTGCATCCCCAAATGGTTCCTCAAAGTATGATTCATAATTGAGTGGCATGGGCAGTTTGTTCTCATGTAATGTCTTCTTTCTCTAGGATTTCAAAAGCTTAATGCAATTCATGAGGACTCTTTATTTTTCTTCTCTTTTTCTTTTTTTTAGTATTTATTTATTTATTTGTTTGCATCGGGTCTTAGTTGTGGCTTGCGGGCTCCTTAGTTGCAGCACGTGGTCTCCTTAGTTGTGGCTCCAGGGCTCCTTAGCTGCGGCTCACCCGCTCCTTAGTTGCAGATGCAAACTCTTAGTTGCAGCATACATGTGGGATCTAGTGCCCTGACCAGGGATCAAACCCAGGCCCCCTGCATTGCGAGCGTGGAGTCTTATCCACTGTGCCACCAGGGAAGTCCCCAGTACTCTTTGTTCTTAATGCAAATGTTTATCTAGAATCCATTTGTCAACCATTTGGTAATTCCCCTGCTTTTGTTATACTTTTGAGGCGAAACAAAAGCCCAAACAAAACAATTTGCACCTGTGGTAGCCATCCTCCAAGGTGGCCCCCATCCTTGCCTCTTGGTATTCACACACTTATATGGTTCCCTTCCACATTGTGCCAGTTGGTCTGTGTGACCAATGGTAGATGGCAGAAGTCGTATTTATCACTTCCAAGATTGGGTTATAAAAGCCACAGTGGCTTCTATCTTGGTGGCTCCCTCTGTTTTTCTCTTGGATCATTTGTTCTGGGGGAAGCCAGCTGCCATGTCAGGAGTAACTGTACTGAGAGGCTCAGGGAGGGAAGAGCTGAAGGCTCCTGGTTGAAGGAGATCCTCCAGCCCAGCCAAGCTTGAGATGACTGCAGCAGCTAACACCTTGACTGCAACCTCATGAGAGACCCTGAGCCTCAGGTCTGCCCAGTTAAACTGCATCTAAGTTTTAGGGTAATTTGTTATGCAGCAATAGGAAATTAATTTTACAGATGAGGAAACTGATGTACTGAAAAGTTGAGTGTGTTATCCAAGAACACTCAGCCAGCAAGTGGTACTGCTGAGTACAGTTCCTAACTGTGTTTCCTTCTCATTTTAACATCATTTATCAGGGGCACATTTTCTTGGTCACCTTATGAAAGAATTTTTGTTTGGGTTAATGATATAAAAAAGACTCTTGTTATACCTTTAACTTACAAAGTTACATTGTTTGTTGAACAATGAAGGACCGATGTGTTTTCAATTTTCTTACAGCGTTTATTCTAAAAGAATAATTACATAAAAACTGCAAAAAATGAAGGTAAATTTAAAATGACTTTTGTGTACTTATACCACACATGGGGCTTGATTAGCAGAGTGCCCCAGTATGCTCAGCACAATCCTGCTTTTCGCCTGTTGTCTGGTGTAATTATTAGTAGTGCTCCCTTTCACACTCAAAAATGGACTGTGAACTATAGGATGACTAAGTCAATGAATTAGTCATTGCTTGTCTCCTACAGCATCAGCTCCTATTTCAACCAGAGCAACCTGCTTGGCCCCTTAAGGCTCATTCATCTGCGTTCTCAGGTCAATTCTGGCCAGGTCAGGCCCTCCTCAGTGAGTCCTTGTCTAGGACACATTTAGCTCAGAATCAAGCAGATTCTTGCTGTCCATTCTCCTGCTGGTAGAAAGAGCAGGCTTTGCAGTCAAACAAATCTGCTCTCAAACACCACTCCATGACTTACCAGCAACGGGATCAGGTAGAGTAACTTAGATTAGGTTGTCCAATGGCACTTCTGCAGTAACGGAAATGTTCTATAATTTGGCACTGCCAGATAGAGTAGCTACTAATCACATATGCTTACTGAGCACTTGCAGTGGGACTAGTATGAAGGAAGAACTAGATTTTTAGTCCTATTTAATTTAAAAATAAATAGCCACATGTGGCTAGTGGCTACCATACTAGATAGCAGAAAAATTCCTAAGCCTTAGTTTCTTCTCTTAAGAAATAGAGAAGATACCTACTTTTCAAAGTTGTAATAAATTTGAGAAAATGCTTCACAAATATTTGACACTCAAATAATTGTTATATTTACATACATAGACTCTTTGCCAGATTCTGTTCTCCAGTTGACCACACTATGACTCTATGCTTTGACACCTCCCTCCTCATTGCCTCCATATGCAGTCAGTCACCCTCCAGTGTTACTGTACCTCCTGTAAATGCAGCAAGTGTCCCACACCTTCCTTTCAGGGCCACCATCCTAGCCTGAGCTAACTTCATCTGGTCGACTTTGGCCTCAACAGTCCCTCTGCTTCTTTCTTGCTCCTCTCCAACTCATTTGTGACATTGAAGCCCAAGACATATTTTAAAAACACAAATATTGTCATTCCCTTACTTAAACTCCTTCAGTGGTTTCTCAATGGTTAATTGAAGTTAAAGACCAAGACGCTTCTGGAGACATAAAAGCTGTGCATGATCCTGCCTCACCTGCCTTTCCAGCTCTCCTTCCTCATTGTTCTCCAACCACACCAGTCTTCTTTCTTATCATCTAGTACAGCAAGCTCCTTCATGCCTTCGGGCTTTCACAAATATGGTTCCTTTTGTCTGAACTGCTCTCAGTTCCTCCCTTTGCCTGGTTAACTCCTTCATAGGATTAAGATCTCTGCTCAGAAATGTCTCCTTCTCACGAGAGAACAGACTTCTGGCCAATTAAATTAGGGGGATCAACTCTCACTCCACCCTACCTTGCCTCTTCAAGGCACTGATCACAGTATGAAATTCTCTATTTATTTACAGATCATTTTTTTAAACAACTAACTCCCATGCCTGACTATAAACTTCAGGCGCACAGGTACTGTTTTTCTTCTGCTCACCATTGTATTCTTAGCACCTAATACAACACCTGGCTCATATCACATGCTCAATATGTATTTGTTAAGTGAAAGAGTGGGGCCAGGAAAATGATAGATTTTGCAATAGGTAAATGAAAACTGCAACTAAGACAGCAGCAAAACAGAACACATAAACAAAAACAGAGAGACAGAGTAGGATGAGAAGGAGAGAGAAAAGTTCAGCTTCAAATTAGTGCTTCAGAAAAATCTAGAAATAACCTATTCAATACCAACATATATGTAAGTTTTGAGTTTTGTGATTAAAAAAGAATTATGCTGAGAGTTGACAAGCAATTTTTTCAACATTAAAGCTTCTAATGTTCATAATCTGGCTCTAATTATGGCTGATTTTTAAAAACTTGTAAGTATTTTTCAAATTAAAAAATGAGCTGTGGACTTCCCTAGTGGCACAGTGGTTAAGAATCTGCCTGCTAATGCAGGAGACACAGGTTCGAGCCCTGGTCTGGGAAGATCCCACATGCCGCAGAGCAAATAAGCCCGTGCACCACAACTACTGAGCCTGCTCTCTGGAGCCCGCAAGCTGCAGCTACTGAGCCTGCATGCCACAACTACTGAAGCCTGTGCACCTAGAGCCGGTGCTCCGCAACAAGAGAAGCCACTGCAATGAGAAGCCCATGCACTGCAACAAAGAGTAGGTCCCCACTTGCCACAACTTGAGAAAGCCCACGTGCAACAATGAAGACCCAACACAGCCAAAAATAAATAAATTAATTAATAAATAAATTAATTTATTTATTTTAAAAAAATGAGCTGTATTACTTTTATTTTTAAAAAAAGGTTTGTTTAAAAGCTAGGTTAAAAGATGTTGTTGTTTATATTGATAAATATTTTAAAATCCAGCATTACCACTTTATGATTTACATAGTATGAAAAATGAAGTAGAGTACAGTGAACTTGCATTGGATATATCCATAATAATTTTTTACTCTTACTTTCAGAATATTAGGCTGAAATAATTAGGAATGAACATTGAGCATGTGCTAATTTATGAAATAAATCCATTTTGTGAGCACAAATAGGCACAATCAGAAAAAATGGCAAAAGCAAATACAGATCACTTAAAGGTAAAGGAACTCACATATTCTGTTATCAAAAGGGGCATTCCAAGAATACTTTGTTTTCCCAGCAGAGAGAGAGAAAAACCAAACCCCAGTCTTGTAAGAGTTTACTTTTTTTTTTGGCCACGCCTCCTGCAGCATGTAGGATCTGAGTTCCCCAACCAGGGATCGAACCCACACCCCCTGCAGTGGAAGGGTGGAGTCTTAATCATTGGACTGCCAGGGAAGTCCAAGTTTACTTTTAATAACAAAATTTACTTAAATTCAATCTAATCTTAGTCAGTCTTCATCAGGCACAAAACCCTTTTCTCAAGGTTTCTTTTCCACAAACCTACCATCACTTTCTATATCCATATTAGTTTGTCCCTTATTTTTCTATGCAGAAACAACCAACTCTAGGATAAAATCACCCTTTTTTTCCACAACAAATGCATTTCCATTCTTTCCATTCTTCTAAAAACATACATCCTGCTTTCCTTGAACATTGAAATGTTTCCCTTATTATTTCTAGTAGCTTTTAATTACATGTATATTATAACTTTTAACCCTTAAAACAGCTTAATCTGTAGCAAAAACCAAGAAGCAAGCAACTGTGAACTGTTTATCATACCAGTATTTCCTGATTGGCAGTGTGAGGGAGGGGGGCTGCAGGATGTGTGAGCAGCTCATGCTCACACAACCAATTCTTGGATTGGTTGGCATCAAGGTGAAGTTCCAAGCACCACCAATCTTCTGGTTTCAACCTATCTGGGGTTTACGTGTTTGTGGTCAGCAGTTTTAATCTGGTAGGGGTCTGGTCCCTGTAAAAATGACTTAGGAATGTGTCAGACCTTTATATATATATAAAATATATGTATATATTTCAGGGAACTGGGAGTTTAATGACTCTGCTATGTGGCTGGTTTATAGTCTAAATTATCACCAGTTTCCTGGCCCAACAAGTATTCTTTGTTTTTCCATCTTCACATTTCCTAATCATTAACTCTTGCAGCAGACTTCTGAGATTCAGAGGAGGCCTGGGAGGCTAAAGCAAAAGTCTTTTACTTCAAAAGACAGGTACACAGCAGCTTGTATGTGGATTCAATCCCCCCTTTTCTTTGATACACCTCAATCTTAAGGGGAACAGGTGTCATACAAGAAATGGAATAATGTTTTGGATAGAGAGGTTAATCATAAGCTCGGCAGAGGAACTCAGTTTTAGGGGGACTCGGTTTCATATTCAGAATGAGATTAACATCATATTGCATATAAAATGCATTAATATGATATAAAATCATACTAGAAGAATGTCATTCATTGGAAATGTCCTTAGGCAAATGTATTTTTAAAAAATTCTTAAGGTTAAATAGTAGGTGAAATAGAAAATAAGACCACAGAAAGTATGGGAAAATACTTAAAAGGGGCTGATGTTTGCCTATCACATATGGAAAGCTTCAAATATACTTTAGGTGACTATGTCAAGAATTTGAATATTAGTTGAATTAGATTAAGGGAAGTTGTTTTAAGGTCAATTGGTCTGTTTCTAAGGCAAGAACAATAAGGTTGGTGAGGAAGGGTGATATTTAGAAGGCAAAAATGCAGGACTTGGGAACAGATTAGATATATGAAAGTGACAGAGAAGGAGTCATTGATTCTCACATTCTTTCCTTGAACACCTGTGTAGGTACTGATACTGTATCCCATCCTGAGAGGATGAGAACTTGGAAGGAGGAGCATATGTGACAGCAGAAATTAGTTCATTTTGGAGCATGCTGAGTTTTGAGATACTTCTCAGATGGCAGTATATGTTCCATTTGGCAGTTAGATATATAGGTGTGGAACTCAGGAATAAAAATGAGGGTGATAAAAACATTTAGGACTTATTCATATATAAGTGAAATCTGATGCTATGGGAGTAACAACAACAAAATCCTCCAAGGATATTGTGTAAAGTCTTGCTCTTCCGAGCATGGCCCATGGACCAGTGTGAAAGCCAGCGTCCAAGATGGTCCCCACCTCCAGGTATTCATGACCTTTTGTGGTCTCCTCCCACATTGAAAAAGGCTGACTTGTATAACTAGCAGGATGTCGTATAAATGACAGTGCGACTTCTGAGGCTGGGTCATAAAGGACGCTGTGGTTTTCTTTTGATCTCCTGAATCACTGGCTCTGTGGGAAGTCAACTGCCAAGTCCTGAGGACATTGAAATAACCCAATAATTAGGAACTCCTTCCGACAGTCACGTGGGTGAGCTATACTTGAATCAGATGATCCTCCCCTTGAACTTCAGATGACTACAGCCCTTGCCAACATTTTGCCTATAGCCTCACAAGAGATCCTGAGCCAGAACCATCCAGCTCCCAGGTTTCCTGACCTTTAAGAAATTGTGTGAAATAATACATTTGCTATGTTAAGCTGCTACATTTTGGAGTAATTTATATGCAGCAATAGATAACTAATACAATCAGCATCAAAGCTGTAACCTGAAAGCTTGTTGACATGCAGAATCTCAGTCTCTACACAGGACCTATTGGACTAGAATCTGCATTTTAACAGAGCCCCTGGTGATTTGTATGCATGTTAAGTTTGAGAAGTCCTAGTACAGAGTTAAAAAAAGATAAGAGAGCCCAGGACAGTAAGTATGGGAGGGGGGAGGGTTAAAAGTTGGGCAGAGAAAAAGAAGTGACAGTGACAGAGGAAGAGTTGCTAGCAAGGGAGGAGGGACATCAGGAGAAATTAAACAACATCAGGAGAAAGAACTGATGAGGAAAATAAAGGAGGAAGTTTCAAGAAGAAAGCCAATGTCAGTATTATCAAAGGATGCAGTGAGACTGAGTGAGAGAAGAAACAGAAAAGGGCCATTAATGTTTGGTTATGCCTTTCTAAAAGTATTTTAAAAATAGTTTAGAAATAGATACTGACATAGTTAAGGATGATATGACATAATTTCTGGGATTTGCTTCAAAATACTATAAGAGGGTAGGAAATGGTAGTATAGATGAAGCATGCTTGACCATCAACTGTTAATTGTTGAAACTGGGGGATGGGTACATGGGACAAATAGTATATTATACTAGTTGGTCTGTTTTATGTACGTTGGAAATTTCTCACATTAAAAAGCTTTAAAATGTCTATAAAATTGCTTTAGAAGATTATGGGTGACTTTCATCAGGGTGAATTTATTAGAGTTTCAGAGCAGAAGCCAGGCTACAGTGAGTTGAGAAGAAAAGATAACAAATGAGGACAGGGAATGGAGATTATTTTTTTCAGAAATTTGATTTTGAAGGAAAGGAGAGAGAGCAGAAGCTTCAAGGGGAGAAAAGGTTAATGTGGGGTTGTTAGAATGAGAGAGCCAAAGGCTCTCTATAAAATAAAGAAAAAAATTCTACTTGTTATGACCAAGAAAAGTCATCAACATCAGCCTCAAGGCTGAGTCTTCCACTTGTTGTTCTTTAGTTTTGTTTGAAGACATTGTAAAATTTATTTGAATTGCCTTAAGTGTCTCCAAACCTTTTGATAATTCAATGACCAGAACTGTAGTTAAATATTTTCATAAACAGCTATTTATAGTGCTATGTATAACACTCAAGTGGTGAAGGCATTACCTGAGTTGAGAATTTTAGGATTGTTTAATGAAACCTCAAACAGAAATGAGTGGCCAAAGTCCAGTAGTACCAGCCATGGTGTTGTTATGAGGATTATGTAACATGAGTAACAGTGCTCCATAAGTGTTACTTTTGTTTCCTTCATTATTATAAAATGACATTTTCCAAAATGTGTTTCAAGGACATGAATCTTAAAGGTTGTTAACAAATGTTATAAAAGTGTTCCATGGTTACATAAATTTGGGATATGTTGGGTTAACAGAGACATATCTATCCTTATCACTTCTTTTTTTTTTTTTTTAAGATTTTTAGAAATTTCATGTAATGTCTGAAACATTTATATTAACGTATTTCCATACATATTTCCATACAAATACAAATATAAGATTTTTAGAAATTTCATGTAATGTCTGAAACATTTATGTTAACATATTTCCATACAAATAACCCAATGAAAGTTTAGTATTAGTTGTTTTGTTTGTTTTTTTATACTGCAGGTTCTTATTAGGCATCAATTTTATACACATCAGTGTATACATGTCAATCCCAATCGCCCAATTCAGCACACCACCATCCCCACCCCACTGCAGTTTTCCCCCCTTGGTGTCCATATGCCCATTCTCTACATCTGTGTCTCAACTTCTGCCCTGCAAACTGGCTCATCTGTACCATTTTTCTAGGTTCCACATACATGCATTAATATACGATATTTGTTTTTCTCTTTCTGACTTACTTCACTCTGTATGACAGTCTCTAGATCCATCCACGTCTCAACAAATGACTCAATATCGTTCCTTTTTATGGCTGAGTAATATTCCATTGTATATATGTACCACAACTTCTTTATCAATTCATCTGTTGATGGGCATTTAGGTTGCTTCCATGACCTGGCTATTGTAAATAGTGCTGCAATGAACATTCGGGTGCATGTGTCTTTTTGAATTACGGTTTTCTCTGGGTATATGCCCAGTAGTGGGATTGCTGGGTCATATGGTAGTTCTATTTTTAGTTTTTTAAGGAACCTCCATATTGTTCTCCATAGTGGCTGTATCAGTTTACATTCCCACCAACAGTGCAAGAGGTTTCCCTTTTCTCCACACCCTCTCCAGCATTTGTTGTTTGTAGATTTTCTGATGATGCCCATTCTAACTGGTGTGAGGTGATACCTCATTGTAGTTTTGATTTGCATTTCTCTAATAATTAGTGATGCTGAGCATCTTTTCATGTGCTTCGTGGCCGTCTGTATGTCTTCTTTGGAGAAATGTCTATTTAGGTCTTCTGCCCATTTTTGGATTGGGGTGTTTGTTTCTTTAATATTGAGCTGAATGAGCTGTTTATATATTTTGGAGATTAATCCTTTGTCCGTTGATTCATTTGCAAATATTTTCTCCCATTCTGAGGGTTGTCTTTTCGTCTTGTTTATGGTTTCCTTTGCTGTGCAAAAGCTTTGAAGTTTCATTAGGTCCCACTTGTTTATTTTTGTTTTTATTTCCATTACTCTAGGAGGTGGATCAAAAAAGATCTTGCTGTGATTTATGTCAAAGAGTGTTCTTCCTATGTTTTCCTCTAAGAGTTTTATAGTGTCCGGTCTTATATTTAGGTCTCTAATCCATTTTGAGTTTATTTTTGTGTATGGTGTTAGGGAGTGTTCTAATTTCATTCTTTTACATGTAGCTGTCCAGTTTTCCCAGCACCACTTGTTGAAGAGACTGTCTTTTCTCCATTGTATATCTTTGCCTCCTTTGTCATAGATTAGTTGACCATAGGTGCGTGGGTTTATCTCTGGGCTTTCTATCTTGTTCCATTGATCTATGCTTCTGTTTTTGTGCCAGTACCATATTGTCTTGATTACTGTAGCTTTGTAGTATAGTCTGAAGTCAGGGAGTCTGATTCCTCCAGCTCCATTTTTTTCCCTCAAGACTGCTTTGGCTATTCGGGGTCTTTTGTGTCTCCATACAAATTTTAAGATGATTTGTTCTAGCTCCGTAAAAAATGCCATTGGTAATTTGATAGGGATTGCATTGAATCTGTAGATTGCTTTGGGTAGTATAGTCATTTTCACAATGTTGATTCTTCCAATCCAAGAACATGGTATATCTCTCCATCTGTTGGTATCATCTTTAATTTCTTTCATCAGTGTCTTATAGTTTTCTGCATACAGGTCTTTTATCTCCCTAGGTAGGTTTATTCCTAGGTATTTTATTCTTTTTGTTGCAATGGTAAATGGGAGTGTTTCCATAATTTCTCTTTCAGATTTTTCATCATTAGTGTATAGGAATGCAAGAGATTTCTGTGCATTCATTTTGTATCCTGCAACTTTACCATATTCATTAATTAGCTCTAGCAGTTTTCTGGTGGCAGTTTTAGGATTCTCTACGTATAGTATCATGTCATCCGCAAACAGTGACAGTTTTACTTCTTCTTTTCCAATTTGTATTCCTTTTATTTCTTTTTCTTCTCTGATTGCCGTGGCTAGGACTTCCAGAACTATGTTGAATAATAGTGGTGAGAGTGGACATCCTTGTCTCGTTCCTGATCTTAGAGGAAATGCTTTCCGTTTTTCACCATTGAGAATGATGTTTGCTGTGGGTTTGTCATATATGGCCTTTATTATGTTGAGGTAGGTTCCCTCTATGCCCACTTTCTGGAGAGTTTTTATCAGAAATGGGTATTGAATTTTGTCAAAAGCTTTTTCTGCATCTATTGAGATGATCATATGGTTTTTATTCTTCAATTTGTTAATATGGTGTATCACACTGATTGATTTGCGTATATTGAAGAATCCTTGCATCCCTGGGATAAATCCCACTTGATCGTGGTGTATGATCCTTTTAACGTGTTGTTGGATTCTGTTTGCTAGTATTTTGTTGAGGATTTTTGCATCTATATTCATCAGTGATATTGGTCTGTAATTTTCTTTTTTTGTAGTGTCTTTGTCTGGTTTTGGTATCAGGGTGATGGTGGCCTCATAGAATGAGTTTGGGAGTGTTCCTTCCTCTGCAATTTTTTGGAAGAGTTTGAGAAGGATGGGTGTTAGCTCTTCTCTAAATGTTTGATACAATTCACCTGTGAAGCCATCTGGTCCTGGACTTTTGTTTTTTGGAAGATTTTTAATCACAGTTTCAATTTCATTACTTGTGATTGGTCTGTTCATATTTTCTGTTTCTTCCTGGTTCAGTCTTGGAAGGTTATACCTTTCTAAGAATTTGTCCATTTCTTCCAGGTTGTCCATTTTATTGGCATAAAGTTGCTTGTAGTAGTCTCTCAGGATGCTTTGTATTTCTGCGGTGTCTGTTGTAACTTCTCCTTTTTCATTTCTGATTTTATTGATTTGAGTCCTCTCCCTCTTTTTCTTGATGAGTCTGGCTAATGGCTTATCAATTTTGTTTATCTTCTCAAAGAACCAACTTTTACTTTTATTGATGTTTGCTATTGTTTTCTTTGTTTCTATTTCATTTATTTCTGCTCTGATCTTTATGATTTCTTTCCTTCTGCTAACTTTGGGTTTTGTTTGTTCTTCTTTCTCTAGTTTCTTTAGATGTAAGGTTAGATTGTTTACTTGAGATTTTTCTTGTTTCTTTAGGTAGGCTTGTATAGCTATAAACTTCCCTCTTAGAACTGCTTTTGCTGCATCCCATAGGTTTTGGGTCGTCGTGTTTTCATTGTCATTTGTCTCTAGGTATTTTTTTATTTCCTCTTTGATTTCTTCAGTGATCTCTTGGTTATTTAGTAACGTAATGTTTAGCCTCTATGTGTTTGTCTTTTTTAGGTTTTTTTCCCTGTAATTCATTTCTAATCTCATAGCGTTGTGGTCAGAAAAGATGCTTGATATGATTTCAATTTTCTTAAATTTACTGAGGCTTGATTTGTGACCCAAGATGTGATCTATCCCGGAGAATGTTCCGTGCGCACTTGAGAAGAACGTGTAATCTGCTGTTTTCGGATGGAATGTCCTATATATATCAATTAAATCTATCTGGTCTATTGTGTCATTTAAAGCTTCTGTTTCCTTATTTATTTTCATTTTGGATGATCTGTCCATTGGTGTAAGTGAGGTGTTAAAGTCCCCCACTATTATTGTCTTACTGTTGATTTCCTCTTTTATAGCTGTTAGCAGTTGCCTTATGTATTGAGGTGCTCCTATGTTGGGTGCATATATATTTATAATTGTTATATCTTCTTCTTGGATTGATTCCCTGGATCATTATGTAGTGTCCTTCCTTGTCTCTTGTAACATTCTTTATTTTAAAGTCTATTTTATCTGATATGAGTATAGCTACTCCAGCTTTCTTTTGATTTCCATTTGCATGGAATATCTTTTTCCATCCCCTCACTTTCAGTCTGTATGTGTCCCTAGGTCTGAAGTGGGTCTCTTGTAGACAGCATATGTATGGGTCTTGTTTTTGTATCCATTCAGCCAGTCTATGTCTTTTGGTTGGGGCATTTAATCCATTCACGTTTAAGGTAATTATCGATATGTATGTTCCTATGACCATTTTCTTAATTGTTTTGGGTTTGTTTTTGTAGGTCCTTTTCTTCTCTTGTGTTTCCCACTTAGAGAAGTTCCTTTAGCATTTGTTGTAGAGCTGGTTTGGTGGTGCTGAATTCTCTTAGCTTTTGCTTGTCTGTAAAGCTTTTGATTTCTCCATCAAATCTAAATGAGATCCTTGCTGGGTAGAGTAATCTTGGTTGTAGGTTCTTCCCTTTCATCACTTTAAGTATATCATGCCACTCCCTTCTGGCTTGCAGAGTTTCTGCTGAGAAATCAGCTGTTAACCTTATGGGAGTTCCCTTGTATGTTATTTGTTGTTTTTCCCTTGCTGCTTTCAATAATTTTTCTTTGTCTTTAATTTTTGCCACTTTGATTACTATGTGTCTTGGCGTGTTTCTCCTTGGGTTTATTCTGTATGGGACTCTCTGCGCTTCCTGGACTTGGGTGGCTATTTCCTTTCCCATGTTAGGGAAGTTTTCGACTATAATCTCTGCAAATATTTTATCTGGTCCTTTCTCTCTCTCTTCTCCTTCTGGGACCCCTATAATGCGAATGTTGTTGCGTTTAATGTTGTCCCAGAGGTCTCTTAGGCTGTCTTCATTTGTTTTCATTCTTTTTTCTTTATTCTGTTCTGCAGCAGTGAATTCCACCATTCTGTCTTCCAGGTCACTTATCCGTTCTTCTGCCTCAGTTATTCTGCTATTGATTCTTTCTAGTGTAGTTTTCATTTCAGTTATTGTATTGGTCATCTCTGTTTGTTTTTTCTTTAATTCTTCTAGGTCTTTGTTAAACATTTCTTGCATCTTCTCGATCTTTGCCTCCATTGTTTTTCCGAGGTCCTGGATCATCTTCACTATCATTATTCTGAATTCTTTTTCTGGAAGGTTGCCTATCTCCACTTCATTTAGTTGTTTTTCTGGGGTTTTTTCTTGTTCCTTCATCTGGTACATAGCCCTCTGCCTTTTCATCTTGTCTATCTTTCTGTAACTGTGGTTTTTGGTCCACAGGCTGCAGGATTGTAGTTTTTTCTTGCTTCTGCTGTCTGCCCTCTGGTGGTTGAGGCTATCTAAGAGGCTTGATGGGAGGCTCTCCTTATCACTTCTTATAATCAGTTGCATGCTGAAGTGCATGGTGAATATCCAAGAATATTAAATATTTCCCAACTGTATTTAGCCAGTGAATCCTGTTGGAAAGGGGAATCTCTCAGGATTACTGTTCTGGAGAACCTACTTTGGAAAGTAATTGCACTAAATCATGTGAATCATGTAATCATCACATGACTCTGAACACATTTAAACACTTAACCATGACAGTTCCTTGTAGGGAAGTGCTCACTTTTGCTTTTCTGGTCTTATCAGTTACTCAAAAATACCTTATACATTCTGAACAATGAAACACATCTTCCATGAGTCATTCATAAAGATTCATAAGAATGTCAAATTCCCTTCAACTCAACTGGAGTTGTTTGTTTTTGTATACTATTCTTCCATAGAGTCTTAGGAAACAGTTTTCAGTAGTGGTTAAGAATATCAGCTCTGGAATATGATAGCCAGTACAGAATTAGAACCCAACTGTGAGACTTACGGAATTAGACTTATAGAATCTGATAGTCTATACAGAATTAGACCCAGCTGTGAGCAAATCTCTTGGAGAAAACTCTGAGCCTCAGTGTTATCATCCATAAAATGGGGATAAACTATAGTCATCTCTGTTATACTGTTTTCTTTATACCCATATAAATACTTTAGTGAGCTGTCTAGTAAGTTGTATTTTATTCATATCCTCTTGTTGGTTTAGCTGTCTACAAGTAATATCTTTATTTCCTTTATAAAAGTCTCTACACATATTTTTATTTATTTATTTATTTTTATCTTTTGGCTGCACTGCACGGCATGTGGGAGGATCTTAGTTTCCCGACCAGGGATCGAACCCACGCACCCTGCATTGGAAGCATGGAGTCTTAACCACTGGACTGCCAGGGAAGTCCCTCTACACATATTATTAAAAAAAAAAAAAAAAATGAGAGCACAGGACTGAGAGGGCCTCACCAGCCAAAAATGAAGAAAGACTCTGCTGCTAAGATTAAGTGAGCAGGTATGAGTCTCTCCTTAATAAATGGTCAACATCCTAGGGATGCGGCTAGAGATTGGGACCTGTTTGGAGAAATGTCACAAATGGATAAAGCTAGAGGAGACATGTAACATCACATCCATGGAAGATCGCCAAGGGTGAAGCTGAAGAAACCAATTCTATCATCAG